>NC_041331.1:8113124-8431940 GCF_004354835.1 Perca flavescens
TTTAAGTAAGAATATATGAGACATGCAATAATCCAGTAAAAGATCCTTGACTTTTTCGATGAAATAAAAGCATGTGAATAAACTAAACATGTCTGGCCCTTGATGTGATTCTTAGTTTCCAGTGTGGCCCTCTGGGAAATTGAGTTTGACACCTCTGCTGTAGAGGTTTACTCTTTGACGCAGCGGGCGCAGGTTTGACTCAGACCTGCACCCCTTTGCTGCATGTCGTTCCCCCTCTCTCTCCCCTTTCATGTCTTCAGCTGTCCTGTCAAAATAAAGGCCTAAAAATGCCCAAAAAATAATCGTGGTTTGAGCTGTGATTTGAGGCGTGATCGGTCCGCTTACAGTAAACTCAATGAGTCTGTCAGCTTATTTGACAGAACTCTATGCATCTTCCTGTTATTTCTGGCAATTTGATAAACAAAACTACTAACACCAACTTATTACCACCAGTTTTACTCTTATTTTTGGAATTCATGGTATATAAATAAATAATAAATAAATAAACCCTCATTTATACAATATTTATACCTAATCCTTGAGTTAAAAAGAGCAGAAATTATAAATTATTTAGACTAATATTAAAGGAAGGATAATCACAGAAGGGAATATGTCAACGTTCAGTGTGGATACTGTTTCAAAACATTTCAATTTTTTTTTCAAATGCAAATTTTTTTTTTTAATGAAACACTCAAAGTTCAATGAAAGTAGAGATCCGAGCTTTTGTTGTACTTGCGAAGTGCGTTGTATGGGATCATCCATGTTATTTTGGGGTAATTAAAATTAGGTAGCTCAAAAGAAACCCATATTACTGATGTAGACATTTTGAAAATGGGTCAAATTTGCTTCAGGTTTTGATATATGCCAACGGAGTTTGTGAGTTTTGAGAGCAATTTTGAGTTTTGAGAGCAATTTTGCATTTTGCATCATGTAAAAAAAATCCAGTTTCGATTGGTCTGTTATTTATTTTCTGGGGATGATCAGTTGACAGTGAATGTCTACCACACCTAAATCTCATGGTGAAAACCTGGAGAGATGCAGCCCGGCTCTGCCAAGCAAGGTAAATGTCAGGACAGAAATAGAAATACTGTTAAATCCTTCACCACTGCTATAGGCCACTGATCCACACCATGTATTTTCTAACCTTGTCATCATTTATGCCATTTAGAACTGTCAAAAGTTCAACATGTAAAACCCAGCACAAGCTATTGGGCTCAGAATGATAAGTAGCCGTGGGCTATCTGTCTCTGTGTCTTTCTCAGCCAGGTCTCAGCTGGCAACGACAACACCCCCCTCATCCCTCCCCTCCCCTCCCCTGTCTGTGCATAACCTTAGCTGGGGAATACACTTGATTAGCGCCGCTTGTTAAAAATAAGACGGAGCTGCAAAGTGGCACGCGGGAAGGAATTAATGAAACACATTACAGTTGGGAGGAGATTGACGTGAACTCTGAGGAGCAGCCTTGGGCTAAAAAACAAAATAGGATTTCCATTTTGGATGGCCAAATCCCCGGTGACGTGAGAGAGCCGAAGAAAAACAGAGAGGAAAAGGGGAAGGTGGTGTGTGTGTATGTGTGTGTGTGTGTGTGTGTGTGTGTGTGTGTGTGTGTGTGTGTGTGTGTGGAGGGGGGCGGGGGGTGGTTTAATGGACTGATCTTCTGATGCAGCCGGGCAGGAGCTCAGGCAGAGATTTGAAGATAAATCCTGGAGTCCTAAATCCGCTGCAGAAGAAACGCAAACTTGACTTTTTTGGTGTGTGAATCGGTGTGCAGGAGCGACAGCTATGAGAGGACACGTCATGTCACGTTAATGCTGACTTTTAGCCGCTGCTGCGCTCATGATTGTTTTTTTCAAGAGACAAAGACAAAGGCTATTTAAATCATACAGTAGAACAGCGAGGGCTGACAACGCTGACCCCAAGAAACTCTGCAGAAATGTGTGCGTGATGCATTAAGAAAGAAAGAAAGAAAGAAAGAAAGAAAGAAAGAAAGAAAACAAGTGTCTGCGTGTGTGTATATGTCCATGCTGGCATGCGTGTCAGCGTAAATGGGCTCAGTCAGGAACACACAGTGCTCCAGGATGCAGGCTGAGACTTTCCCTTGGCCCCGAGTCAGACCAAACACCTTCCACTGACTCCCACACACTGCTCTGGGCTGTCTAAACCTGGCCTCCATCTGACTGGCACACACACACACACACACACACACACACACACACACACACACAAGCATGCACACACGCACGCACGCACACACACCCCGCCTTAACTCTCACGGAAGGCATCCTAGCAATAAAGATGGTTTCAGTGTGTGATTTTAATCTGTTTGGGCAGATATAAATGTCATAGTTAAACAAGGTTTCCATTCCAAATCACGACAGGCAGCATCTAAAAGAGAAACACATTCACTCACTGTATTCAATAAATAAAAATCACCTCATCTCATCTCATGAAAAAAAAGATAGCAATAAAGCCAGGTATTATTAAAAAGCCAAGGTATAATCCATTAAATAAAGATTTCAATCCTTTCTGAATGGGTGACTGGTGGACGGGTTTAAAAAATAATATAGTTTATCCTGGTTTAGAAATAACGGTTTGGTGTGAGTTCCGTATAGCAGAAAAAAAACAAATGCATTAGGGTATGTATAGTCTTGCATTGCCAGACCTTCCTCCACACGTAGAACATTAATCTGAGTCGGCGGCAAAATGAGCACTTTTGTGAAGGTAAATACAAGGTGGACAATTGCCCTATTAACTTACATTGTAGCTTGTTTCCCTGCTGCAGACTGCAGCGATCTCGCTTAATACTGTTGTTTAATATTGTTGTTCCCATCAGTCACTTAGACACAAAAACATAGGAAAATAGGGTCCAGGTTGAAAGAAACGGTAGTTACCCTTTAACAAAAAGCATCATAAAATCAATCTGTGAATTTGTATTGTTTGTTAGGCTAATATGTAAAACTAGTGAAACTAACTTTCCGAGGTTTTCCTGCCTATGTTTGTGTGTACAGAAAGCAAAAATTCAAAGTTGAGTTCATGTAATGATCACCTGACACCCATTTTTACTCTGCCTTTATTATCAGAACTATTTAAATTGCTGCAAAACAGTCAGTGATTCAACAGAACTAGAATTAGAATAAGCAAACTCTATCCACAATGTTTGAGACATTTTTTGTGTTAACTGTAACACAAAAATGTCTCAAACATTGTGGATAGGGTCTGCTTATTCTGCATATTTTCACAAGGCTAATTTAAATGCTAATTTATTAAGGTGATGTAAATCTTCTCTTTTAACTTATATATAAAATAAATATTCTGAGCAATTTCTTCCACATGGTTTTTTCCCTACTGTACCAAACTCACAACAAACTGTGAGCCCATATAACAGGGTTCTGTGTTTTCTGTGCTCCGCTTGCATGATGATTGTGTGATTAGGTTTTTATTATTCCTACATCTAAACTGTCGCTGTTAAAGGTTACCAGCATGCATTGCCATTTTAAGAAATTGATGGCTGATGTATTTCTACTGCCTGATCTATTTCCATTCGTCGAGCTTGTTTCTTGTTATGTCACCTTGGGCTTTTAACCTTGTGGAACACTTTGTACCAAGGTAATATGTGTTTTAAACGCTTCAAAACGGTATTGGAGTAACATCAGCTTCAAGGTTTGATTACCCGATCTGGGGCAAAACAACAACCTTTATAATACTAGCTAGCAAAACTTGCTATAATAATAATGTTATGTCGCTGGGGCGCCTGGGTAGCTCACCTGCTAGAGCGTGTGCCCATAAAAAGAGGCTTAGTCTCGACGCAGCGGCTGCAGGTTTTGCTGCATGTCATTCCCCTTCTCAGTTTCTCCCCTGTGAAGTCTACGCTGTCCTGTCGGAAATAAAGGCCTAAAATGCCCAAATAAATAAATAAATACATAATTAATGTAATGTCACCAACAGGGGAGGCGCCAGAGTTGTAAACATTCGGGACTCAGCCCAAACCTAGGGCTGCAACTAACCATTATTTCCATCGTGGATTAATGAGTGGATTGTTTCCTGGATGAATGGATTAGTTGTTTGGTCTCTAAAATGTCAACAAATTGTGAAAAATGTGGATCAGTGTTTCCCAAATCTCAAGATGACGTCCTCAAATGTCTTCAAATATGACTGGCTTTCACGATTTATTGATTGTCAAAATATTTGGCGGTTAATTTAATAGTTGACAACTAATCAATTAATCTTTGCAGCTCTAGCCCAAACCTTGTTGGGGTCTGAGGGCATCCTCAATTTATGGCGGCTATAGGCACTATTTTTCAAGCCATTTCATAATTGAATGCCTAAAAAATCTGTACATCATTTGGGAAAAACATGATAGTTGCCGAGAAAAAGAATCCTGTAGAGCCGACATCCTGTTTTGTGTCTAATTGAGTTCTCTAAAGGTGCTGACACACCAAGGAGATTATCGGCCATTGGACAGTCTGGCAAGGTCAGTGACTCAAATCTGTTAAGTGTGTCCCGTGCCGTCGTCAGTCTGGGGGGCTGTCGGCGTTAATTTTTGCCGACCTGACATGTTCAGTCGGCAGCAGGGTAGTCGGAACTCACCCGGAAATGGGGAGCGGAATGAGTCTCTCAAAATCTGACGAAAATCTTTTAAACTGACCTTTGTTGAGCTGAAATGAAGACAGATTCAGCAACTGCATGGCCTAGTTCTCGCTTAAAATGTTCTCAGAAACATGTTTCAGTGAACTATTTTAGTACAATATGAGATCGTATTCTCAACAAGCCGCCATGACAGTCTGGCTTTGAATTTCCGGAGAAAACAAACCCATGTGCTGCATTCGTCCAATCAGCTGCTTTCATTTCTTGGGCAACAATACAGAGTAGCGCCGCCTACTGTTATGGAGGCGTATTACTTCTCGTCTCGTCTCTTTGGTGTGTTTTGTGGCACTTTTTTGGACCAACATGGGGAGACTGATCATCTCGACTGGCTTTTCTGTCAATGGTCGGCCGTCTGCTTGGTGTGTCAGCATCTTAAAGCCCAGTTCAGACCAAAGATTTGCAACGAGACGAGTTGAAACTTGTATCTACTTGCAACGCACCGGTCTGCAGGGTTCTAAAACCTGCCAGTTCACACCAATGAGACAAGACAAGATGGTATCATCTCCATAGCAAACTCTTTGTACTTCTGATTTAACTACCGACTTCCAGGCTTTTTGTAGCTAAATATGTCGTTTGTTGCATCTAAATATGAATGTTAGTGCTAGTGAGATGCTTGCTACAGTTACATTTCTAGTGATGAATCGACAAAGATACAGTTTATTTCTCTTCAGTCACTCTCTAGCTTGCTCCACCGTATATGCTTGCGGGTGGTCGTTGAGCGTCCGTTAACAGTTTGTAACAGAAACAAAATGGATTATGGATAATTTTATTGTAGCTGACTTTACCAGCTGACTTCTCTATTGGCTGTTGAAACAGGTGACGTCTCTTACGTTCTAAAACCAGCCTCTGGAGACTCGACCAGCTGAGTCGCAGAAACACCATCAGCTGGTTTGAGTCGAGCTGAGACGGGGTTTTTTTTCGTCGCAAATCTTTGGTCTAAACTGGGCTTAACTGTCATCATTCTGAAACCAGAAGACAGCTAATGTTGAGGATGACTCATTTTCACTCCAGACACCTAAAAATGGGCAAATATTTTCTGATGTTTAATGATATTTTTTTATAGTACATAACATAGGTAGGGTAGGAATTGGGCGTGAAGTAACTGATCTTGAAATCTATATTTAGAAGAGTTCTCAGAATGAATGTTGATATTTCCCCGGTAATAGAACTTTTTTCGCTCCATTGATTGATTACCGGTCCAGTAAGCGAGACTGAGGGCAAATGACACAAATTTTAAATTATGAGAAAACATTCGTGGCTGGAGCCATGTTTTCCGAGCAACATCACCTTTCATTCTCTGTGATAAGCAAAGGCAACTGGACTAGCTAGATAAGTCTTGAAGACGTTTCACCTCTCATCCAAAAGGCTTCTTCAGTTCTGGAAGTCAAAGAGAGGACGAAACCCCAACAATTACAGTAATTCCCTCAAGAGCAAGCATTCGCAATAGCCACTGCTAATGCTTGCTCTTGAGGGAATTACTGTAATTGTTGGGGTTTTGGAATTTATAGAGTGTGGTCTAGACCTACTCTATCTGTAAAGTGTCTCGAGATAACTTTTGTTATGATTTGATACTATAAATAAAATTGAATTGAAAATTGAATTGAATTGAATTGAAACATCTTCCAGACTTAACCTTTAATTACCTTTGCTTTTCACAGAGAACTACCATGACCTGGATGACTGAGAACCTTCACAGACATCTCCTTTCATTACAGCCCTGCATGGTACCATACTGTAAGTCACTGGTTCTCTCACCTTGGACCTTGACCTGGTTGGATGTGCAGGTAGGGCAGGGCAGCAGGGTAAACTCTTCGGCCTGGTGCATGGAGTAGTCGGTACTGGCCACCACTACCCGATCCCCGGGCCCCCAGCCCTCTGGTTGGTCGGCCAGCTCCAGGATGCTGCTGTTGGACAACATGTCGATGGAGATGGAGGCCTGCGGGCGAACTACAGGGGGACATGGTGAGCGTTAAACAGAATGCAGCAAAGCTGACACACATACAGTTACGCAGGCCTACACCCGTGGTGGAAGAAGTATTCAGATCCTTTACTTAACCAAAAGTACTAATACCACACTGTAAAAAAAATACTCTGTTACAAGTAAAAGTCATGCATTGAAAATGTTACTTAAGTAAAAGTATGTAAGTTTCATCAGGAAAATGTACTTTATTTAACAAGCTTGAGGTACTCAATTTAGGTACATCCAAAAAGGCTTTTTGGGCTGCTTAATCAGGATACAGTAGATATTTGTTTATTAGGGATACTCCAACTGAGTGTCAGTTGTCAGCTAATAGAATAGAATAGAATACACTTTATTGTCCCTAAGGGGAAATTTGTCTTGGACATACGTAGTGCTACAATCTGTTTCTTCACAACACAAACATGTAACAGAAAAAACATTCTAAAATCAACATAAAATAAAAAATCAACATATAAACATAAACATAAGATCAACGAAGCATCCTAGGACACAAAAGAAGGACACACATGACAACACAACATCCTAAGAAGTATCTGTAAAACACTAATAATTTGATGATCTTGACATTTGGAAAAGAAAATATTACAAAGGTGACCCAAACAAATAAATGCCAATTAAAGTTTTGGCATAGCTCATGATTGCCCAATCTCAACCACACAAAGAACTAATCAGTGTTGGAAGAATTATTCAGATCCTTTACTTAAGTAATAGTAATGATACCACACTGTAAAAAACACTCTGTTACAAGTAAAAGTCCGGCATTAAAAATGTTACTTCAGTAAAAGTATGTACATATCGTCAGGAAAATGTACTTAAAGTATTAAAAGTATTAAAGTATTCAATGCAGAAAATCCTCCCATTTTAGAAACTGGATCCAAACTGTTGTGTGTTTAATGGTCTAATCATTTCAGCAGGACTTGTAGGCCGTTATATTGTTGGGTAGTTTAATTTATAATAGGGATCATTTTTTATAAACTACGTGTCTTTTGCGTGCAAACATCTTAACTTGTAAAGTAACTAGTAACTAAAGCTGTCAGATGAATGTAGTGGAGTAAAAAGTACAATATTTCTCTCTGAAATGTAGCAGAGTAGAAGTAGAAAGTGGCATGAAAAGAAAAGACTCAAGTAAAGTACAAGTACCTCAACATTTTAACTTAAGTACAAGTGATGGTTCGGAGTATATTCACCCTAGGGTCCCTTGCACCATGACCTCGAGCCAAACACCCCCCCAGAAGCTTTTTTCACCTGGGTCGAACATTGGGAGAGTTAGCGTGATCAGCTGAATAGCTTAGCGCAGGGGCTAATGGATCCACGTTTGTATCTCGTAAATGACCCCACTAATAATGCCCGAAATGATACCAAACTTCTACACTAGTACAAATAGGTTATGCACTCATAAAACGATGGATTGGAAAGTTTGTAAGTACACCAGAAGTTTACGTAAATAACACTTGCTTGTTGGCTTCTGCTCTCTGCTGCTGCTGCTGCTACCGGGCAGTAAGAGTGCTTAGGGACGTCTACAAATTACAACACCAAAAAGAGATACAACAAAAATATTTATTAATTTAACTTTTTTTTTTTATTAAGTGCTGTAGTATAACTAGCAGGAGACAAGTTATAATTGAGGTAAGTTTGGAGACATTACCTTATTTAATCATTAAATTAATAAATATTGTTGTATCTCTTTTCGGTGTTGTAATTTGTAGACGTCCCTAAGCACTCGTCTTACTGCAGAAGCCAACAGGCAAGTGTTATTTACATAAAGTCAATGACATGGTCCATTTCTGTGACGTCCTGTTGTGTTCTTAAACTCCCCCAACAAACACAAGTAGACTTCATATTCCACAATTACTGTTTTTAATTAGAGAGAGACGCTGAAGCGTGCTGGAAAGATTGTGTGACTGACCCCTCCCACCCCAAGCACAAACTCTTTGAGCCATTCCCCTCTGGCAGGAGGCTGAGGTTCATCAGGACCAAAACCACACGCCACATGAACAGTATTTTCCCCTCCGCCACTAGCCTTACCAACAAGGCCCGGAACCCACCCTGACTATCTCCACAGTATACATACACTCCACCTCTGGCTCTACATGCCACTGTACATACTCTGCTGTAGCGTTCCTTTTTACTACTTTTTAACTTATTGTATTATTTTACATTTTATTTTTATCTTTATTAATACATACGTATATAAGTATATGTTTATACTTATATTGCTTATATTCTTTTTATCCTTCTTATATTTAGAGAATGTGTGACATGCACCAACAACACCAAGACAAATTCCTTGTATGTGTAAAAAACGTACTTGGCAATAAAGCCCTTTCTGATTCTTATTCTGAAAGAAAAGAGACGAGCGAGACATAGCGAGTGCTTTGTTGTTGCAGGAAACATTCAGCTTTACACAAACTCCTGGGCGGTTCAGTGCTTGTGTTTAATTTTTAACCCTCGCTGCTACTTTCTTGTAGCAGCGATAAAGGCAGTGATGTTTCATGTTTCCTGTCCGGGACTTTCACACCGCCTCAAAACACATCGACAAGTCGGGTCTCCGGTTACATGACCGGCCACCGCAGCGTGACATAGGGTTGCATTTCTCCAACAAGAGTTGGTCTCAACTTTTTGAGTTTTTTTTGCGTGTCCCCCCTGCGGCAAGCCCCGCCGCAGCTAAAACTAACTACCCCCATTCAAAATGCACGGAAGGACCTGCGTTTATGCCGGATCGTCGGACCGCCATTTCTCATATTCTCATTCTTATTTCAAGGTGTTCTGTCTGTTTTCTACTGTTGTATCTTCTAATGAAGAACTGAATGTCCACAACATCTAAATATGTTTGCAAGTTTAATACAAACGGACAGCATGACGTCTTTACAAGTTACGTCTCACGCTAGCAACAACTTCTTTGGTCTTTTTTAACTAGAGTTAACATCCGGTCAGCTGAACGTACTCTGATTCCGAACTCATTGTAATAGCGCCTCCTTCTGGAACATCCGTTATTAGCAGCTAACTTCCGAAAAAGTGTAAGGAAAATGAGCTATTATTCTTCATAGCTAAGTAACTGATATAGCTTACAGATAAGCATTCTTGTAACTTAATATTACAGTTAAGATATTACAGTTAGGATACCACATCTACAATAACAGCAATGTGCAAAGAAGAAATGTACGTTGGGATTTTCTTCCTTTTAAAATAAGAATGCATGTGTGTATGCCCTTTCATCAGTCACCCATCCATCTTCTACCAATTATGCGGGTGCGGGGATGCGGTGGCAACAGGTAAAGCAAGGCGGCCCAAATGTCTTTCTCCCCGACCCCATCCACATCCTCCAGCCCTTCCTGGGGATGAGTTTCCAAGTCAAATGGGATGTATATAATCCCTCTAATGTGTTCCACGTCTGTCCCCCGGGGTCTCCTTTCAATTGAAAGTGCTCAGAAAGCCTCTCAACAGAGGCCTCCAGAAGGCATCCTTATTTGATTCCTGATCCGTCACAACCGCCAGCAGTGGTATTGCTCTCAGCTCCGTCTGGATGCCAGAGCTCCTTACTCTGTTCTTTAGAGTGAGCCCAGACACCCTGCCAGGGAAACTCATTTCACTGCTTGTATACCCCATCTCATACTCTCAGTTATGGCCCAAAATTCGTGACCATAGATAACGTGACTTTGTGACTCTCCATATTTATTTATTTGCTTTGATTCATTTCAAAACCTTGTGGTTTCATTACTGTATCTACAAAGACCCTTATCATTTTGCAACGATTTATTTTCATTTTCCTCACACGTGTAAGGGCTTACACACTGTTTTGTATTTAAATCATATAAATAAATCTTAAAATTTAAAAATTGTGTTCAAACCTATTGTTTTGGTGATCCACTCACACTCTACTGCTCATCTATTACTGGCCATTTGGCCACCCAGAGGTTGTAATTTTTGGATGAATTTAATATATGTGTATTTTTGTCTATTTTTTTTTCTCCTCTGTCGTTATGTAGTGACTGTACTATATGTTGGGACCCCCACGAAAACAAGATGATACATCTCAAGGCGTTTGTCCTACTAAAGAAATTTGATACAAATTGATCTTCAGAGCCCTATTCACCAAAAGAGTTCATTATAACAAACTCAATACTGCTGACACAGCACTAATCTGCCTGTCAGTCATGCTCTATATCTTACCCTGACTTGCAGCCATTTCTGGAAGACAGACATGGCCGCCTCTCTGCCCCCGGCTGCATGCATATCATTCACAAACAGAATCAGTGATGAGACACAAACCTGGCAGAGCTCAACACGCTAAAGCTACACATGATCCGCGGTTAAACCGCTCTGCGCTGGCTGTGCCATTGTGTTTCTAAGGGGAGAGCGGTGGTGAAAACTCGGAGGAAGCGCTACGCTTGGCGTAGTGCACCGCTCTGAGTTGCTGCAGAGTGCTGCACTCAAAGTTCGAATTATTTCAACTTTGACCTCGTCGCCGTAAGTCTTGCTTGTCTACATTTGCAGACATACCATGGCATTACACACTCGAAAACATAACTAACGTTCGGCCAGTAAGCAAAAGAGCAGTGGCAATCTTATACCATACACTGATCAGCCATGAACCAACCAGCACAGATAGGTCAAGAACTGAGCGGGAGACAGAACTAGGGATGCCCCTCACTGAGGAATTCTGGGAATCATGTCTTGTGAACATTCTTAAGTGCTCAGTGAATGCAAGACATAATCTAATACAATTTAAAGTAATACACAGGTTGCATTACTCAAAAGTAAAAGTAAGCAAGATGTATCCCAGTGTTTCAGCATTATGTAATAAGTGTAAGAACCAAGAGGGCACCCTCACACACCAATTTTGGACGTGCCCTAACCGCCACTCATTTTGGTCTTCTGTATTTGATTCTACTCAAAAGCCTTTAACAAGCAGTGGAAACCGAACCCCCTTGTGGCCATTCTGAGGTCTACAAATGACACTGCTTTGAACTCTGGCAGGGACAAATGGCCAGTGTATTTGGGTATGGTACTGGCTAAAAAACCTATATTGCGATTATGGAAGTCCAATGCTGTGCCTTTGTTTGAGATGTGGTTAAGAGAACTCGGCGAAGTCCTCCACCTGGAGAAGCTCAGATTCACGAATGCAGGGAGGAAGAGCGTGTTTGATAAGGCATGGGGACCGGTTTTGAAACACTTAAGGGGTCTGAGGGAAGAAGCTGTGTGATGAGAGGTCACATATATTGATAATGTAATAGTAGTGGTTTCATAGGGAATTTTTCTTCTCTCTTTTGACTCCTGGTTTGCTTTTTGGTCTCTTAACTAAGTATTGATATTTGCTACGGTGCCTCACCATAATGTATTCAGAATCTGCCAAATAATTACAATTGTATGTTCTTGGTTGCTGCTTATTGATGTTATTGTATGAATAAGAAAATGGAAAAACTATGTTGCTTGTATGAACAAGTGCAGTTTGTACCCAATGTTGATCTGCAAACAACGTATTTTCAAAAAAAAGAAAATCATTCCAAGGGTTGATATCAAAGGGTGATAAAATACAGGTATAGAATGCAAATCATTCACTACTCCTGTGATTATATCAGACCAATGACTGAAAAAATGGTCATCAGTCGATTTAAAAAGAAATATGAAGTCATGCAACCCTTAGTTGTACCCAGTGTCAACAATGTCAAAAGTTCATGGTAACACGCCCTACCACGGTCCACGTAACACACAAGTACACACACAGACAAGCAGCGAGGCCAGACCGAGGTCTGTGATATCTCATGGTTGGGCTGAGCTGGCTGGGTGGGTGCCAGTGCTTTCCTCATGTGGGCTCCATGCATTCCAACCATAGCAGTTTACACACAACACAATCTCTGGACCACAGCCAGAGTGTTGGCATCTGTATATTTACAACAAATTATCAGCTTAAGCTAGGGCTGGGCCATATGGCCTAAAAATAAAATCCCAGATTTTTTCAAAAGAAATCCGATTTAAGATTTACATCGATTTTTTTCTCCCCCTACTTAAAATCAATCGGCAGATGACAAAGAAATTGTTCAAAACAAGTTTAAACTTTATTTTGTTTTGACTCATACACACATGCACACACACACATGGGGCTATATATTCCACAACAACAAAACGGATGCGTGAGATAAAGCTGTTTTCACACATACAGGTAATTCACTTCTTGTTCATCGCTAAAAGTTCAAATCATTTTAACGTTATTGCGCAACCTTGCCCCTATTTTCACCTGGTGCTGACTAACGTACATTAACATCCCATGGTCTCTTGAATGTAGCATACCTGTAGCAAGCTACTTCGTAGTAACTAGCAGTAAAAACAAACGTCGAGGAGGAGCTCTGTGCTACAGAGCGGCGATTGCTAGTTGTTTAAGCCGCTACAGACCTCCGTCACAGCTCGGTTGTATCAGCGGCATTTATTTTTTAGTCCCTGTCGCTGCCATGTTGTTTGTGTATCTCTATGGCAAACGAGGAGGGCTGAGGCTGCTCGGAGCTACAAGAACACAGAGGGGCGCATCGGCGGATGTTAAGGAGAAAATCGATTTTCATTTAAACAAATCAACGTTAACTACACATTCGAGTTAATTGATAAAATCGATTTATCGCCCAGCCGTAGCTTAAGCTCTTTATCTACGTTGAAGAGTATCAAGGTTTACTTTATACTATTTTTCAAAAAAAGCATAGAAAAAAATGTCATGCAGAAACTCATACACATACTGTACAGTAGTGCTTGCTCATGGGGGAATGTTGGGTCTCTGTAGATTATAGAGTGTGGTCTAGACCTGCTCTATAAATAAAATTGTACTCACAAACATACAACACGCACACAGACACTGAGAGGAAGTGATGAACGTACCCAGTTTTCCACAGAGGAAGCGGACCCTGTAGTTGCGACAGAGGCCATGAGCCTGGTCCTGGGTGCGGCAGACAAAGCCGTAGTCCTTGTCATTTTTGTGGATCACATCTCCGGTCTGGTTGGCTGCTATGCCATCATGGGTTTCAGCCTGGACAAGGGAAAGATGCATGTCAAAAATGGATGGAGGCTCAGGGGTACTATTTGCAAAAAACACAAAAACATTATTGTCAAATTTTCGGACACACCGATGGTATTATAGTATATATAGTGTTCAGTTTCCGCACAGTTTCTAGGATAATTGCCTTGTTGTCAAGACTTCCCCCATCTTCCACTCTCTGTGTGTTGCCGTTCTCAAACTCTGTTCTCTTCGGGAAACGACAACAAACTTCGAGCTAGGTAGCTACACGCTGAAAATGTTTTGAAGAATATTTGGATGGTGCAACAAGGCAGGCCTGCTTGGATCTTTCTGGGAATGATTGTAAAGATTTACAAAGAATATCTATAGCTATCCTGTTATGTGATTGGTTCCAAGGTGGTCAGGTGTTTTGTGGACTCCATGTTGGATACCACCATTCATCTGATTCCCACTGACATAGTGCAGGGAATAGTGGAAAAATTACATAAATTATTTAAAAAATTACATAAATCACTGAAAAAATGCCCAAATGTTCCCCGTTTGGCTGCAATGAAAGACCGGGAAGCGGCAAAAGATTTCCCCCGTGAACCAAAAAGGAAAAAAAAAACTGGAGGGCAAATGACTACTCATTATTGTGTGAGGTAAATGTCAATTTCTCTCTTCAACCTATGATAAGAAATTACATAGGACAAATAAGGTAATACCATCGTTAATGTGTACCATGCTGTCAAAAAAGTTCTAACACTGCTTTAGAAATGAATGAAGTTTGAAGTTAGCCATGCCTTATGCTAGCGTTAGCTTTTTTCGTTGGCACTCCATGTACCCAAATGCTTGTGATCTTGCCATAGTCATGACTTGAATTTAAGCTAGTCTGACTTCAATTTTCATCTGTAACTCAGGTGTAATATACTGTGACCACGCAGGCATGTCATTTATGTTGATTTAGATCACCAAATATTATTAATACATAACTGTGCCTCAGTTACTACTAAGTTACTATTGCTAGCGTGATAACGTTCAGGGCTGTAGTACTGGACGGTTTTTCTATGGTCTACTAGCGATCCATCAGAATCACATAACGTCTTAGGCTACAATATGGGAAGGGTTTATCAATATCTGCTAATAATAACAATAATAATAATGATAATAATAATAATAATAATAATAATAATAGCCTAACAATGCAGTACATTACAATGCAGCACTAGTTACAGTTAAAATTTTCGCCATCGAGTAAGTTTAACCTGTCCTCGGCGATGGATGAACTATGAAAGGTAATGTCAGGACTCTGGAGGCTGAAGAGTAAAAGAAAGGTAAACACTGCTCAGAGACTTATTAGGCGATCACTATAATGGGCATTTTTAAGAGGCCCATTTACGATTTACTGTAGATGGTAAATATACACTGGAATATTTCCGTAAGGGCCTTTTACATATTGACAAACATTGATAATAACATGTATATGCCTGTTTATGGTAAAAATAAGCGATTTATTTCAAGATAGCATATTCGCCCCATAGGGTTACACTGTAGAGTCATCTGACGTTGGTATCCAATATGGCGCCCATGATTTGAGTTGGCCAAACTATATATACGGCTTTGGGTAAGGGAGTTCAAGAGCGCACCGTCTGTGGAATTTTCGAAGTTTTCTCACATGTGCGATGCTACTTCACAAGCCATCCCAGGCGCATTTTCCCCTGCATTTTGAATGCTTTGAGTATTTATTGAGTATATTATTGAGTATATGCTTGAGTATTTATGCTCTTAAACTTTAAATAACGTTTCGTTTTGTGTGAGTTGTTATATTAAAGGCATTTCGATAGCTTTGTGAACATAGGCAATCATTTGGGTCCCTCTGACCTCTCCCCGGTCACGACCGGCTCTGGGTCGGCTTGGAACTAAGGTGGCTCGTGACTTCGGCCGCGAGCTTTACAGCACTCCCCGTCTGGACCTCACCGTTTCTTGGGGCCGTGGACTAACTGCTCGCTGCGCCCTCTCTCCCAGCTGTGTCTTTTGTCTTGCTGTTGGTATTTTTCAGTCTATTTTCTGCTGGACTTTGTGTTTGGCCACCAGTCACCCTGGTGTCCAAAAATGGTTATTTCTATTTATTTAGTTTTGAAGGATTCGAATTTATGTAAATCAGTGGTTCTCATTCTTTAAAATTTCAGTTGTCCTATAGATCCCTTTGGTAGACCAATGTTAATTTAACTTTGGGACCCTGGTCCCTACACTGAGAACCACTGAACCACTTTTTTTTGCTGTACGGTAACGATGCTGAATGAGCCCAAAAAATAAATGCTTTGTACGCTGTAACATTTTGGTTGGCCCCAGCAAATCTCACTCCAAGGTTTTTTGAAAAGTTGGCAGCCCTGTATTGTGGAGAGCCACCATTGCTGTGTCCGGAGCTTAACGCCGCCCAAGACGATTGTGATTGGTTTTCAATGCAAACAACCCATAGCGTTTTTTTCTCTCCTATCCTAGAACTTATGTGTGGTGTGTGGCCAGACCTTACTCCACAGCGCTGTTAAGGTTAAGTTAACTTTACTATCCCCGAGTGGGGCAATTGTTTCACAGACAGCAGAGAATAAAAGACATCAAGGTATTACAGTAATGAGACCAATGGTAGCAGGAACAAATGAGCTCTTAAATCTCTTGGTCTTACACCTTGGTACAAACCTGCGACCAGATGGCAGCAGCCTGTATTCATAAGACAAGGGGTGACTTGGATCAGCGAGGATATATTTGGCTTTCCTCATGGCTCTGGCTCTGCATAGAAGGGATAACTCTTCAAAATATATCCCTGCAATTTTGCCCCGCTGTGGCAATAGGTCTGGCAATATGAGACTCGAGAGAACATGGCAGTTCTTACTGAATGTTAGTGATAATGCAATGATTGCAGTTATATACTACATCGTAAAAGACATACAAAAAAAATAGGAAATTAAGATTAGAACATTTCTGGAGATTATTTTATGCCAACAATACATTTGGACTTATTTTTGATTGTATCAAACAGCTAAAAAGGACACTTCAGCAAAGAAAACAACAGAACATAAAAGGCCAGTTTGCAAGCGAGTTGAAAAGTAGAAACAATGGAGCAAATTATTATTATTGAGTTATACTGTTGCACAGCAGCCAAAAAGAGGAGCAGCTGGAGCCTACAGGAGCTATTTTGTGTGGTAATGGTGAGCTAGTTTGTATGGTAATGGTATGGGTGTTGGAGGCGGTGTGGGCAGCCCTGGCACTACTGCTTATCTTCATGGAAGGCTAACAGCTGCCGCTTGGTGTTGCCAAGCTGGATCCACATGCACTGGCTGTTGCCATGTCATGTCCCAGCAGCACAGTAATGGCAGGTTGGCTCCATGCTGCTGATCAGCAGACTGGATGGACATACCCACCCCAACAACCGTGGACACAGGGGCAGCTGGAACTGCCGTCCATGTGGCAGCTACTCTTTGGTACACCATTATTTCAACATTACAATTATACAGCTTGTTATTAAATCAAATCCAATTTTTTATGTTATGGTCATAATTTTCTTCTCGTAATACAGAGTCTGCCATTACCGTGTTACATTTAAATTGCCTTCACGTGCAACAAGGCAGCATGTAATCCAGAGTAATTTTATTTCATTGATAACCAGGGCTTTACATTAACTTTTTTGATCACCAGACAACAATGGCTAGTAGATTTTTAAAGTTACCAGTCAATCAGATTTTCCACTAGCCACGTTTTTTTCTCCTAACTAACGTTTAATTTCAGCTCCTCTGGTTTATTTGGCTCCATTCCGTTGGTCTTCACAATTTTTCAGCGTAGCTTGCAATCGATACACACATGTAGCACATAGCCAACAGTTGTACGACACGTCACGACATGGTGTTCATGGGAAATGTAGGATTATTATTACAATCAGTGTTGCTAGATAAAGATTACGTTTCCAAGCCAAATACGCACAAAACCTCCCAAATTTCTTGGCAGAAAAACCAACCTAGCAACAATGAGTCAAACTGACGTTATTTGCTTCATTCATCAGCAGCCAAATTGGCTAGTAACTCCTCACTGCCTCACTGTTTACCTTTCACTGTCTTTACACCATGTCAAAGCTGTGCTAAGTTTCTGCTAATGCCATTGGAACATGCTTCTGCTGCAGCCAGTTTAAAAGCATTGTACTAGCAAAACACAGGTGGGCTTTTGCTTTGAATAAGGTGAAGCAATCTTTTTTTTGAAACGGATCGTCAGGATTTTTGACAAGAGGGTGGAGCTGGGGAGCATGGTAGCAATGGTGCTGCGCTCACCGCACAACAAGTCGCATCAGATGGCTGCTGGTCTTGCATTTCCAGACTTTCCTCCACAACGCTGTGAAAGAGGGTCTTTCGAGTCCACACAGCATTCCAGGATGGGAGAAAAACGTGCTCTGGTTTATTGGCATTTCTTTAAACCAATCTCAATTGTCTTGGGCGTTGCTAAGTGCCGGAGAGAGCAGCGGTGCCTCTGCAAAAAAAAAATTGTACGTTCAAAAGTTGTTTAAGTTGTGCAACAGAAAACTCAGATTGGACAGACAGTCTAGATAGCTGTCTGGATTTATCCTGCAGAGATCTGAGGAGCAGTTCACCATAGTCCTCATAAATCCACCGGAGTTTAGAACACCAACACAAAGAAAGCTGAAGGTAACGGATATCCGGACGAAAATGAGAGACATCTGGCAGAAGTTCCCGCGGCATCAAAATTTCCCAGAAATTGCCATGCTTGTTGGTCTGACTCTGGACTTTATAGGCAAGACTTCAGATTTTTTATTTGACTTGCAGAACAATTACTTAGTTTATCCCTCTATCTTATGAGTGCCCTACCTTGCATCAAGAAATGTGCATTCTGAAAGCACAGTGATTGAATCTGAGTAAGGCAACAAACAAGCACATTTTCCCAAAGTGTTGGAGTGTTCCCTTTAAACGTGGGCTTGTGAACAGCGCTGGGACGCACTGTAGGCTTACGCACAGCTGTTGTTTACATTGACATCAGATCGCCACAGGCATGTGACTGAAAAAATATTACCTTGGCACAATATTAAAGTTTAAGAGTTTGTGCTGATAACCATCAATGGGGTTTCGCTGAGATGTGGTTTCTGAAGAATATGAGAATGACCCGGTTGCCAGCATCAGCAGCTATCCTCTCTGTGGCTTGAGTGTGTGTGTGTGTGTGTGTGTGTGTGTGTGTGTGTGTGTGTGTGTGTGTGTGTGTGTGTGTGTTTGATGAAGGAAGGAGATATTTACCTGGATGTCAAGTGGACTGCTGCACAGTCTGTCTGGGTAGGCCTCGTGCAGGTCAGACACTTTCTCCCAGTCTCCAGATCCCCTCTCATCATCCCTGTCAAACCATTCTGTCCACTCTGCCTCTGTGAGACATACACACACACACGCGCACACACACACACACACACACACACACACACACACACACACACACACACACACACACACACACACACACACACACACACACACACACACACACACACACACACATACCAGAAGCTCCCAGTTCAGTGGTCAGACAGCCAAGAGTTGGATATTAGACTAATCTACGTCAAGGCTTTGACTTGTAGACCATTTGGGCTGTCGGAGAGCATTTGTAGCAGAGTAATTGAAGGGCTCTGTCCTCCCATTATGTTCTCTGTCTGGCTGACACGTTGGGGAATGTGCATTTGACTGTGGGCTTGAATTTTAATCTGAAGCTCGACACACACGCACGCACACAGGCACACACACGCACGCACACAGGCACACACGCATGCGCGCACACACACTATGCTCGAACGTACGTCTCACAGCCTTTTCCGCCGTGTGTATATCTGCATGCTGGAGTCTGGCAATTTGATTTAAATAGCTGCTATCTGATAGGAGATGAGAAATATGTAATTGGAATCTGCTTTGACTGATGTTAAAGGAGGGGTCAATAACAGCAGCATACCAGACAGCTGGGTCTGAGGCAGACGTATTGATGAGAAAATGATTTGGTGATGATATCACCAAAGCTGATCAATTATGGCTCAGGGAGAATTTAAAGTGATATAAAAGTGAGATGACGGAACAAGAAGTTTGGTTTCTCTGTGTCTGCCTGTGTGTGTGTGTGTGTGTGTGTGTGTGTGTGTGAGAGAAGACTTACCTTGCACCCACTGGCTGCTGATGGTGATGGTGAAACGGTCCCCAAAACTCGACTGAAAAAGACGAGAGCTCCGGGCCTCTGAGGAGGCTTTGGTTCCTGACAACACACACACACACACACACACACACACACACACAGATCATTTAGAACACGTGTGTGCTTTTGCTACAGTATAGGGAAGACGATTAGGGCCACATGTGAAAACATATATTTAAATTCACATGTGGCCCTAATCCTCTTCCGTAGCCATAAGATCAGGTTGGTAGCAAAAAATAGATTTCTACCTTGGTAGACAGCGTGACCCTCCACAGCAGAAGAAGCATCTCCTTTTGCCACTATAAAGGTCCAGGGATGCCTGTAACAGATACAGAGGGGAGAGATAAAGCAGTGGGAAGAGAAAAGAGATGATGGATAGAGGAAAGGAGAGGTGAGGAAGGGCACAGAATGGAGAAAAAAGAAGGAAGAAGACAGAGAAGGAAAGGCAGAATAAGTAAATCAAGAACTTTGAAAAGAATACATACAGAAACAGCAGGTGAAATGTGAGGAACATCTACATTAGACTGCGCACACCCACCCAGACACACACACACACACACACACACACACACACACACACACACACACACACACACACACACACACACACAGACACACACACACATACTACATTTCTAATAACGAACATAAGGAGGGAGCAGCTGACATCCACAAGTAGGGAGTCTGGGTAATTAAATGAGGTATCCCAGCATGCATCACTCAGATAATGACATGCTGGCTGTGCATGTGTGTTACAGGTCTGACTAGTGAAGGGCAGATGGAGATGAGGATGTTGAGTAGTCAGTGCACTGTACATCTCTGCTGTCTGATCTAAAACACAACACTTATCACCAGGGCCACACTGACTCTGCAAATTTCAGCTGAAATTTCCGCTGAATTTTTCGCAGATTTTCAACAACTCAAAAAAAATAAACACATCACCACCTCAAGCAGAAAGAAATCTCCAAAAATATCCAAATTCTGGGTCACCCAGCCCAATCTGCCGGCGATTTGATTTCGCCCTGCAGCTCAGGCTGGAAACCTGTATGTTTATCTATCCTGCTTCTGTTTACAATTTTGCGGGGACCAATCACAAACTGGTTTATCCACTTGCCGCGCTATTGCCGGGTTTAACACAATGACGATAGAGAAGCTAGCAACCTGTTGATGCCGCTGTCGCTGCTACGTCACCCGGATCGTCGGTCATTGCGTACAGAGTCATTTAAACTATGCCCGTTGATCACACGTCTTGTGCAGTAGAAAATACAGAGCAGACTCCCCAGACTAATGTTCAATCTTAAATCTGTTCAATCTGGTCTGGTGATAGCCAGACTAGGTCACCGCTGAAAACAACTGCAGATTCCTTTTGGATCTGCTTATCACTGACCCCATTCAAAACGAATGAAGAGAAGCATTTTCACCAGACTGTCTGAGGACCAACTCAGTGTGTGTGTGTGAATGCGCGCTTAGGAGGGTATTTATAGGAATGCCGGAGGAGGCACGGATGAGGTGTGGCCCTGTTCCTGAAAATTCTGCTAGGTACCTTCAATTAATTTTTGCTGAGGTGCCGCAGTAAACATATGCAAATGACATAACTGAGAATGTATTGCAGTCTACACTGTCTCATAAATTCCAGCTTATTAAAATGTCTCTGGGTGCGCCACAAATTGCACAGCCTCTGTTGCCTAATCAAAAACGTGTTGGCCTGTTTGGCAACAGTGTGGAGAGAAGGCGACAAGAGTCGTTAGGCAGGAATCCCTCTGTCGCCTCACCATCGCTCCCATCCACTTACTACATCCATGCTACAGCATCCACAACCATGGAGCAAAGTGCAAATTGGGAAATGGAAAATTAACTTGAACTGTGTCCTCGTGTTGTTTATGTAACCCTCTCAGTGTTCCCTGCGGTCTCCTCAGCAGCATTAGGTTTCATAAGACCGCCAGGCTCGGAGGCTTACCACAGGGCCAACATTACCAAGATTCACCAGCATCTTTTCTCAGCCCACAACAAGGGCTTGGCACATTGTAGCTGATTAGCACTTTGCAAAACAAAACACATTCACACAAGCTTGTGGGTTTACTATGCAAAGTCTTCTATCCAACAGTTCTGCATTATTTTTTCTGAAAAACAGAAGAGCACAGTTGGGTCTTGTTTGAGGAATGTGGCAGTGTACTGTTTCTACTCCGATACTCCTTATGTCAGAAATGTTGAGACATCTCCAGGGGTTTAGTTAGCATGGCATGATTCTGTTTCCATTTCCCATGCATTCCTGACATCCAAACAGACAGACAGACACACACACACACACACACACACACACACACACACACACACACACACACACACACACACACACACACACACACACCCACATTATGTGTAAGTGGTGTAATTGCTTCCCTTTGTGTGTGTGTGTGTGTGTGTGTGTGTGTGTGTGTGTGTGTGTGTGTGTGTGTGTGTGTGTGTGTGCGTGCTTGCGTGCATGTATATTAAATGACATACTGTATATCCACCTTTGTGAGTGTATCAAGGCCTGGCTTAATTTTCTACATCTTGGTTGCTTGGTACGGCTGAGCTAAGTTTTTCCACTTTGTTTTTATTTCACATCAGCAGACCACAGACTGTAAAAACAATGGATGTAGCATCAGCCATTGTTTTGTAGACTGCCTTTGTAAAGGCCTCGGGTTTGGCAATTTGTCAGTTGCAATCTTGGTTTTTAGAAACTGGACTTGATGAATTTTGGACAAGAAGGTGGAGCCGGGGAGGATAACGCAGCCAAGCCAGTGTTTTGTATGGTTGAAATGGAGCCGCGCTAAGCTAAACGCTAAAGAGGGAAAGTTGCTAATTTTCAACCCTTCTGAAGCGAGTCATCCAGCGGAGATTTACCAGCAATGTAAACGCGGAGCTCTGGATACTGACGCCACTGATCTGCATGTACGGCAGAACACAGAAAATCAACAAACTTTTCCTTAGGTTACCAGCTAATGCTAGCGGTAGCTACCTAGCTTGGTTGGCTGAATGCTGAACAAGACATTTTTAGGCAACCAAAATGTTCCACTCAACTTCGATGAAGTGAAAACACATGAGAGTGCCAAAGTTTAAGATTAAGATTTAAGATTTTATGTTTACTGAGGTAATAAATCAAGTAAGGTCTGGCTAGTCCACACAGCATTCTGGGATGGGAGAAAAAGGTGCTCTGGTTTATTGGCATTTCTTTAAACCAATCATAATTGTCTTGGGCGGTGCTAAGCGCAGTACGGAGCAACGGTGCCTCTGCAAAATAGCCTCGGGAAGGAACTGGTTTTGGTGGAGGTTCAAAAGTTGTTTTAGTTGCGCAACATAAAACTCAGATTGGACAGATAGTCTAGCTAGCTGCCTGGATTTACCCTGCAGAGATCTGAGGAGCAGTTAACCATAGTCCTCATAAATCCACTGGAGTTTAGAACGCCAACACAAAGAAAGCTGAAGGTAATGGACATCCGTCCCAAATCATCCGGCGGAATTTCCAGTGGCACTGGAGCAATCCCGAAAGTGGAACGTTGTGTATATAGACTATTTTCTCATAGACATCTAAAGAAACAGACTTCTTTTTGGAGCCAGTGGAGTCTCCCCATGCTGGAAGAATACAGGTACTCTGCATTAGCGTCACTTTTCAGACCCGGAATCCCCGTCCATTATTTTTACAATATATGCAGCATACAGACATAGTTAGAGACTGGCATGTGAACAGAGCCAGACATTTTTGTCAGGGGTTGGTGGTGACCAAACCAGAGGGTTAGGTTTAGCAGCAAGTCCGCCTGCTGAGCAGCATAAAGGTAAAAGTACTTTATTGTCACATACACATACATATAGCAACATTCATTCTCTGCATTTAACCCATCCCTCAAGGGAGCAGTGGGCAGCCAATCACAGCACCCGGGGACCAACTCCAGATCTGAGCCATTGCCTTGATGAAGGGTACTGACTGGAGAACCTAGTACATGTTTTTGATGGTGGGGGAAACCAGAGCACCCAAAGGAAACCCACGCAAACATGGAGAGAACATGCAAACTCCACATAGAAAGGCCCCGTAACGACCTGGATTCAAACCCAGAACCTTCTTGCACTTGCTGGGAGGCCACAGTGCTAACCATGCTGCATGAGTAACAAGTGAATTTTAAATCCTTAATTACAATCCAGCCTCCCTGGCTTCCTGGCTGCTGAAAGGGGACGGCTAACAGGAGCCACATCAGGTTAGCAGCGACTACTGGGGGCTAAATTCCAGCAGCTAACGTAAATAATCGAGTCTCCCTGGTAATGAGCTTCGCCTCCAACACGGCAAATAAACTACAGTTATTATCATTGTACATGTACAAGTATCTCTAAAGGAGGTAGATGAATAGCTAAACATTTGACATGCCAAACAACAGAGAGCAGGAGAGGGAGAAACCATCATTAACTGCTAAGCTAAAGTAGCTAACACTTAATAGCATGTAAACAACTGTGGGATTAGCGAGAACGTCGTTATGTTGAATAAAGTGATAAAAAGATCCTAATATAGTATGTCGGAAAATTCATAGTATAGTATGTCGAAGACGCAATAATATAGTATATCAAAAAAGTGATAAAAAAGTCATAATATAATGTCGAAAAAAAAGTGATAAAAAGTCACAAATTAGTACGTCAATAAAAGTCACAATATATGTCGAAAAAAGTCATAATATGTCACAAAAGTCATAGTATACTATGTCGAAAAAAGTGATAAAAACTCTATAATATAGTATGTCAAAAAAGTGATACAAATGTGTTAAGTGTATTGTAAGTCTGTGCTACCAATATTGCCATCTTGAGTTCAGCTTGCTTCACGTTTTCTGCCTCTGTCTGTTCTTTCATGATGAAGGATGAAATCGCCTGTGTGCCCTTATGTGCCTCTTCTGTGCGATGGTGCCGCTATGTTTTAATGTGCTGGTTAACGTCATTTCCCCCGCCGTGCACTACATTCAAATCAATATGACACACCTTACAAAAAGCATGGAGGTTGTTGATATGACTAGGTAAGATGCATGTAAATTGTTGCGCCCAACATATTGAAATTTACAGCTATATTATATTATATTTTTGATCATTAGTTTTGTGTTTGTTTGCAGGTGATGTTATTTAATATCAAAAACAATATATCAGAAGCTCACCGAAATCCCAGACTGTTGATGTGACGGCTGCCCAGCCTGAAGAGGCTCTTCTTGGCAGAGTCCTCCAAGTTGTTGGAGCCCTCGTCATTGACCACCATGGCCAGTATGAGCCCCGCCTCCACTCCATCCACATACTTTGCAAGGCGGCGACTCTCATCCTTACTACGATATGTGTCAAACCTGTGGAGTGAAGGGAGGAACAGGGGAAAGAAACAAAATCAATATTGTGTCTTCCTTATATCCTAAAACAAAAACGGGCCAGAAAACGCATTTTGAAAACCACTCCGCTTGTAAACAGGGTATCAACCTCCAACATAAATAATGATTATTTTGTGTTGTAAGTGAAAAACCCAATTCCCATATTTAAGAACTTCATCATTTGGTACTTGCCAAGACCAGCAATCTGTGGGTCAGAAATCCTCTTTTCTATTTACATTAATTTGCATCCTGTATAGGTGTTAAAAGGTGTTACTGAAAGGGAGAATTATCAAAACACTGTTAAATGTGCCAGTATAGGCTGGCTAAGGTTTGCCTTGGACGAGCTCTTAGTTATGGTGCTATAGTTTGACTGCCGGCGGACTTCCTATGACACACTGAGCTCTCTCTCTCTCCATCTGTGTGCATTCATGTCCCAGTAATGGATTTTATTAAGTTAGCTTCTTCCCCGCAGTCCTTGTGCTTGGTTTCCTTGGATTGTGGTTGCACCTGCTGCCACGATCCTGCTTGACACCAACTGCTACCTTTATCATTATTATTTTTATTACTGCTATAACTACTAATACTGCTGTTATTATTATTATTATTATTATTATTGTCTCTGACTGTTGTTTGTGCATATGCACCAAACAGGAGTTCGGGGTATTCGGCCTTCTTGGAGACCTTGGGGGACTCCATTGTTCTGCTGGGGGACTTCAACGCACATGTGGGCAATGATGGAGACACCTGGAGAGGCGTGATTGGGAGGAACGGCCTCCCTGATCTAAACCAGAGTGGTTGTTTGTTGTTGGACTTCTGTGCTAGTCATGGATTGTCTATAACGAACACCATGTTCGAACATAGGGATGCTCATAAGTGTACCTGGTACCAGAGCACCCTAGGCCGTTTTGGACACTCGGGTGAAGAGAGGGGCAGAGCTGTCAACCGATCACCATCTGGTGGTGAGTTGGGTCAGAGGGTGGGGGAAGACTCTGGACAGACCTGGTAAGCCCAAACGGGTAGTGCGGGTAAATTGGGAACGTCTGGAGGAGGCCCCTGTCCAACAGACTTTCAACTCACACCTCCGGCGGAGCTTTTCGTGCATCCCTGTGGAGGCTGGGGGCATTGAACCCGAGTGGACAATGTTCAAAGTTTCCATTGCTGAAGCTGCGGCGAGGAGCTGTGGTCTTAGGGTCTTAGGTGCCTCAAGGGGCGGTAACCCACGAACACCGTGGTGGACACCGGTGGTCAGGGAAGCCGTCCGACTGAAGAAGGAGTCTTTCCGGGATATGTTATCCCGGAGGACACCGGAGGCAGTTGCAGGGTACCGAAGGGCCCAAAGGGCTGCAGCCTCTGCCGTGAAAGAGGCAAAGCAGCGGGTGTGGGAGAAGTTTGGAGAAGACATGGAGAAGGACTTTCGGTCGGCACCAAAGTGCTTCTGGAAAACTGTTCGCCACCTCAGGAGGGGGGGGGGAACCATCCAAGCTGTGTACAGTAAGGATGGGACACTGTTGACCTCAACTGAGGAGGTAATAGGGTGGTGGAAGGAGCACTTTGAGGAACTCCTGAATCCGACTAATACGCCCTCTAAGTTAGAGGCAGAGCTGGAAGATAATGGGGGATTGTCGTCGATTTCCCAGGCGGAAGTCACTGATGTAGTCAAACAACTACACAGTGGCAAAGCCCCGGGGATTGATGAGATCCGTCCAGAAATGCTCAAGGCTCTGGGTGTGGAGGGGCTGTCCTGGTTGACACGCCTCTTCAACATTGCGTGGAAGTCTGGGACGGTGCCAAAGGAGTGGCAGACTGGGGTGGTGGTTCCCCTTTTTAAAAAGGGGGACCAGAGGGTGTGTGCCAATTATAGGTGTATCACACTTCTCAGCCTCCCTGGTAAAGTCTACTCCAAGGTGCTGGAAAGGAGGGTTCGGCCGATAGTCGAACCTCGGGTTGAGGAGGAACAATGCGGATTCCGTCCTGGTCTTGGAACAACGGACCAGCTCTTCACTCTCGCAAGGATCCTGGAGGGAGCCTGGGAGTATGCCCAACCGGTCTACATGTGTTTTGTGGATTTGGAGAAGGCGTATGACCGGGTCCCCCGGGAGATACTGTGGGAGGTGCTGCGGGAGTATGGGGTGAGGGGGTCTCTACTCAGAGCCATCCAATCTCTGTATGACCAAAGTGAGAGCTGTGTCCGGGTTCTCGGTAGTAAGTCGGACTCGTTTCAAGTGAGGGTTGGCCTCCGCCAGGGCTGCACTTTGTCACCAATCCTGTTTGTAATATTTATGGACAGGATATCGAGGCGTAGTCGGGGTGGGGAGGGGTTGCAGTTTGGTGGGCTGGGGATCTCATCGCTGCTCTTTGCAGATGATGTGGTCCTGATGGCATCATCGGCCTGCGCCCTTCAGCACTCACTGGAGTGTGAAGCGGTTGGGATGAGGATCAGCACCTCTAAATCTGAGGCCATGGTTCTCAGAAGGAAACCGATGGAATGCCTTCTCCAGGTAGGGAATGAGTCCTTACCCCAAGTGAAGGAGTTCAAGTACCTTGGGGTTGTGTTCGCGAGTGAGGGGACAATGGAGCGGGAGATTGGTCGGAGAATCGGCGCAGCGGGTGCGGTATTGCATTCAATCTATCGCACCGTTGTGACGAAAAGAGAGCTTAGCCAGAAGGCAAAGCTCTCGATCTACCGGTCAGTTTTCGTTCCTACCCTCACCTATGGTCATGAAGGCTGGGTCATGACTGAAAGAACGAGATCCAGCGTACAAGCGGCTGAAATGGGTTTCCTCAGGAGGGTGGCTGGCGTCTCCCTTAGAGATAGGGTGAGAAGCTCAGTCATCCGTGAGGAGCTCGGAGTAGAGCCGCTGCTCCTTTGCGTCGAAAGGAGCCAGTTGAGGTGGTTGGGGCATCTGGTAAGGATGCCCCCTGGGCGCCTCCCTAGGGAGGTGTTCCAGGCACGTCCAGCTGGGAGGAGGCCTCGGGGAAGACCCAGGACTAGGTGGAGGGATTATATCTTCAACCTGGCCTGGGAAACTCGATCCCCAGTCGGAGCTGGTTAATGTTGCTTGGGAAAGGGAAGTTTGGGGTCCCCTGCTGGAGCTGCTCCCCCCGCGACCCGACACCGGATAAGCGGACGAAGATGGATGGATGGATGGATTATTGTCATTTGATTATATTCACTGTTACTGCTATAATATTATTAGTCACATTTCTATTATTATTATTATAGTTGTTAGGATTGTTATTGTTGTTGCTGTGCATCTCTCTCTTTCGCTC
The DNA here is from genome assembly GCF_004354835.1 of Perca flavescens. NCBI lineage: Eukaryota > Metazoa > Chordata > Actinopteri > Perciformes > Percidae > Perca > Perca flavescens. The sequence continues at coordinate 8,141,578 of NC_041331.1, forward strand.
TCTCGCTCTCTTCCTCTCAATTTCTATGTATCATTTTGTCATATGGATTGTTTATACTGTAATTATGCTGGTCTGTTCTGTACACATAACTCTACATTAAGTCTGTCCGTCCTGGGAGAGGGAGTTGCTCTCCCTGATGTTTCCACCATTTTTTCCCGTTAAAGGTTTTTTTTGGGGAATATTTACTTGTCAGATGCGAGGGTCAAAGGACAGAGGCTTTTGTATGCTGTAATGATTGTAAAGCCCTCTGAGGCAAATGTGTGATTTGTGATATTGGGCTATAATAAAATGTAATTGAATAAATAAAGAATGTAGCTTCATGAAATATGAAATCTAAAATAACCTCTCATGAGCGCAAGAGCAAAACACCTTGGTGGCACCCATTAGTAAAACACTATCCCACTATAAAGCAATATTTGCTGTCTATAGATTTATAATTATTGTTTAATTGTTTTCTAATCTCTCACTGCGGTTAACTCTCTGCATATTAACTGCTGTTAACCATTTATTAAGTGCATTTTATGGCTGTCACCTTTAATAAGAAAACGTCTAATGACAATTAGAGGAGGATGGATGCAGTCCAATGCCTTGCTTCCTGCTTAAAAAATTACAATCATCTAATTACCACAATACATTCTGTATAACAAATAATCTGCCCTGCATTTGGCGTAAAAAATATGATGGTTAATTAAGCATGAACGGATATTAAGGATGATATCAATAGCTACATTTAATATCCCTGAATGAAACAATGTTAGAGCCTTTAGAGCACACGTGTTAAACTCAAGGCCCGCGGGCCAAATCCGGCCCCTCGCAAATTTTGATCCAATTTAGGCTCAGAATAAATTTTGGAGACTCTGATACTCAGGAATTCCCTAAGAAACAGAGAGTTTTCATATTCAGGCTATGAAACAGGTTGTTGTGAGTCGGCAGTGTGGTGGCCTACTTTTGAAAATGTAATCAGAATGCATTGTTTTGCTAAATTCTATGACAACTGAGGAACTTTTTTTGCTGACTTTTTAAAGGGCTTTATGCGGACCAAGTTGTACGTGAAAGTGCTATATGAGACATGCAATAATACAGTCAAAAATATTTTACTTTTTCCGATTAAATAAAATCATGCAAATAAACTGTATGTCTGGACGCTGATGTGATTCTCATTTTCCAGTTCCTTTGTGAAATTGAGTTTGACAGTCATATTTGTCTCCTTCATTACAACCCTGTGCTTAGACAGGTTATAAGATCTCAGCAAAGCATATCATTACTGCTTTAATTAAGAGTCTCATGATTGTTAATCATGAGACTCTTAATTAAAGCAGAGGACGCAGCCTCTACTGTGAAGAGACCCTGACCTGTCATTGTGCAGCACCTCTCCAGTCTTGGGGTCGATGGCGTGGATAATGATACCTCGGCTCCCCCAGCTTCTCTGGAACAGGTAGTTGTTCTGGTTGCTCTCTCCGGGCTGGAGGGTCTTGTTGAGGAATGTCCATGACAGCTTCTTCTTTCCGTGGATCTCTAGTGTCCCTCCTGTCCCCACGCCAATGTACTTCCTCCCAAAGTAGCTGTGTTCCTCATCACTGTCATCCAATCTGTGAACAGTGTGGGAGGATTTGAAACATTTTCATAATACAGTACAGGCCAAAAGTTTGGACACACCTTCTCATTCAATGTGTTTCTTTACTTTCATGACTATTTACATTTTAGATTCTCACTGAAGGCATCAAAACTATGAATGAACACATATGGAATTATGTACTTAACAAAAAAGTGTGAAATAACTGAAAACATGTCTTGTATTTTAGATTCTTCAAAGTACCCACCCTTTGCTTTTTTTGATAACTCTGCAAACCCTTGGTGTTCTCTTAATGAGCTTCATGAGGTAGTCACCTGAAATGGTTTTCACTTCACAGGTGTGCCTTGTCAGGGTTAATTAGTGGAATTTTTCCCCTTATTAATAAAAAAGCAAAGGGTGGCTACTTTGAAGAATCTAAAATATAATACATGTTTTCAGTTATTTCACACTTTTTTGTTAAGTACATAATTCCATATGTGTTCATTCACAGTTTTGATGCCTTCAGTAAGAATCTACAATGAAAATAGTCACGAAAATAAAAAGGAAACGCATTTGAATGAGGTGTGTCCAAACTTTTGGCCTGTACTGTATGTCTTTTCTGCTAGTAACACTTGAGGCAAGAAAGTATGCTTTAGTGTTTGTATTTATGACCCTAATGTAGACATCACATGTCACCATATTTAAAAGGGCTTTTTATCATTTAGAGCATTTTCCAAATAATGGCAAAAAGGCATCCCATGAAAAGACCATTTCATTACATTTTTTTCAAAGGCTGAGTCATTTTTTTAAAACAGCTTTCCACGTTAGTTTTTAGCAAATATTACTTACAGTATAAAGGAGGAAATACTGGGTTTGATGGGGACTATTTTTAGAGGCAGATGAATCCACATTTGGTGTTCCAGTAAATATTTCTGGCATTTCATAGACATCCAGCTTAATATAAATCTCTTTTACATATGATTTATCAAATATGTAATCCATCAAACTATATTGCATTGATCATATCAGAGAAGGACCACATTGACAAAACTGACTTTTAATGACAGGCCAATATAGGTTCCGACAGTGTCTGGAGTTAACTTTTTTTACTCACCAACCAAGTTGACGGATGGATGAAAAAATCCAAGCATAATTTTTACCGGACAAAATATAAAATTGCTGCGGTTTTTTTAACATTAAACTTTCTGGTTTGGGCTGCAAGTCCTGCTGGTTTTCATAATGCTTTGTTTTGGAAGGCTGGCTAACTCCTGCCAAAGATCACCACATAATGGCTAATTAACTAGCCTGAGGTAAATGCTAACTAGTAAACAGAAGTGACGTGGTGGCTGGCGTTCAGTTTTGTGCGTGTACGTTTGCGTCAGTGAATGTTTGTGTGTGTGAAGCTTCGATGTGCAGACAGAACGTAGCTGCAGCTTCACCAAAATGAAGACTGAAAAACGGAATTATTTTGGTACAAACATTTACCCGCCATGTGGCAGATAGCCGTCCAAGATTTGCTTGCCAAATCTACAAACATTTGGCGCTTGGCGAGTGTTAATTTTGGACCCTGGGTTCAGAATATCAGATAACACGTAATTGGTTGATTTAAGTAGTTAAACTGACTATAACCTGTGTTAATATGTTGATTAGCACCACTTTTTGAAAACACATCGCTGCAGTTGCCCATCACTGTGTTTTCATGCTAAACTTCATACAACTGTACCTTCCAAAAAGGGAGATGGTGAGGTTGCCTTTATAAGGACAGTCTGGGCTTCCAATGTGCAGCTCCCCTTTGTTCCCGATCAGAATGTGTTTTGTTCGAAGCAGTATGGCCCGGTTAGTATCAGCAATCACCAGCTTCCCTAAAGAGGAGAGAGAGAGAGAGAGAGAGAGAGAGAGAGAGAGAGAGAGAGAGGGAGGATGGGTGGTGGTGAAGCCTGCTGGCAGCTTCGTCATGCCCCACTGCCCTCACACTGATCTTCCTACCATTTAAGGCCCTGAGCACACACACACGCACACGCACAAAGCTGTGTTAGCAGGTCTGCAGGGCAATGATTCCAGTTCAGCAGTGAAGTGGTGAGTAGCTGTTGTAACTTCACACATCATCTCCGGAATGTACTGGTGTTTTCTGAATGTTCAGGCAGCCTGGCTCACTTGAATGACTATAGGTTTGAATGTTTCTAATGAGCTGCTAGCCAAACAGATGATGCATCAATGAGCCACTGATACCAGGCATTAATAAAACAGCTGACGATCAGCTGATGTGAGTGTGACTTCACTGGATGCTCCGTTGAACACTTAAAGGCAGGGTTGGTATTTTTAAAAAAGCTAGTAAGACAAGTTTTTTTTTTTTTTTTATAATTTTTAGGGGGGCTGAGATGAAATTTAGGGGTGATCCCCCTAAAATGGGTCTAAAATTGCCAATGGCTGACGCTTTTGTCCAAAGCGATTTCCAGTTAAGGAAGAGGGAGGGGAACATGTTTTTAGTGGTGGAAACCAGAGCACCCGGAGAAAACCCCATGCAGACATGTGTAGAACATGTACAGTCCACACAGGTCCGGGACAGCCTGGGTTCAAGCCCCTGTACCTTCTTGCTGTGAGGCCACAGTGCTAACCCTTGGACCACCATGCTGCACCCCTTCCCTTGCCCTCGGGGCTCCGCCTAGTTGTATCTACAGCCTTTTTAGTCACCGCTTTTTCAGCTTCAGTCTCTTTTCTTTGCCTTTTTAGCAGGGCGAGCGGTTGCAAGTAACCGCAGCAGTGGCAAATTTAGCTACGTTTTCTTTTACATTCTCCAGTAGACTTGCACTAACTCGGCAAGGTCTGAGCCTCTGTACATGGGGAGCACGGTCCACCAGGTGGGCTAACCAGGTGCCCCCAAGTAACGCCCACATTTAAGGAACCCAATCACATTTGAAGGATTTGATTTAAATCCATCTATAACTAGAGCCCACCAACATATTCTGTTTCACATATAGAAATACTGTATTGTCACATCACATAAGATAAAGAAACTTTACCTATTTCGCTTGTGACTTTTATAGAAAAACAAACATAAGATGGATGAGTCTAGTTTACCTCCATTAAGAATCTCAATGGAGTGGACCGTAGCTGAAGTTGTGAGGAGGACCTTCCTGCCGTAGCCGATCGTAACGCGGTGGTCTTCACTGTGTCCTGGCATCCATGGCTGCAGTCCTGGCTCCTTATCCGGGCACACTGCAGAGACACAAAATCAGATAAAATAATATAAGATAAATCTAATTTGTCTGTTCACACAGAACATTTTGTTGCATCATCTGCTCCAACGATCAACAGATAACATAAAAAAAAAAAAAAATCGGTATGGTCACCCAACAAACATCGGACACACCTTTCCAACACACACCCACACACACACACACACACCAAATCCAAACATGTAATAATTATGATTGTCATGATTGCAGTCCCCCAATGATACACAGAGATCACATGTTCGTGTGGGGAGGTGTGGAAGGGGGCAGTCCTGAGTATGGGGGATGTACATCATACCAAACATTTACCTTCTAAAGACACATACAACTCATCAGTGGTGGAAAGTAACTAAGTACATTTACTAAAAGCCTACAGTACTTAAGGGAGAAATCTGGCTGATTTTTACCGGAATCTTGATCACTAGATGTATCCGACTACTATCGGTAGGAAAAAGAAATTACCAAAATTGGTACTAGCAAACTGGAGTTGCTGCAGCTACTGGCCAGAGCTCCCAGTTAGTTAAAATGTCAGTTGTGGGGGCATGTTCTAAAGAGTGGCTTTGTGCCTCTTAACAGACACAAAATGCAATTAAAAAATAAACAGGGCCCTTACGTGACAACAAGATGCATTTTCAACTCAGACATTGTGAAGAAACCGTTTAAATTCAAACTTTGTACTGTCACCTACCTCTATTCCATCGGTCACTTCACCGAAAGCCAAGAAGAGTCGATCACGGGGGTAATGCCTTTGTTTCTTGCAACAACAGAATTCCCACGGGACTTCAGCATGAGACTAGAGCTATCCTTCAGTAATGCTATTACTGTGCAAGCCACAGGCATCATTTGGACTTCAAAACTTCAAGTTTTCGTCACGAAGGCAAGACCTTTCTTGCAAATGTGCGTCTATTTGCGTCTTTGCATTGTATGTAATTGTTTCGCCGAAATCACACAAAAACACCAATGAATTGTTGAAGAAGGATCTGCAACTCCTCGTCCCGAACCGTTAAATGGGTCGGGCACAGGGCGAACTATGGACAACAATCAGCTACTTTTAAAGAAAAGGAAAACGTGCTGTTGTCGCCTTGTCAATATTTTTTACAGCTGGAAAAATTGCTTTTTCACAGGAAAAATCTGAAATACAAAACACTTGGACATGTTTTTAAGGGGAAAACCAACTGTAAGTAGGGTAAAAAAATAGTGTACAATATCTGGTTTGTGCCAGTCCCTCGCAATCAAAAAACATACTTCTTCCTGAGGCTGTTGAAAGGCACTGTGCTGCTTTGAAATAAATGTAACCATATGTAAGCTACAACACATCACATATTGATAAGATCAGCAGCATTAGTAGCTCAGGTTTGTCAATGAGTTCTCTCATTCCTCGTCTACTCTGTACTCCCCTACTATCTAATTGGGCTTGAAATAGCACACAAGGTTATTGGATTGTTCACTCAAGAGTAAGAGGGACTAATGAACCCATTTAGTTTGTGTCTGTTATTGTCAGCATAGCACTGAGACACTGTGTGTAACTGTCCAGTGTGCCCAATAGAGCTCCAATCTATTGCTCTGTGTTGTGTGTGTGTGTGTCTGTTGTGTGTGTGTGTGTGTGTGTGTGTGTGTGTGTGTGTGGTGGTAACCTTATCTCCCTGCCACCCAATGGATCCGCCAATGACATTGACTGGCCAGGGACCTGGTTGTCAAGTAGATTTCCCAGAGGCCTAACACAGATTGATAGGTGGTGACGTGCAATCAGCCGGCTTCTGCTGTGTGAGTGACGGCTGTTTGGCTCTGGAGGACTCTAAGTGTCTGTGGAGGTGTTTGTCTGCCGCCATGCTCTGACTCTCAGACACTATTCTCTACCCTTCTCAAGTATATAAATAAACTATCCATCTTAGCATGTCGAGTCTGAGGAAACTAGCATTGTGTCCCAGTTGCATACTGTGAATGTCATGGTTCATTCTTGATCTTGGACTGTGCAATTTATTGAATTATGATTACGATTTCGATTCCGGTTCCTAATGATGACAAAACAGTGTTATTGAGAAAAACGATTCTTTTTGCACATTACATTTGCAAGTAAACTCTTATTGTGTCTGTTGCTCTGAAGGGGAATTTAAAAAGTTCAGGTTAACTGCCGTTTTTTTTCAATCTGGACCCTATTTTCATATGCTTTTGTGTCTAAGTGACTGATGGGAACAACAATCTTTGACATAGGTCCAGTATTAAGCAAGATCACTGCAGTCGGCAGCGGCGAAACAAGCTACAATGTAAGTTAATAGGGCAATTGCCCACCTTGTATTTACCTTCACAGAAGTGCTTGGTTTGCCACTGACAGGCTAAGATTAATATTCTAAGTGTCTGATAAGTGTCCCGATTTTGAGTTGCGTGTCCCGAGTCCCAACAAAAGCCTGTCGGGATGCTAAAATGTCCCGGTTTATACCAACCACTATGAAATTGTCCCGGTTGTCAGCGATTACATAGCCGACGTGGTCTAATTATAGCCCGATCATTAACTAAAACCCATGTAGAAAAACTAATAAAGCGTCCAGCATATGATTTTAACAATGTGTGTGTGTGTGTGTGTGTCAGTCAATCATAGCGGTCTGCGTCTGCATAATCTGTGCAGCCGGCGTTACAATGTACATTTGTAAACAATGCCTCTTCTTACGGCAAGTTAGCGGACAAGCGCTGGGTGGAAATGTTCGCGCATTTCAAAAGTAGGGAGATTCCGTTCAAAAATGTAGGTCTCCTTTGTCAGTTCGCCATGTGTCTACCAGGCACAAATGCTCCCGTTGAGGGGATCTTTTCGCTCATGAACAACACATGGACTGACGAGAGGAACCGCATGACCATTCCCACCTTAAAGGCACTACTCGTCACACGGGCCAATTTTGCTGACACAATTTCACAGTAGGTTTTCAGCCAACAAGTTGATTCTTGAGCAAATTCACTCTTCTAACAAATATAAGGAATGAACGTTTCCAATAGGGAAGCTATCTGCTCTATCAAATGAGAGTACATTTGTGTGTGTTGTTGGTTAGAATAACACTGCTAACACTTTACGGTAAGGGTACATTAATTATCATGAATTCATGCATGAATTAATTGATGTATGTATTATTATACATTATGTAATTAATGATTTATGTATTACTGCATTCCTTAATATCCCATGAATCATCAGGAATTGATGACATGCTCATAGTCTGTCATTCGTGACCTAATACATGAACAACACACCTAAAGCATTAGGTACGTGGGCACATCATTATGAATTATGATTTATTAAGCATAATCATGATTATTTATTTTTCTGCAAAAGACTGTGGTCATCATTGCGCAAATTCGGATTTGAACACAACTTGTGCATAATGATGTGAGGTGGGTCCCTTACCTAATGCTTTAGTTGATGTGTTGTTCATGCATGAGGTCATGAATGAGAGGCTATGAACTCATGTCAATTCCTGATGATTCATAAGATATAAAGGAATGAATGAAGGAATGCACAAATCATGAATTAATTCATGCATGAATTCATAATTCATGTACCCTTACCGTAAAGTGTTACCATAACTTTAGTTCAATTTTTCACGCGAGCGTGTTGGAAGCGTTTCCAGGCAAAATAGAATAGGAAAATATGTTTATATGTCAGTTAGACACAAATACATATTAACAAATAACATGTTAATGTTTGAAAGCCTCTAGGTTTTGATATAAATGCAGATAGGCCTATATGAATGTAATTTGTTTTAATCGATTTTCGAATATTGCACTTGTCAATACAGAAGGACATATTCTGTAGCCTATTTCAATCAAATAAGTATATATTTATGTTTAACATGATATTTCATTTTTTCAATGGGAAACATCCATGTGTCCAGACAAGGCTAGCAGCAGCAGCGCTGCGTCAGAGACGTTTCTGGTGTGTAAAGACAGACAAAATCCACGCAGCTGACACGCAACAGAAACACCACGCTCACGCCACGCCTGCAGTGTGTAACCAGCCTTAGAAATTAAATGATGTTTCCCATTGATAAAATGAAATACCATGTTAAACATATACTGATCTGATTACAGCAAAGACAACGTCGGCAAAATAGGCTCCAGAATATTTCCTTCTGTATTGACAGGTGCAATATTAGAAAGTCGATTTAAAAAAAATTACATTCATATAGGCCTATCTGCATTTATGTCAAAACCTCGAGGCTTTCAAACATCAACATTTCATTTATTAATATGTATTTGTGTCTAAATGACATATAAACATATTTTCCTATTGCATTTTGCCTGGAAACGCTTCCAACACGCTCACGTCTCACGTGAAAAATAGGCGTCGCGTCTCAGTGTTTAAGCTCTAACATGTTAACATGGGAGCCGAAATATAAACGGTCACGCCACGCGGCTGACACGCTCGCGTGACGCGTCCAGTGTGTAACCGGCCTAACGCTGCAGAAACCTCCGGGATTTCAGTGGAATGAAAGCTCACGAGGGCTCTTATCGTTAAGTGAGTAACATTAGCTTCTCTGTTTCACTGTTTGCTGTTTTCAACAGGTCAGTTTAACCTCGTCTGTTTGCTAGTGTTTGTGAAGGCTGCTCCCAACTGGTGGGCTTTACAGCAGCAGCGACAGTTTGCTAATCTACAACCTAACGTGCGCTAACATCGTCTCTGCCATATATCGTTTGGTCAGCGGAGACACTAACAGAAGGGGTTGCTATGGCAATGCACGTCCATGAATCTGGGGGGCAGTTGAGTTCAAATATCAACAATCTTCAGGCAGCATCGCTTACTGCACTTTTAAATTTACATTCAAGTTTCTGCCACTTAACTAGGCTTGCCTCGCCTTGTTTTTCCTTTTTGTCTGCCCTGTACTGCTTTTATTTGGGAATAAGTGGATTTACTCATAAAGACAGGCGAACCTAAAGTGGGACATTTTTTGCATTTCAGAATTCTGTGACATATTGCAATGTGAAGCCAACACTTAAATCCACATCCATTACCATTTTAAAACCCCCAGGATGTGCCCTAATCAAATCAAAAGAGAAATGCAGATAACACATTCACAAAAGAAATGACAGACATATTAGTTGTCTTAGCACAAGTTGTCTGACAAAATCTGCATCTTTCTAATGTGGGACAGTTGTGTCCCTAATCTGGGACACATGAAAAGTCTATGATAAAATCCCAAATCACATTGATTCATGTAAAAAAAATAAGTTTGTTAGTAATTCTCTAGGTTACGGATGGGTGAAACATGGATGATTAAACATCATCAGACATGGTGTTCACTTGAGTTATCTTGGTGAAAGTGGCCATTGCCATTCATCGTGCTCTGGAGAGTTGCTTTAGGGACGTTTTAGCCCCGGCCAACAGATTTCCCTGAGGGATGATCTGCCAATACTCCTCTATGGCTCCTTTCATCCTGTCCTACCTCCTCTGATTTAGTTTCTTTCTCTTATCCTTTCCCTCATTCATCCTCTCACTTTGCGTCGGCAATCTTTCCCTGTCTTTCTCCCCTTTGCCATTGTGATCTGAAATACATTTCATTGAATCAATCATTAGATGCATAAAATAACGTGGAATAGCTTTATTTACGTATACACACGCACACACACACACACACACACACACACACACACACACACAACCTCAAAAAGCCTTCAAACCACCATCCCCCAAAGACTTTCCCATGGCCTTAAACATCTGTAGTAATAGCATTATTATATAGCATAACATCTAGGGCTGTCAGTTTAACGCGTTATTAACGGCGTTAACGCAAACCCATTTTAACGCCGACAATTTTTTTATCGCGCGATTAACGCATAGACATATAAAGAAGCATTAATGTTCTTTCGGATCTAGCTAGGAAGCAAAGGACGCAAAGACCCGCCCTACAGGGGTGGTTAGGATAGACGATTGGTCAGGGGATAGGACCTGAACAAATAGGGTTACGTTACCTTGGACGCCTGGCCAATAGTAGTGATTGGAGGGCGGGTCTTGGCATGGCCAGAGCAGACCGGAAACAAAACAGACACACACTGCAGCTGCACACACTTGTTTGGGCTATAGCTTGCGAGCCGTGTAGCTAGCTAGTAGGCTCGTCACGGCGATTAGCTTCAGAGCGAGTAGTGACTCTACAGTCAGGGAGAGAAACAAAGTGTCTCCCCTGTTCTTTCTGACCACGGTGGGAAACCTGCAGCAGGGAAAGTTAACCCTCTCCTTGACTTTACGTTGGTTATGGAGAAGGAGAACCAGGGAATGAAAAAATATAATGGGATAAAAATAAATCAAGGGACATTTAGAATAGATAAAAATGTGTTTTTAAAATTTTTTTAAAAATGTGAGATTAATTGCGATTAATCATGAGTTAACTATGACATTAATGCGATTAATTGCGATTAAATATTTTAATCGTTTGACAGCACTAATAACAACACTAAAAACCTGTTAATAACCATTTTTTTACCCTTCTAACTGACTTTACCACTGTCCCATATTAGGCTTGTATTATCATACAGTTTTTGAAACAAAAGTGGAACACTAGGAATTTTTTATAAAAAATATTAAATATATAGTTTATACATACAAAGTTGTACTATTCTTTGATGGACAAACATTTCATAAGACATTAGGCCTAAAAATAGCAGGATTGTTTTCTTAAAAATCAATTTTTACAAAGGCTGAGTCCTTGTTGAAGTGGCCACAGGTTCAACTCTGACCTGCAGCCCTTTGCTGCATGTCATTCCCTCTCTCTGTGTTTATGGGGCACCTACAAACACTAGACCTTAAGTGTCCCACATTAGACAGTGTCCCATTTTAGGACAATTCACGCCATATTATATAAACCAAAGACAAAACTCTACAGCATGCAGTAAAAAGTTCCTCAGCAGCAGCTGTTCACACACACATTTCGGAGTGAGCGTCTGAAGTCAGCCCATGGAGATCTGAGGCTGCCACTTGCTTGAGTGTTTGACAGCCGTGAGTAAAACTGCTGAACCTGCTCGTTTGCGAGAAATTCTTTTCTTAATCCGACAACTCAAAGAACTGTGCCTGTCCTTCGTCAGAAAACCATCAACAGGCGAGTCAGGGAGAATTATACCACAAAAGAAATCAGGAGAGTAGAGTTTCTTTACAGCTCTAATTACAGGCAAGAAAAGGATAATAACTGACTGTAACATCGCAATGATTTATCCATCAAGAGAGCCGCCTTTGCTGCAGGTCTTCCCGTCTCTCTCTGCTTTTCTCTGTCACTATCTAAAAATAAAAAGCATAAAATGCCCCAAAAAAAAGAGAGAGCTGTATTATTGTCTTGAGCCACCACCTGGCGATACACTCAAAAGCAGACAGCCTACTGTGGCTTAATATTGTTGGTTTTTTACACCAGTGGAGCCGAAACAAACAATAAAAGACTTAAGAAAAGTAGAAATATTAGAAATCATCAAGAATGGCTCCAGTAAAAGTAATTTAATATTGTAACATAACAAAATACTCAACTCTAATGAGCTGATCTGGGTGCTAAATCCTTAAGAACGTAAATCATTAACAGGACAGCAAGTAATTAAAATATTTAAATGTATTGTTTCATCAGAGTGAATAAGAGGATTAGGAGACAGTTTAACCGGCCAGAAAGTGGCAAAACCATGCTTCCAAAAGATTTTCAGAGTTGAGAGGAAGATGGAATCGAAGGCAATCACGCAATTCCAATCACAGATGCTCACACAGTGCAGGCTGGAGATGTCAAAACACCACAGTAGTGGCTGGGTTGGCTCAGTGGCTAGAGCAGGCGCACATATACTTGGAGGTTTATGGAGGTCCAGGGTTCAAATCCATCCTGTGATGATTTCCTGCATTTCTTCCCCGTCTTTCTCTTTCCCCTTTCTCACCTACTGTAGCTGTCCTGTCAAAATAAAGGTGGAAAAGCCCAAAAATATATTCTATATCTCTATAATCTTCAAAAAAAAAACACCACTGTGCAGCTTTTTCTCTCAAAGGACTGGCCATGTATATATCAAACTGCTAGGGGTAACATTTTGGAATAAAAGATAAAAGGTAAAAACCGATTGCTTTCATTCCAATTCATACACTTAGGAATATAAGTTTTTTTATTAAATTTCTTATGACTTGAAAATGTCTTAAATGCTTAAATCTTAAATGCTCTTAAACTATTATGATACTTTTTGTGATTTTCTCTTATTTACATGCTGTTATGATGTTGGATGTTCATATTAAACAAAGTTCCAAAACTTGAGTTCAATGTATGTAAAAATGCTCCCTGCAAGACAAAAGCTCAGATTTTAGTCTGCTTTGAACGCTTCGTATGGAATGGGCTGTTTTTACTTTCCCGACTCATCATGGATGTCTAATAAGTGGATAGATAGATAGATAGATAGATAGATAGATAGATAGATAGATAGATAGATAGATAGATAGATAGATAGATAGATAGATAGATAGATAGATTTTCATTGATCCCAAAATGGGAAATGACAGTGCTCCAGCTGGAAAACATCAGACACACAGCACCCATACAGAATCTACATTAAATAATAAATAGGATAGAATAAAAGAAGAGATGGAGAATGTACAAACGTATATACAAGTTGGGAATAAAAATGTACAACTACTTGAATGTTATTAAAGTAAGTAAAACCTATGTTTGTGCAAGTTGCACTATAGTGCAGTATTGTGATGTATATGAGTCTTATCTAACACTTAGTGATGAAGTCTTAAAAAGTTGTATTGCCTGTGGTAGCACAACCCAGTCTCACGGCAGTTTGTGAAAAATGTATTGATTCGTGTACACGGACACATTTATCTCCTTTTTTTCGTGATGGTCAGCACGTTTTTTTCCCGTGATGGTCAGCACGTTTCCTCACAGAATTTCGTGAAATGAACACGGCCCCTTAAGTTAAGAAAAAGGTCGTGGGTGGGCTTATGTTTCCATGACACGTGGGACAACAATGGGACGGTTGGGTTTAGGAAAATAAGAACGGGACAGTTGGGTTTAGTAGAAGAAGAAAGTGACGTTTGGGTTTAGGAAACATGACACGCGGGACACGATCCCCGGTCTCCTGGGTGAAAGTCCTGTGTTGTTTGACCCATCCACCACCCCGACGAACCTCCTTATGCGGATTATCTGCCTTTCATACTACTCGCTACCGTAGCCACTCTTAATGAATCGTGCTGTGATCACGAAAGATGCGAGACTGTGAGACTGAGATGGGAAGGAATGATTTCTTGTAGCGGTCCTTGCGACATCGAAGCTGTCGGAGCCTCTTAGAGAAGGTGCTCCTCTATTGTACCAGTGTGGGGTGGAGAGGGTGGCATTTGAAGGGACAGCTTCAAATATCTCCTCTTTGAAGCCAGTAACAGAGCCAGCCATCCTGATCAGTTTGTTCAGTCTGTTTGCGTCACTGGCTCCGGTGCTGCCCCAGCAGATGGGTGGGGGGAACAGAGCGACAGGGCCACAACAGACTGGTAGAACATCTCCAACATTCTCCTGAACACGTTGAAGGATCTCAGCTTCCTCAGAAAATAGAGTCTGTTCGTCCCCTTCTTGTAGACAGCAGTGCTGTTAATTTTCCAGTTCAGCCTGCTGTCGTTGACACCAAGGTATCTGTAATCCTCAACCTCTGCTCTGGGCTGCAACTCCAGGTTTAGCATGATCCAGCACCATTTTAATTGACCTTCTTGAATCCTGGGTTGGCATCAATGGAACACATCTCTCGCCATTAAACATGCAGCGTATTTACAATCAAAGTCATGCATTCTTGGTCACCCATTCGAACTACTTCAACGCAAAAAGCAAAAATAAAAGAAAGAAAGAAAGAAAGAAAGAAAGAAAGAAAGAAAGAAAGAAAGAAAGAAAGAAAAGGAAGGCTTTGGAACATTAAGATTTGAAATTGGAAGTCTGAGCAGTGCTGTATTTGTGTTCACACAAAATGTGTTTTTCAAGTACGCTGTGGTGAAGCTTGAGTGAAATGGAGAGGAAATGAACTGATGGAACTGTCTCAACAAAATAAATCCATCTTAACAACACATTTGCTAATGTGCTGAAGCCTGCTTAGTGCTTATATTTTTCACACTATGCACATTTCCATTTACATATTTTTTTGCTTAATGTGTCTGACTATGAAGACTGTCTCTATACCCACTATCATCCTTATTTGCTTTTATGATTAGTCTTTGATGTATTCTTTTGCTGTTTCGCTTTGAATGTCCCAATTTGCAGATAACAGGCATTATTAAATTAAATTAATTCCAAAGCAAATCAGTATATGACCATTTCTGGAACTTTCTCAAACCAACCATCCATTCACAACATTCACATGTTGTGTGTAGCTGTTCAAAACAACTATAAACACTTTAGATTTCTTGCATGGTCAGACAAAAGTGTGGGCAAACTAATTGTGTTCGAGCATTGGTCCTGTTGGTCACTGCTGCTGTGTTTCTGCACTGCAACACGTTCTCATCCCAACTCGTCACATACTCAAGCTTTGCCATTGGCGTCACTTATCACTGCACTGGGTACACCTCAGGGATGTATAATAAAACCTGGATACAGTGTTCAAGCCGGCGCCCTGTGTATTCCTATGAGAGTTGCTCAGTGGTGCATGAGGTCAAAAAAGTTTAATTTCAATTTATAACATAACCTGGATGATCAGCACTGCTTCCCCACTACAGGGCCTATGGAGCAGGCGCACTAGAGACCGATACTTCCTGTTTAGCGCTCTGCTAACTTAAATGGGGATTAAATTATTTAATTGTGCAGCGTTTCTAAACCTTTCCATGTTATCGGACCAAATGGATCAAATTCTGATAGTGATAAAAGTAATTTTGCGGGGGTTGTGACGCCCGAAAAATGTATCCACTGATTTACAGAAGTTTCTTTCGCCATGTAAGTCCATGGGAAAAAGTCTTTTTGGGCCACAGGGCATCACATGGTGGGCACGGAAGTTGTAATTCCAACCCCTGGTACCCCTGCGCGTCAAACTGTGATGCTCTACTATATGGTCGCAAAAAGGGAAACACATGTTTAATTCAAACAAAACTATGTAAAACCACTTAGTTAGGTTTAGGAAAAGATTGTGATTAGGGTTAAAAGAAGTACATTTGTAACATAACTAAAATTATGCAAAAGACACAGTTGAAAGCCCGGTGCATCTCATACATAAGCTCAAGGGTGCCATGTGCATCAGTATCAAACTGCACTGCACATTCCAGAGATCACCTGTCAATCAAAGTCAGGCCAGTTTTGAATTTCTTAATTTGTCTGCATGATATCAGCTCAATAATGGTCCTATTCAACAGACATAGGGTGTCAGTGTGATTGTATCCTGTGGGGACAGCCCGTTCTTACTCCGAACTCGTATAATACCGAAGCTTGGTCAGTGGCTCTCAGCGTCAGATACCGATGCAAAAATCCCCCTTTAGCGTCTGCGCGAGACGCAACTGGCAGAGCAGCAGCTCAACGGCGGCGCTGTAAGATGACATAGTATTAAGAGGGACAACGGTAGCGAGTAGTATGAAAGACTGAAAATCTGCACAAAGAGGTAGGTTGGGCTGGTGGACGGGTCAAACAACACAGGACTTTCACCCAGGAGACTGGGGTTCACATCCCGTTCTTGTTCTCACTGAAACAGACATTTTGTAACCCCACCAACCATCTTTTTCTAAACCTAACTGTTCTGTTCTTGTGCCGCACGTCAGTTAAACGTACGTCCCGATCCAGAGCGTCAAAAGGTGACGCCAAGAGTCCCGATCAAGCGCGTCTAAATATGACGCTAAAGGAGACTTTTTGCGTCATTAACAAACGTCAAAGGCAACTGACCAAGCGTTGCCTTTTTGACGCCATGGGGATGATAATGTGTTGGTGTGGAGCATCATAGTGGAAGAAAACCAGTTTGGTGTCTTGAAGAGGCGACAATGGAAGAATTACCACATCAAAATGATTTTTTCCTTCTCTCGCAAGGTCTAACCATGATACATGGTTGTTGTGAAGGTGAACCAACCCTTTATTACCAGGTTATTTATAAATCCTTATCCGTTACCAATAGAATATCACAAACATGAGCATAGCTATGGATACTGTAGCTATAATAATCCATGTGAAGGCTGCAGGGCTTTGGCTTCAGCATCACGCCATGCTGCATTCAGTGTCTCAGGGACTAATCCATCATAGCTCTCGACAGCTGCTGTTGTTTACATATGGAGCAGATGCTACAGGGCTACACTTGGGTACACTTCACTGCAGATTTTTTATTGACATAATGTACAGTGATGAGTCACACACACAATGTAACCAGCGAGGGTAAAGTGATAAAGGCAACAGAGAGCTGACTGCAGAGCAGAGAGTAGTTCAGTGATCTGCTAAAGGTAGTGCTTATCTTATCACTGACTCAGTCACATGTATAACAGACTACACTTTAGAGCACTTTTTACACCACGTACCACTTAAAATTATTGAAAATATTAGGCTCTCTAAGTACCACCATTTTGGCACACGTTAAAATAGAGTAGCATAAGCCTAACTTTAGTCTCGCTTTGCCAGACCTTCCTCCACAGCGCTGCAAAGGAGGGTCTGGCGAGTCCCCACAGTAATCCAGGATGAGAGAAAAACGTGCTCTGGTTTATTGGCATTTCTTCAAACCAATCGCAATCATCATAGGCAGCACTAAGTGCTGCACGGAGCCCAAGTGCCTCTGGAGAAAACTTGTTTTGGTGGAACATGTGTACGTTCAAAGGTTGTTATAGTCTTGCAACAGAAAACTCAGATTGGACAGATAGTCTAGCTAGCTGTCTGGATTTACCCTGCAGAGACCTGAGGAGTAATTAACCATAGTCCTCATAAATCCACCAGAGTTAAAAACGGCAACACAAAGGAAGCGTTAGGTAACAGAAATCTGGCCGAAAATAAGGACATACGGCGGAATTTCAGGCGGCAACGGGGCAATCCTGGAAGTGGAAGATCGAGGATATAGACTAGCCTACCCTATTCAGCTATGGACAGATGACACAGGAGGCAGGTTTATTCCTAAAACAATATTTATTGTTGACAGCCACAGCCAGGCTGTACTTACTCTGTCCCACTCTAACTGAAGCCAAATTGGAGGTAACCAGTCATTTTACCTCTGCTTACTATCTTGCCTTCACGGTTCGTAACCAATTATGGATGTATGCACACTCCCTTAATGAACCATGTAGCTGATATCTAAACTTAAAAAAATTATTACATTTATTTTTAATTAGTTTAAACTGATCATAGTTTAACTATTACTAGTGTAGTGCCCGTTGAAAATGTGCCTGTTTGGAACGGGCTGATTACTTGGCCTTTGGTATTGCTGCTTGTAGAATTCATCAAAACCAAATTGTACCCCAAAATTACTTACAGAAGGACCCCAAACCACTTCATATGCTACTCCCCTGTATACCCTATTACTAACTTACTGATTTACCTGACAGAGAACGTTGCAGATTCAGAATGTAATCACAAAATATCACAATGACAATGTGGAGTAACCAGACGTTAGCCTCATGGACTCATGGCAGTGTGCTACCCACCAAACTAACAACAAACTTTGAGCCAGCAAGCTACACGCTGAAAATGGCAAGTTTTGCAGAAAATCTGGATGGTGCAACAACGACGCCGGAAATGGTTAGGGCATACCCTCCGCAAACCAGCTTTCAATATCACCAGACAGTCCCTTTCATGGAATCCCCAAGGGAAAAGGAAGAGAGGTCGACCCAGAAACAGCTGGTGGCGAGACCTGGACGCCGATGTCAACTGTATAGGCTTGCTCAGGACCGAGATGGCTGGAGAATCCTTGTAGGCAGCCTATGCCCCAGTAGGGCAAAATAGGCAGAAGAAGAAAAAGCAACAAGGCAGGCCTGCTTGGTTCTTTTAGGGAATGATTGTAAAGATTTACAAAGAATATGTTTACGGGATTTATTCTCTAAATGGGACGTTTTGGGACTGATTGGTGGGATTGCTGTGGACAAAGTACACACAGAGATACACTGATAGGAGCAAATGATGATTCAATCATCAATCCAGCTAATCTAAATAGCTCACGTTACTGTATTGTGTGAACAATTACAACCCAGTCTCGCAGTTCGTGTAAATGTCAACGTTATTCTTAATCTATTGATACGTGTTCACGGAGACTTTTTCTCGTTTTTGACGTGTAAATCTCACGTTATTTTTCTCGTGTTCACAGAGACGCTTTTTACATCTAAATGTCACGTTATTTTTCTCGTTTTTTACGTGCAAATGTCACGTTATTTTCTTGGGGAAAGGATGCCGAGAGGCGGCCGAAAAGGACGCTCCATAAGCCGGGAGGCGCCCGCGAGGCACCCGCAAGGCGGCCCGCGGGGGACGCGCTGAATGAGGCGGCCGGGAGGCGGCCGAAAAGGACGCTCCATAAGCCGGGAGGCAACCGGGAGGCACCCGCGAGGCGGCCCGCTGGGGAGGCGCAACAAAAACGGGATGGCGGAGGTTGGGTTTCGGAAAAACCTTACGGGGAAAGGGCGCCTTAAATGCCGGGAGACGCGCCACAGTAACACGCGGGACAAAATGCCAAACAAAGCACCACACACGGGACGCCATCCCCGCTCGCCCTGGTGAAAGTCTTGTGTTGTTTGACCCATCCACCACCCCGACCAACCTCCCTACGCGGATGTTCGGCTTTTTATATTACTCCCTACCATTTTCGTGCTGTGGTCACAAAATATGCTTCCCATTTAAATACATTACTTCACATTTTTGTGTTGTCCGCCACTAAAAACCGACAAAAACGTCTCCGTGAACACGTATCAATAGATTACAATAACGTCACATTTACACAAACTGCCATGAGAACGTGCTGACAATTAACTTAATTTAATATTGTATGTGGCATTTTCAAATGTTTTACCAAAACAAGTTCCTTCCTGAGACTACATTGTAGCGCCACCGTCGCTGCGTCCAAAACTTTGCGCCACCCAAGACGATGAAGTGATTGGTTTAAAGAAATGCAAACAACCCAGAGTGTTTATTTCTCCTATCCCAAAATGTATGTGTGGTGTAACCAGACCTTACTCCACAGCACGGTGGAGATAGAGCTGGCAATGCGAGACTACAGACAGACAGACAGACAGACATATAAACACCTGGCAAAGTACTCAAAACCTCTTCAATGGTAGTCCCCGCCAAAGTAGCTTTCTCCAGAACCACATTTTGCCATGCTAACACACACACACACACACACACACACACACACACACACACACACACACACACACACGGCTGGTAAAGATAAAAAGAAACATGTCCGTAACTGACCTGCTTGGATGCTGGGGAGCAGCAGAATTGCCAGAAACATGGTGGCACATGTCTTCATCTCTCTCAGCCCGCCGCGGACCGACATCACACCTGAGACCTTCAAAGGTTGCTTCAGACCTCCCGATGGGCGTCAGACGGGGTTCCACGGTGGGTGTGCCGAGATCACAGTGGGAGGCCACCAAAGGCACCTAGGAAATCACATTGAAATGCAGAAGGCTCAGCAAGACATGTACAAATAGGGGACTCCCTGGAGTACAGCATGGCAGGAGGGCTGTCACTTTACTAGAGTCTTTCAGTACACCAGCTTTAATTGTTAGTTTAGCTTTATCTTCAAAGTGATTATGACGGTAGACTGTTCTACTGTACGTAGGGAGACAGCAGAAACTTTGAGCTGTTTTTCTATGGACACAGTGCAGATGGTGAACAGTGCTGCCTTGAACCTAGGACTGCAACTAATGATTACTGTCATTGTCGATTAATCTGCTAATTATTTTCTTGATTAGTTGATTAATCGTTTGGTCTATAAAATGTCAGAAAAAATTTGAAAAATGTCCATCCCAGTTTCTTAAAAGTCCAAGGTGAGGTCTTTAAATGTCCGAAACCCAAAGATATTCAGCCTTTTTTACACCTTCGTAGCATTGCCAAAATTAGACACATCCTGTCTCAAAACGATGCTGAAAGACTAGTCCATGCATTCGTTACATATTGTAATTCCTTACTGTCAGGTTGCTAAAATAAGTCCCTTAAGACTCTCCAGCTGATCCAGAATGCTGCAGCACGTGTTCTGACAAGAACTACAAAAAGAGATCATATTTCTCCTACATTAGCATTGGCTTCCTGTAAAATCCAGGATTGAATTTAAAATCCTTCTCCTAACCTACAAAGCTCTAAATGGTCAAGCACCATCATATCTTGAAGAGCTCATAGTACCATATTGTCCCACTAGAGCATTGCGCTCCCAGAATGCAGAGTTACTTGTGCTTCCTTTATGAGCCAGGCACAACCTTACACAGTATCTTTCATTCAGTTTGTTTGCTCGACGTTATGCTGCTAATGCTGCCTGTCCCTCTACTCTATAAGTCTTGCCGACACACTTCCATCCCTGTCTAGATGTCTATTAATGTAAGTGTGTGCATATGATCTGCAGTTGATCTGGCTGTGTATGTGTATGTGTATGTGCACACTCACGTAAAATTCGACTGAATTTCAGGAATATGGACACAAAGTTTGTAGGTTGCATCTTATCGGATTTTCTCATAATCAGTAAATGGCTTATGTGATAAACACTGATGAAAACATTATTTGCCAAATAAATAATGAATTGTGAATACGTTTTAGGTCATTTTTTGGTTGCAACCAGCCATAAAACAAAAAAGAAGAAGTTTTAGGTCATTTCCACCACATATTTCCGCTTTCTTTGCAGACATGGCAGACTGATCTAATAAAGTGGCGTATGTATGACACGCCAATTTGTATGCCATTTTGGCATGTTATCAAGACGCATAATCGCTTTTTAGCGTGTTTATCAACGTTGTTCGGCCGCCATTGACCTACATTACGTGTGAATTTTTGCCGTAGTGAGTAGTATGAAAGGACGTACGTCTGCAGAGCAAGGTTGGTCATTTTTTTGTGTTACTAAATTCTTTCCCAATGTTCTTTTCCTAAACCCAACCTTTTTTTTTGTACAAAACGTGTGACATTGTTCTTGCGATAGCACGGCACGTTCTCGCGATAGCACGGCACTTTCGCGCGATAACACGACACGTGGCGATGCCGCGTGGTGTGTATGTTTACATCCGCTGTATACAGCGTAGACATACACGTGGATAGCTCAAAATGCGTACAGATAACACGCTAATTGGCTTTAGGAAAGTGGCGTGTATGTTTACGCAAAGTCATGATGCCATGTTGGACATGGCGGGTGTCAACAAAAACAGATATAAGTGGACAGACGAGGAGACAAGAGCCTTTTTAAAATTAATTTACGAGTGAAATCATCATAGCATATCATAATGTTTTTAGCAAACTTCAGTTAATTCGATTGGCAAGTGGATGGAAACATAGCTAGTGTGAGCAGCCGTTAGATAACAGGATGAAGACTACTGAATGGATCTGACTCAGACTCAACACGTAACACTAGGTGGAAAGTTGAAGCTTTTCCAAGGCTTCCCAAAACAACCACTACAAATTGTCAGACATGTCCTGTGCTAATTCGCACACACTTTTACACACTGCACTGTGTACATAGGAAACACTGTGATCTTCAGACATTTTTGGACAGATAAACAAACAGCACAAATGTACAGTATGTGCATCTGCAGTTTACCAAACGCAACACATATACTGTATGTCACATTGTTCTCCATTGTTTAAAAGGCTGAAGCCACCCTGAACTTGATCTCGGCACCCCTAAAAAATAATTGCTGAAAAAAAAAAAAAAAAAAAAAAGTCTGTCAATCTATTGTGAGCTTAGGAGTTCTGCTCTAGGAATATCACAGCATCATCATCAGTAAAATCATTCAGAAAAACATTCTGAGCCATTTTCATGAAAAAAGTGTTAAGTGTAAGTAAAAATGGCATAACTCAAATTTTTTAAAGTTATTGATACAGCATTTTGGAAATGTCTGTTTTTCCATAGATAAATATCCAATTTCATTTGTAATACCATCTCACATTTGTAGAAATTAGGGGTGGGAATCACCGGAGGCCCCACGATATGATATTATCACAATGTTATAGTGGTTTTATTTATATTGCGATATTCTTCGATATATTGCAAAGTTTTCCAACTTCAAATATATGTACCCAAAGGAAAACTTTGTCAACATCTGTTTTATCTAAAAATGTCTCTGTTCATCTTACCATCTAGTGGACTGAAAAAGCAAGTGATTTAATTATTCAGGACTAAAAAGTTCAATTGTCATGCGCAATTTCTATAATAAAAGATTGATTATTGGTGGCCATGTATCGATACAGTATTGCCACAGAAAATATTGCGATACTATGCTGTATCGATTCCCCCCCACCCACCCTGTAGTAATGTTTTCTCAGAATTGTCTTTCTAGTTACATAACTCAGTGTTTCCTCTATCATGATGCTCCAGTAGGTGTTAACATGCACAGAAGCAGAGTAGAATAACATTTTAAAGAATAAAAAAGGGTGCCAGGCACCACTAAAGCTCAGATCCTAGAATAACCCCTGCTCTAACCCTATCCTGCTCTGTGAATAGCTGCTTTTGGAAACACACTTACGAGTCTGGAAAGTCTCGCTGCCAAGTTAGCAGCTGTTCTTCCTGACTGCAGCTCCATAAAAAAAATAATCTGTAAAGCATGCCATGCCATTTACTAATTTTAATTACTCATTTAATGACTGAACAATGTTTACTGCAAATTAATTCAGTGAAAGGTAGCGGGAGAATCTGCCTTGTGAAGATTCTCCAACCATTGCATGACCTCCACAAAACAGGCCTAGTTTCTGTAAAGCATGCAGCATCCTGATGCTGGCTCTGATTATATTTAATTAGCTACAATGTGGAGAGCTCAGGAAGACGCTGTGGGCATAAAGGAAACGCTATAATAATTAATCATAATTCTTTATATTTTATCATGCAATTAGCTCACTGTTTGACTACTTCTGACACACTTAGTGGGAGTTTCTCTGTGCACTCAGCTGTACTATTCCTGCATGTAGACACACTGTTCACATTAGTGCTGTCTTAACGGCTCATTTAGTTGTTTTTTTTAACCTGGACCCTGCAAAATTGTTGGAATTGGTCCAGTATTGAATGATAATTCTTTAAACCGGCAGCTGCCAACCAGGCTGCAATGTAACCCTATAGGACTTGGTCTTCAACTATTTTCAGCCATTTTCAGGACTCCTTAGCTGAAAGAGAGGAACCCCCTACTACATGTACTGTATGAAATTAAGTTGCATTAAACTGGATGATGGATGAAAATGAATGGCGGTGAATCCTTAAGTTTAACTGTTAGGCTGCCATAGTTTCTACCTTACCTATTGTAAGCTTATCTTCAATGTGTAAATTAAATGTTGTTGTTTTTTTGCTAATAGGCCAATTCATCTTTGCTATTAAAATGTTAGATTCATTTAAATGTATCTTTTCAGACATATTTTCATTTTTGAAAAAAATGAACTTTCAACATTATTTTTTAAACTTTGGCAAACCCCTTGCACTAACTCTGAGGACCCCCTAAGGGTCACAGATCCCCTGTTGAATATTTCTGCTATAAGACAAATGTTCACCTTAAATTTCTGTCCACGTAAAGTTCTGTTTTTGCCACTGACAGGCTCAGATTATTATTCTGAGCCTGTCTGAGCCTTCTGAGTGTCTTACAACATTATGTAAAGGATCCCTACAGAGATAGACCTTTCTGTTAAAGAGTAAGATCATTTTTGTTTAACATGAAACAGCAATGAAATCACCATCACCAAACTCACCAGACTCCACATAAATAAACAATAATTTTAGTGTGTATGGAGCCAGCATATTTCCATATGTAAATGAGAAATATATAATAAAAACCAAACCAGAGTGGTGTTTGTTGGAACAGAGGAGAGACGAACCAAGAAGGTTTTTGATAGTTTTATTTTTTTTTCAGTCGACTTTGAATGAAGTGTATTTTACGATGATAAAATTACTGTTTATTTAAATGGAGTCGGGTGGGTTTGGCGATAGCAATTTTTCAGTTTCATTAAAAATTCAAGATTCAAAATCCTTTATTAATTCCACAATGGGAAAATTTACAATCTTGCAGTAGCAAGAAAAGTACAAAAAAGACACTCTAAAGAGAAACAATGAATAAACAAATGCACTGTAAGTATAGATAATAGATAGTAATCATGGTAAACAAAAATGATCTTACTCTTTAACAAAAAGGTCTATCTCTGTAGGGATCCTTTCCATAATGTTGTCAGACACTTAAAATATTAATCTGAGTGGCAAAAACAGAACTTTAAGTGGACAGAAATTGAGTGGTGCCAAATTGCCCAATAACTTACATTGTAGCTTGTTTCGCCGCTGCTGACTGCAGCACTCTTGCTTAAAGTGCTCATATTATCCTAATTTTCAGATTCATAATTGTATTTAGAGGTTGTACCAGGATCGGTTTATGTGGTTTAATTTTCAGAAAACACCATATATTTGTTGTACTGCACATTGCTGCAGCTCCTCTTTTCACCCTGTGTGTTGAGCTCTCTGTTTTAGCTACATAGTGAGACATCTTACTTCTGTACCATCTTTGTTGGGAGTCGCACATGCGCAGTAAGTACAGCTAGCTTGTCAGTTGCAGAGTATGAGGGAGTGCCATGCTAGCAGCTAGGCGAGCATTATAACGTGTGTTACCAAGTGACGCACGTTCGTCACGGAAGTAAATGCTGGACTACAACAGAGCTGTTTGGAGCAGTTTGCGAATAGTGTTTTCTCTGGAAGATGATAAGTCCCCTTGGGGTGGACTTTGGGCTTTTTCACTTTGTAAACCTACAACGTGCACAAAAAGATATATAACACAATAAAGGAAGGGGAAAAGCATATGAGCACTTTAATAATGGACCAATGTCAAAGATGGTTGTTCCCATCAGTCACTTAGACACAAAAACATAGGAAAATAGGGTTGAAAAAACAAAGTTACCCTTTAATGAGACAGACACAGCCTTACACAGTATCTTTCATTTAGTTTGTTTGCTCGACGTTATGCTGCTAATGCTGTCTGTCCCTCTACTCTATAAGTCTTGCTGACACACTTCCATCTCTGTCTAGATGTCTGTTATCTATTAAAGTGTGTGCATAATATGCTCCTGCAGCTGATCTGGCTGTGTGGGTATATATGTATGTGCGCAAACTCATGGGTCACAGATGTATAGTAATCACTGGTAAACATTTCTCCCAGGTAACCTCCTCTGCATATTAATATAAATCATATGATTATCTGGTCGAGCAGCAGATTAATCCCTGAGCTGCATCGCCAACAAAAGAAAATGAAAGATTCCATTTAATTCTTGCTGGCAAAGTGTCCGTTTCAGCAAATATGTGAATTGCGGTGGTTGCAGTTACTGCAGAGTCAATAAATGAAATTTCCATATGTAAATCACTGTGTTTATTTAATCTTTTTTCTAATCTTTGGTGGTGGAGAGCGGTTTGGTTCCTTCAGTAAGTCTCCAGGTCAATGAAGAGTAATTTCTCAATCATTTTGTTTATCATTAATCCCACTTAGAGATTGTAGAAAGATGTTTGCTGTCTGGTTTTCAGCTTGTTCTCATGAACCATTCGTACATAAAGCTATGAAAATTAAAGGACTTTAATTTGCATGTATTCCATATTTATTGCTGTATGCACCACATTGACTGCTGCTGTATAAGAATGCTGTGGACTGCCTAGGATGGAATTCTGGGGGGGATGGGTGGGTCATAAAATACAGAGCTTTCAAGCCAGGAAGCGAAATTTGCTTGCTGGGGAAAACGCAAGACTTCCACCCAGTAAAGGTGTGCGATCCCCATGAGGGTTTTAATCCAAACCACAATGTTATTCCTGAACTTAACTTAACTAGTCGTTTTGGTGCCTAAACTTAACTGTCGTCGCCCCATGATGCTCACTTTTTGACGGTAAAACTCAACTGCCACGGCCCCTAAAAGGCCCGTTACGTTGCGGTGCCCGGCTCACAGTCACCTATTGGCGGCTAAACTCAACTACCAACGGCCTGCGATACAACTCTGTAGCCGGTCACCTAATTTCGTAGACTATCATACGAATTGGTGTACGTACATTTTCGTTAGGGCTGGGTAATATGGAGAAAATCAGATATCACAATATTTTTGACCAAATACCTTGATAACAATATTGCGCCGATATTGTAGGGTTGACTATTGGTGCTTTCACAAAATATTTACACCAAAGAAATAAAATGGATGGAAAGGCCATTTAACTGTTTGCCGTGGTCATTTGATTGGTACACAACAAAATGGTGATTGTTGTTAGTTGTCATGGGGACAATACGAGTCAGTGGGGCCGTAAACTGTTGTAGGTTGGCGGGAGGAAAGCCGCCTGACGCAGCTCGGGAGACGTTCTTGGAGCTGCGGGGAGTGAGGAGAGACAGTTATACCCAGCGAAAGGTGAAACGGTGAAACCAGCAAGCCAGCTAGCCAGCTTGTGGCCGACTTGTTAGTTGGCTTACGTTAGCTTTCTAACTCCGCCTTACCCCCTCGCCACATCGTTCACAGAAAATGAGCCGAATAAAGCTGTCACTCACGTGGCGATAGCAATGTGCTTTATGTGGATGGAGCATTAAGGTAATTTGACTCATTTAATGCTCCCTGCCTCGTAACATTACTACTAGTTAGTGTAAAACTTCTCACCTCCGCGACTTTCCGGAAATCAGCTTATACGGAAGTTTGTATGTTACCATAGCAGTGTAAATGGCTGCCGCTCTGACCATTCTGCTACGTTGATTTTAATGGAAATGGCCTTTCTATCCATGTTATTTCTATGATTTACACAATGAGATTTGTGATAAATAATCATCAGAAATGTGGATATAATGACTAAGTGGGTAAAGGCAAATAACAGAATAGCTAGAACAGAACACTGGAAAGATGACAACACTTGTGTCATATCACAATATTACGACATCCAAAATCTAAGACAATATCTAGTCTCATATCATGATATTGATTTACTGTATATTGATATATTGCCCATCCCTAATTTTCCTACGATATTACGAACCCATCCATGATACGTTGAGGTTTTACACAGCACTGTAACTACCACATGGACAGCACAGACTGTAAGCACTAAATCATCTCTCACACAGTCCCTGAGACTGAATCCGATCAAATCAAACTGAGACGACTGTGGACCAGAGACTGTAAGTGGCAGCATTCTATAATTACTCTGCTCCACTTCGCTCCATAGAAAATATGGTGAATGCTGCCTTTCAGTTTCATTATGGGGTGTTAGCATGAGCATAATCCCTCATTGACTAGGAAAACTGTACAGCAATAACAGGGGAGTGGCTCTGTAAATTGTGATGGATGTTTACAACGGACAGTTTGGGTGATCATTTTATCGTCGACGTTCATTTTCTCTTCCAAATAAGTTTGCCTAACTGTGGGTTTGTTTCCCACCTGTGTGACTGTCTGACCACCCAAGTTGTAGTAAAACTGTAATACACTAGCTTACTGTTTATAATGTGAAAAAAACAAGATAGGAGACATTAAAACATTCATGTGCATTGTGCATCATTGTTTATTCTATTGAAAACATGGCTGCCAACTACAAAATCTAAACAGACAAGAACCACTCATTTTTTTCACTTTCCTAATGAATGAATGAATGAAATAGGATACAGTTGGGAAACTCATCAGCACTGTATGGCAACAAAACAGCAGCATCCTGAAAGGTGATGCTGAAAGAAAAAGAACAAACTTCAGCTATCCAATTTGTGTTGTGCCATCAAACATGATGCCAATTGTCAGATTGGGTTTACTGATGTATGTAACTGCAACATATAAATGTATGGGCTAATTGGATGGAAGTCAATGGATGAATGGATGGGTTGTCTCCTCCATTAATATTCCTATTTCCGAGCTACAGAGTCATATTAATATGTCCCTTGCTCACTACGTTACAGTATATTTGCAGTAATCAATCTCAAACCTTTACATAGTTGAGCATTTACATGGATGTATTCCTAAAGAAAGATGTGCCTCTCTGGAAATAGCCATTAGTACTGCACAAGTCTACAGAAGGAAAGCACTCTAGCAGCGAAACATCTTTAACATGCATCATCAAGCAGTTGGATTGCACGTGTTTGCGTCAAATGCAGTGGGAAAAATTAGATTAGAATAAGTTCATACGAGCAAATGAATACAGTTGTGCTTACTGCAGAGCAGAACTATTAATCAAAGTATGTTGTTGACATGGGCTCCACCTTACTCACATTACTGCCTTAATTACATTGTCACTGGATTACTGGTGTGCATTTTAACATAGCCATTGATGTTCCCTGCGTGACAGAAATGTGTTCCCTCACCAGGAGGGGATTCATGACAAGAATCAGCACATTCCCATTAAAGCAGGGTGAAAGGAAAGGAGCTGGGTAGCTTTGGGTGGTGGATGATCAGATGCATTTAACTTCAACACTAACAGGTTCCATTCCAGACTCACGCTAAGAGCTTTTCAGCTGGGAAGAATGTTTTTGATTTAAGCCAAAGTTTTCTTTTTGTATTTATCAATGACAAAAAGCCCTCTTCACCACACTGTTTGCATTGCCCATACCTGACCTTTTCATGAGGTGAGTCCATGTATGGTGGAGACGAGTGCAAATGACACTAAGGAATTTCCACATACTTATGTTCAAAAAGAATGTGAAGTGTTTCATCTGCCGATCAAATGCATTCTCGCAGATCACACAAACGTAAGCAAAGGCAGGAGCCACTTAAGGGAGGCATTCATGCATTATTGAGAAAAACTGGTTCTGCCTTGACTTTAAAGGCCCCATGAAGTGAAAAATGCCCAGGGTAAATCCTCTTTCCCTATGTTGTCATTCATTTATCTCTTGTTCTATGCTAAATATAAAGTATGTTTAAAATAATCATTGTCTGTTTTCTTCGTGTGAAATGGTTTCAAATGTTTGATGACTCATCCTGCACTCGTGGCCATTTACAAATTTTTTGTCCAATGAAAATGTTTTATCAAGTATTTATGTCTCTCGCCCATTACCATTAACCAAATGTACGCTGCAGGAATGGCTTGCTACCTTTCTCTGTTAGAAAGAGGGGTTCCTTAATGTACACTGTCAGACCGCGGCACTGTAAGATGACGTAGTATGAAGAGCAACAATGGTTGCGAGTAGTAAGAAAGACCTAAAATCCACGTAAGGAGGCAAGCAACATAGGACTTTCACCCAGGAGACTGGTGTTTGTTTCCTGTTCTTATCCTGTGTGTCACTAAAACCTGCATTTTGTAACCCCACCCACCATCTTTCCCTAACCCTAACTAAGTGGCGTTGCCCAGCACGTTGAAAAGTTACGCCAAATCGGTTTGGACCCAGAGTGTCAAAAAGTGAAGACAAGAGCAAGACCAAGCGCAAATTAGCTGAAAGCCGTACTGCCTCTGACTGAGACGCTACATGAGACTTTTTGTGTGAACAAAAAACACCAAAGACACTTGTGAGAATGTGTTGGTCTGTGCAACTGTTAGCGGCACAGAGCTATGAGCTACATCAATACTACAGATTGGTTGATTGGTGGTTATGACAGCGTTGACACACAGACTTTCTATTCCAGACACACGTTGTCGCAGCTGCTAACAATGTGGCTGAGATCTAATTCAATCGAGGGAAACTTTGCTGATGTTACTGGCTCTGTGCCAAAGCAGCATTGGCATGCTACACGCTACATGCAGATAAACGGATGAGTGGGTGAGCTGGTGGAATGGAGGGAGGCGCAGTAAATCTGCATGTAACGTTACTGCCGGCGCCACAGTGAGAGAGCCGGTTGAAAATCAGTGAAGTTTCCTTTCATCTTCATCCAACTCCTGATCTGACAGCAACAACAGGTGAGGAACGTTTGTGTGGATCCAACGGTCCTCAGCCCACACAGTGAGATTGTGGTGCCTTTGACTCAAATCAGTTTTTTTTTTTTAAAAAGATACTTAATAAATAAATAACTTCTATTTAGTATTTTTTTTTTTTTATCAGAAACTGCTTTACTGGCCAAGTAAGTGTAAACACAAGGAAATTTGAGTCCGGCTTTGTGTTGCTTTCAACACAGAAACAGACATAATTTTTTTTTTAACAGAAAACAAGATGAACAAGGTAACGTTTGACCACTATGTACGTTTGACTACTATAAGTTGTATATATAATAAATGCACATACGTACATAAAGTTACATGTAAACAGATCTATGAAGCTTATAAACAGTAACGCAATTAGTGCAAATGATCCAGTAGATGGTACCAATGTTCAATCAATGTTGAGTCACAATGCCTTCTTCCAACAGTGCTGGCCACATAAGCTGATGATGTACTACAGTTAATTTATCGTATTATTTTTATACTGTCAGTATTTTTAGAGCAACTTTTAACTACTTTTATAATGGCTAAAGGGCCTGGAATATGTATATGTTGAATAAATTGAAAGACATTTTAACCTATAGGCTATAACATAGACCTACTGTATATTGATTGACTTGAATTCACGTCAATATGTCTGGTGACAGGCAGTGAACTTATCAACTACGATGTACACTGGCGACGGTGTAGTCTATGCACACGTTAGAGTCACATGACAGTCTTCTTCAGTAGGTTATCCGTGGCACAATCCACTCGCCAAAATATGTACAACGTTAACGGGACAACGTAGCGGGACAACTTGGTGGGCGCTGCCTTCTCAGCGTGAGCGTGTGAACTGCTTGAAATGTGTGTGTCTCACGGTCAATGCGTAAGCTTGAGAACCCTGTAACTTTCTCTGTGGTCTGTATGCTAATATAGTGGATTACACAGTACATGTTCCAACATTGAATTATATGTATGTTAATACTGTCAGACGAATCGAGTGTAAGAGTATAAAGTCGATTTTGTCAAAGGACTCACTTCATCTGAACAGGAATTACGATTAGCTTTAGTTAGTTTATGGCATCTTTTAGCCTTAATCAAATATCTGTTTTATCCTCTGAAACCAGAAACAAATAAGTAATCATAGAGTCAGAGATAACAGAATAGAGGTTCTGTTATCTCTGGCCAAGTCTATCCATTAGAACACACTCCTGCTGTCAGTAGTAGGAAGAAGATATTTGACAATTTATTTCTAATTCTGGTGTTTCAGAGATTGATTCTCAGTGTTGGAAAATAGCAGGGATGAAATCCTGTTTCACATGCAGTCTGAAAGGCAATGGATAACAGCCTTTAATCAGGGCATTGGCAGTCCTGAGGTAGATGATATCTGCTTCTAGGTCTCCCAGCTCCAATCCACGGTAGGGACAGATGACCCCAGCCCAGTAGTCTGGATAATTACGGATGTTCCTCACCTTCTGCTCTCTGGGCCAGATGTACTAACGCTTTTGCGCCCAATTCAGGCGTATTTGTTTTGTAACGTGCGCTTAAAAGCATGGCGAGGTATGTACGAACAGGCTGCACTGAGGTAAAAGCGCAGACTGCCTGTCGCAGGAGCTGAAAATGGCAAATTGCGCTTTTCCGTGTCAAAGTGGGAGTTTCCCATAAAGAGATGGGAGGGGAAGCGTAAAGTGCGCCTAATTATGTATTCTGCGGTATGTAAAAAAAAAGTCCTGTGAAAGCGCGCCTCTATTTTGCGGGGAAAATTCTCCACCTCTTTAAAAGCAGGTGTAAACCAGCCGCAAGCGGGTTTCCTCGCGTATGCCTCCTGGTGAAATGGCAGCAGTAATCCGAGCAAGACGAAGACATGGGCCAAGGAGACGAGCTGAAAAGATTTTTGCCACACAAAATCATTAAGCATTGCAGATTAAGCAGCCTTGCAATATTACAGTTACCCTGTATATTTTAGAATACATTTCAAGATCTTATTGTTTGTTTTTAAGTCGCTAAATGGGTTGGGATCTCAGTACATTTCTGAGCTCCTGCACATTTATACCCCGTCAAGGTCATTGAGGTCTGGGGATCAGCTGCTGCTGAATGTGCCTAGGACCAGGTTGAAGACCAGAGGCGACCGCTCCTTTTCGTAAATTGTGGAATGATTTACCACCTCACATTAAAAGTGTGCCCACCCTCCACACATTTAAATCCCTCTTGAAAACTTATTTTTATTCCCTGGCCTTTGATTCACCATGAGAGCTGCTGTGGTCTTTGTTGTCACTGTCATTGTTGATGTTATTGTATTTATTTTGTTGTTTTTTTGTTTTATATTTTTATCTTTGTAAAGCATTTCTGGTAACCTTGTTGTTTGTTTAAATTGTGCTATATAAATAAAGTGGATTGGATTGGAAGAAATCAAAGATGACATTGAATCTCCAACTCAGCGTTCACATTCCATTCCAGCAGTTGTTAAACTCCTCGCTACATTATAAATATTGGCATCAGGATGATTTCAAACAGTCATAGAATCAGCAGTGGGAATATCACAGTCTGCACTCAGCCGTATCATAGCACAAATACTTAACGCTTTCCTACAGCGCACTAGTCAATCGTACATTTCCCCACCACCAATGCGAAATAACACGCATCAAGCAGGATTTCTTTGACGCTGCCAATTCAATTGCGCTTTTAAATGTGCGCAATTTACGGTAGAGTGGGCGGAGAAAGGTGCTGATTGCCCGATGAACCGCAGGTTTGGTAAATACGACGTAATCTGATGTATCACAGCGTGTGCTTTCTGCGGGTTGGCCACGGCGCTGATACCGCTACTTTCGCAAATGTACGTACATCTGGCCATCTGTGTGTTGCAGTTCTCGCTTCGGGAAACAACAACAAACTTCGAGCTAGCAGGCTACACGCTGAAAATGGCGACTTTTGAAGAAAATCATTAGGATTGTGCAGCGAGGCAGGCCTACTTGTTTTTTCAGGGAATGATTGTAAAGATTTACAAAGATATATGTTTACAGCATTTCCTCTGTAACTGGGACGTTTTGGGATTGCTGTGGACAAAGTACACACAGAGATAGACTGGTAAGAGCAAATTACATTTAATCATGCATCCAGCTAATTTAAATAGCTCACGTTACTGTACACACTAGGAAATTCATTGTAAATTGAGCTTTATGTGAGAGGTAGCACGCAGAGCTGAAGCCATACGGTAGCTTATGTGCTTCCAGGCCCTGCTGGTTATTATGAGCTCAGAGCGACTGTGTAATTTCAAATACAAGCTGGCACTGCTCTGACAACATTCACACACACTTCCTAAAACATTAACTTCTGAGACAAATTGCCACTTTCCCTGCTGAACTGCAGTGCCTGCCACACATACAGTGACACAGCACTACAAGCAGTTAACTGAGGGTGGAGGACACTTTCAAGGATGTCTTTATGACTTCCACAGCAACAAAAACGTACAATTAATCTCTTGCAAAAACACACATTAAGTCTGTGAATAGTACGTAAAAATATACCTCTGGAGAATTACAAAGTGTCGGGTGGAGCTCTGTCAGTTGTATTAGCAGCAGCTCTGTTTGAGGTCTTACTAAACTCTGGCCATATGGAGGTAAAGAAAATCTGCTGACTCTACACACACACACACACACACACACAAGTTTAACTTTTTCCCGGGTACATTTATGTCTGAATAAATGTTTTGTTCTGTCTCGGCTCCAGGAAGCCAATCCCACAGTCTCAAGAATATCATGCCACCGTTGTAGATTTTGATAAGCTTATACTGCATTCCATTTAAAGTGGGAAAGTCTCGTATCCCAGCTGATGGGATAATAATAATAATAATAATATTAATAAAAAATTGAAAAAATATAGCACTTTTCACAAACTCAAAGTCAATTAGGGATGTAGTTTCCATGGCCGTGTTATTTCGGGACTCCACTTCTTTCACCTATTTCCTCAGTAAACATTTTCATAATCAGTTTATGGTCTCAATCGCTAGTGTCAAGTCTTCATCAATACAGCATGATGTTCATTTAGTAAATTATGGTCTTATTTTTTATTTTTTTTTAAAGACGATGAAATGCTTTAGGGCGTGGCTACAAGCCGGCCTGTTAATTATGAAGGCTTAGCAATGCTAACCACGCTAACACTGTGGACATTAAAATAGCCGTGAACTTGTTTTTGGCTGTTGTCCATCTTTACGTGATAAACTTTGACCCTCTCACTGTGTGTTTTCGCCTAAAAATGTATTGTTCAGTGCTCGGTAAACCTTGCCAAACAAGCTCGCTAGCTCTAGCGTTAGCTGGTAACTGGTTAAAAAAAAAAAAAACAGCTCTGTGTGCTGTGCATGAAGATGACAGGTGCCAGTGCCCAGAAGTCTGCATTTACCCGTCGGTAAATCTCTGCCGGATGAATAGTGTTTATGCAATGACAATATCTATCTATCTATCTATAATAGGTCCTCTTTCACGTTCAGGTTTTGACTT
The DNA here is from genome assembly GCF_004354835.1 of Perca flavescens. Taxonomy (NCBI): domain Eukaryota; kingdom Metazoa; phylum Chordata; class Actinopteri; order Perciformes; family Percidae; genus Perca; species Perca flavescens. The sequence continues at coordinate 8,176,740 of NC_041331.1, forward strand.
CCTGTTTTGCGAGAGACGTTACTACGTCTGCTCTGGTCACCGAGACTTCGCTCTGCTCTGCCGGCGTCTGTCTCCAATTTTAGCAGCAGCTGGTTTGACCACAGAGATGCAAGTGACTGACGCCAAGCTTGATTGTAGTCTATTTCTGTAAGAGTAACACTGCAAGCTACTACAGTTTGCTGCTCTGCCACATCGTAGATTGCTAAACACACCTAACTACAGGAGACATTAGCTGAGACTTGCGGAGTATGTATAGTTGGTGCGTTTCGAGTACGTATCATGTTCTCACCACAAACGAACCGCTCCAGAGTTTGATTGAAAGCGTACCGAGGTCACCTCTTCAAGCAGGTCTCGGTACGCTTGTTTGGTCCGCTTTTGGTGCGCACCCGAGTATTGTTGGGCATCGAGAACCGGTTCCAACTAGGAACCGTTTAAAAAATAACGATGCCATTGGAATTGTTTAGAAAATTTGTTTTTGATTCCGATCATCGGTTCCAAACGCGCAACTTTTGGTTTCCATAGTGGCCACCATATTTCTGGAAGTGCTTGCCGCGGCCGCTTGTTCTGGTGCAGCCATGGAGCACGGTAAGAGGCGCTCAAAAGTGTGGCTTTATTTCACCTTAAAAAAGCCTGGGTCGGCACAATGCAACACATGTGACAAAAGACTGCATCCCTTCTCTGATGTAGAATCCCCGACGTTCAGGTAACTATTAACGTTAATTAAAGAGTTAAGAAATCTTGCTTCCGTTAACCAAAGTTAACGTTAGGTCCTAACGTTATGTGTTTTTATGTTCACAGGGATATGATCCGTTCTATCAACCCCAAGTACACCCTCCCTACCAGAGACTATTTGGCAAACCAGTTAATCCCAACTTGGTACAAGATAGAAAAATCTAATGTAATCTCTGAGCTTGCTGATGTCCACTCTGCTGCCCTCACTTGTGACTCTTGGACTAGCATTGCTCAAGACCACTACCTAACTGTCACAGCACACTATTTAGTGGAGGGCAAAATTAAGCAAAAAGTGCTGCAAACCAAACCTGTCTACACAGCCCAGACCTGACATTCCGTGGCAGAGGAGATTGGCGACATCCTGAAAGAATATGGCATTTTTGACAAAGTAATGGCTGCTACTGTGGATAATGCAGCAAATATGGACATAGTAACACACACTAGAGTTTGTGAACCTGGGCTGCTTTGCTCACACACTCAATCTTGCAGCACAGAGTCTCTACTCCCTGACTGCAGTGACTCAGTGGACTGCAAAGATCCATCATCGTGTGGATGAAGAGATCCTCGATGGCAAAGTTTGTTCTGCGAGAGAAGCAATATCTCATCAGTAGAATCACTGAATTTGTTTCATTTGACCACTGTGAATTAGCCTGACAAGCCAGATCCACATCAAGATGTTGGGTCTGGGAACTCACCACTGATTGAGCTCAATCCGAGGGGCGGGCTAAACGGTTGTCTTTCAAATTCCCTCTGCAATACATAGCGCTACAACCAGGCAGAGCTAGGAAGAAAGTAGCGAAGCTAGTTGATAGATTAAACTTTTGCCATGTCCGGTCGGCAAAATTCCTAACACATCTTCCTTTTTTAAGAATGACTTCAGTGCCATTCTTTGTTCTTTTCTCAAAGAAAAGCATAACTCCAAGTCTTCCAGAAGACCGCTGTTCCCAGCAGCAGCCATAAGCCCGCCCACCGACTCTATACACGATGTGATTGGCCTGACCAGAGTTTGGTTTTTCCAGCTCGCAAGTCAACGGAGAGTGCCTGGACCCCCCTGGCTGCAAATTAAATTAGGGATGCACTATAATCAAAATGCCTTTTTTAGTAACGTAAATTTTTGCATGCATTTAATTTTTTCAAATAGTACACAATAGCTAATGTCTGAATGTAACTAAATCACATACATGTTGTATAATGTTATATAATATCATTTGTTTCTCTGTATTTGTGATTTTATTGTTTGAGCTGCCGCAACACTCACTCAGATGTCATCACAGAGGAGGACCATGTCCATCCAGGACCATGCAGAGAAAGAGATGCAGATGTATAAGAAGACACCACCAACCTTTACGTCTGATGACCCTGCTGCCTGGTGGTGGAACCAGCGCCTGACTTATCCTTTAATGTCAAACATGGCCTTTTCGTATTTGTGTGTTCAGGCCTCCTCTACACCTAGTGAACGGGTGTTCTCAACTGCCAGCGACACAATCTGTGCTGAACGTTCACGGATACTGCCTGAGAAGGCAGACATGCTCATTTTTCTGAACAAGAACTGTTTTTAATGCATTGAGTTAGTTTATACATGTCCAGAGATTCCAGACCAGGGTGCAAGTTCTGCATATATAAATAAAGTTTTTTTTCTGGTCTGGTGCAGAGGCATTCCTAATTTTCTCCCACATGGGCTGCACTTCCCAAAACTAAAACTCATTATTGAATCAAAATAAAAATTTTCCTCTGTGAAATGAGCCTGTGACATGTTTTGACTCCACCCCTCAAAGAATCGGAATCGAGAATCAAAAAGAACCGAAATCGAAAGGAAGAATCGGAATCAGAATCGTTCAAATCAAAACGATGCCCAACCCTACACCCGAGTGTGAATGCCGCGTTCTCATCTGCCCTGACTAACCGCACCATCGGGACTAACAAAGTCTAGTGCGATTGATCCGAACTAAACGAGGCAGTTGTGAAAACACCCTCAAGCTCAGTTCAGACCAAAGATCCGTGACGAGTTGAAACTTGCAACTTCTTGCAACGAGCTGGTCTGCAGTAACCTGACTCCGCCAGATGGATTGCTTCGCATTTGCTCGGCATATCCATCTGGGAACTTTCCGTTGGAGAACTTTTGGGAAGGAGCGGAATACTGGTTATTTGATTGGATGAACCATTTGTCTGTCACCTATGTTGGTGATAGACGGGCCAAATAAACCAATCAGATCCACGAAGCGTATGAAAATACAACCACAAGCCCGCCCCTGCTGCTGCAGGCAAAGCATAGCTCGTAAGCTCAGCATGCAAGCAACATGTCGGTAAAGGATATTTGCCATTTGTGTAACGAGAATTTAGGAATAAAAGACACCATTTCAGGTTCCCGGACCATATTCCAAAAGAAGGATCCAAGAGAAAAAAAGCATTAGCGAGAGGCTAACAGAATTAGGGCTACCGCTGGCTGATAATACTGGTTAGCTGATTGGATAAACCATCGGTCTATCACCACCTAACCCACCTCAAAACCAACGCTGATTGGCCCGGTCGTTTGGCTAACGGCTCCAAATTTTCTCTGCCTCAAGATGCCAGACTGATCTGCGAGTGGAAAACTGGAGCTCGCGAGATCAGGACGGTCTCACGAGGCTAGGTCTGCAGTGTTCTAAAAGCTGGCAGTTCACACCAATGCAACGAGACGAGACGGTGTATCATCTCCATAGCAACGCCTCTCTGTACTTCTCTGCCATTTCAACCAGCTGTTTGTAACATAAAAATAAAATAGATTATAGATCATTTTATTTCTATAGTTTATAGCTGACTTTACCAGCTGACTTCTCTATTGCCTGTCTCTTAGTTCTAAAACCATCCTCTGGAGACTGGACAAGCTGAGTCGCAGCCACACCATCAGCTGAGTCGAGCTGAGACGGGCCGGTTCAGACTGTTGCAACTTTTCCCTGCGATGTTCTATAACGGTTTTGTCTCATCGCGAATCTACTGAACTCTGAACTGGGCTTATGAAAGGTAGCATTCCACTGGCAGAAGACGGCAGGGAAAAGGGATGTAAACAACAACAATGCAAGAATACAATTTTTTTTTTAATTGGCTTTGGATTTGATTGCACTGGCATTGTTCCTCCAGACTTCTGCCACTGTGTTCCTCTCCAAAGAGCAGTCAGCCTTTGCTAAAGCCTCATTGTGGCACGGTTTTGTGCTGGCTGGGATAAGAGAGTGACTCAACAAGTCATCTCTTACAGCCTTTTGTGTGGAAGGCACGAGCAGATCAACAGGAGCAAAGACACTGGAGAAACAGCTCAAAGGCCCTGGCTATAACCAGACTCAACTGAAAGCATACAACATGATACTTATTGCTGGAGTGAAAGCATTTAAACACACAATTGCTTACTGTAGTTTCTCTTTGGAAGGTTTAAAAAAACAGCAAAGGAGTTATAAAACTTAGAGCATTAACAAAAAAGAACCCAACCATGGTGAAGAACATGTTCCCCCTAAAGTGGGACCATCTCTACAAACAAATTGACCTCAACTGCCAGTACTGCCAGTTTAAAAATGTGAGATGCATCACTTACTCATATTTCATCAATGAGTGATCAGTGATGGGTCAACACATTCTCACTCCCATCGCGTAAAATACGGACGCTTGCTCAGGTGCTTTTGGCGTTGTTATTGACGCTAAAAGTTGTCACATCTAATTGCGCTTGGTCGCGACTATTGGCGCGACTATTGGTGAAAGCACTGCCCAAGTGTCCGCATTTTACGAGTTTGGAGTGAGAACAGGTTGGATGGGTCAGTATATCAAGTCTGACAGGGGCTGATCCATTATTCCTTTCAAGGGAATGAAACTGAGACTAAAGCATGCAGGACAAAAAGCAGACATCTTACCAAGGGTTTGACAAGTAGCAATTATCAACAACACAACAGTGCGTCATTGACTTCTCTATTTCCTTGTGCTGTGTTCAGCTTTATTACAGCAGAGCTAAATCTTTCCACTGCAACCTGGGTCAAATCCAGTGGTGGAATGCAACTGAGTACATTTACTCAAGTACTGTACTTACTGTACTGTAAGTACGAATTGGTGGTACTTGTACTTTACTTGAGTCTTTTCTTTCATGCCACTTTCTACTTCTACTCCGCTACATTTCAGAGAGAAATATTGTACTTTTTACTCCACTACATTCATCTGACAGCTTTAGTTACTAGTTACTTTACATATTAAAATTTTTGCACACAAAACACATGTAGTTTATAAAATCTGATGTTTTGTTAAGAACTAAACTACCCAACAAAATATACCTGAAATGATTAGACCATTAAACAGTTTGGATCGTTTTCCAGTTTCTAAAATGGGAGTATTTTTACTTTTAATACTATAAGTACATTTCCTTGTTGATAATTACATACTTTTACTTTTACTTACAGTCATTATTTAGGGGTAAAAAAAGCACGAACATGAACGCCGTGTTTGAGCTATGTTACTGGTTACTGGTTGCACGGTGTTTGTGGTTTGACTGGTCATGTCCAAGATGGTGCCTGCATGTAAACATGAACGCTACTGTCTTTATAATCTATCTTTTTAATAAACTGTCCGTACAGTTTACACGTACCGTTGAAGTGTGGTGCTATTTTGAGCCTTGTAAGTGGTGCAGAAATAGCGATTTACCCTCTGCCCCGAAGGCTAGCGTTAGAAGCTAATAACCGGTTTGCAGTAGCTTGTTTCAAGCTACAGACACATTCAATTTGCATGAAAACATGACACAGAGATCGGTTGACTCGGTACACATGTGTTATTAACCCCTAGGCGGAATTGTCCTTTAACTAGAGGTTGACTGATGGGGCTTATAACACATTATACTCAACTTAACAATCAAATGTAGTAAGGACTCATAATATGCTATTACAATCCATTCAGTGTCATACATTTCGGATTTGCAAACAAAAGTTTTTGATTTGCATTACTGTGATACATGTTTAATCACACATTTAATTTGTTTGCAATAAAACACTTTTTGATTGCAGTGTGGAAAACTTTACTCTCAAAGCTATTCTGTTTGATGCATGAAAAAGACCCAAAGTAACCTCATATCTTACAAATACACAGACAAATGCAATGCAGCTCTGCCCACATAGCTAAAAATATGTGTATCATTAGCAAGATCCTGAGGCCTGCAGTGACAATGTGTAATATGATTCACTGAGCAGCAGTCAGCCAGTTTTAATAACAGACCTGCCTCAACACACATGCTAACAGGCAGGAGGGTGTGTGTGTGTGTGTGTGTGTGTGTGTGTGTGTGTGTGTGTGTGTGTGTAAGTGAATGAGTGTTTTCCTGAAAAGCCGTCTGGATTTGATTCCAGGGAAATAACATGGTCACATTCTGAACATGCTGTCCTCAAGGTACACCTACAAGGTTAGCGTAAAGATGAAAACATGTGGCGAGACACAAATGAATGTACTGTCACACAAGAATGCACACACACACACACACACACACACGAACAGGGGCACCTCACTGGATGTGTGTGTAGTGGTGCATGCACACACATACACACACACACACACATACAAATACAAACACACAACACAGAACTGGTGGTGGCCAAAAGAAAACAATGCCATGATGTCGCAAGTCTGTATGTTTAAAATAATTTATTAGAATATTATGTCCTGCAAAGCTACCTAAATAATCCTTAACACAATAGAAATGCAAGATTCAGCAGGACTTACTGTATACATTATTGCATTTGAGGATGGAAAACACTGGTTTTAGAGGGTGGGAATGAACGACCTGTATCGTCGTATGGTTTGGAGGACTTCTTAATTTTGGGGGCATTTACTGAAAGTAGTGATGCTCTCGTTTTCCTAGTTGGGACAGTCTCTTGTTTCCTTTAATGCTTGTTGTGTGGATATCTGAAGGTTTCCTCTTGAAAATGATCTAATTGAGATTACTTGATTAAATAATGTGACCTGTTTTGACAAGACATCTTTTGTTATCTACTTTTTGACCAAATTCTAAGGTTGTATTTGCATTCTTTTTTATTTTTAAAGATTTTTTTTGGCCATTTTTGGCCATTTTTGGCCTTTATTTGATAGGACAGCTGAAGGCAGGAAATGGGAATGACATGCAGCAAAGGGCCGCGGGTCGGACTCAATCCCGGGCCGCTGCGCTAAGGCCTGAGCCTAGTATATGTGGCGCACACTCAACCTGATGTTCTTTTTTTCAAAAAAAAAAAAATTAAAAATAATATTAACGTGACCCGATATGATTAAAGACACACTTTTTGAATAGGTGATTTGTCTCTATCAAAAGAGACCGTTGCATTGGAATACATGGGAATAATCATTTTAGTGTGTGGAACACATCAAGGAGCTTCATTTTGACAGCCGATGGCAACAGTGGAGGAGCACAGGCAGCAAGGTGATGTGAATCTGACTGACGGGCCAACACGCTCTCGTTTTAGCTTCCTGTCTCCCTTTAATCCCTCTGTCACTGCGATGAAATGATGAAATCGCTCGGTTACATTAAAGTGGAGGAAGGCGAGAAATGCCCTCATTAAAGCTGGCGGAAGCATCACCAACAGCGCGGAGAGGCGTTCTGGGCGAGCCCTGCAGTCACACTGTGTGATCCCGGCACAGCCCACAGATTACAGCGGCTGCGAATGTAAGCGTGATGAAATTGAAACACTCACGCTGCAACTGATGAAACTTGACATTAACGGTGGGTGGGAGGTGTTTTTTTTTTTTTCTTTTACATTTTTTTTCTTTCTCTTGACTGTTTGAAAGTACCTTCACTTCACCGTGTCAGTGATGCTCTCAGGATTCCGAACGGGGAGAGGAATAATGCAAGAAGATCAAAAACAATACAGGGAATCAAAGGAAGTGTATGGGTGGGAAGGCAGACTGATCTCATAAAATGGCTTATGTATGACACGCCAATTCGTATGCCGTTTTGGCGTGTTATCAAGACGCATAATCACTTTTTAGCGTGTTTACCAACGTCATTCGGCCGCCATTGACCTACATTACGTGTGAATTTAGCGTAGCGAGTAGTGTGAAAGGACATAAGTCTGCAGAGGGAGGGTTGGTTGGGGTGGGCGAAGGGTAAAACACAGGACTTTCACCCAGGAGAGCAGGGATTGCGCCCCGCAATCGTTGTAGTGAAGTATTCAAAACTGGAGATATAACAAAATATATTAATGTGGTTAAAATTGGCACCGATCTACATTCTTCTTTTATCTATAAAAAGCCCACTTCCAAATATATTAAATTTCTGTCTATATGTGCTGTTTGCACTGGAATTTGAGCAATCTAATGCCGGAAATGCGAAGAAATCTCCACGGGGAAGCATGCCCACAGTATATAGTACAGGCCAAAAGTTTGGACACACTTTCTGATTCAATGCGTTTCCTTTTTATTTTCATGACTATTTACATTGTAGATTCTCACTGAAGGCATCAAAACCATGAATGAACACATATAGAATAATGTACTTAACAAAAAAGTGTGAAATAACTGAAAACATGTCTTCTATTTTAGATTCTTCAAAGTAGCCACCCTTTGCTTTTTTATTAATAAGGGAAATAATTACACTAATTAACCCTGACAAAGCACACCTGTGAAGTGAAAACCATTTCAGGTGACTACCTCATGAAGCTCATTGAGAGAACACCAAGGGTTTGCAGAGTTATCAAATAAAGCAAAGGTTGGCTACTTTGAAGAATCTAAAATATAAGACATGTTTTCAGTTATTTCACACTTTTTTGTTAAGTACATAATTCCATATGTGTTCATTCATAGTTTTGATGCCTTCAGTGATAATCTACAATGTAAATAGTCATGAAAATAAAGAAACACATTGAATGAGAAGGTGTGTCCAAACTTTTGGCCTGTACTGTAGGTTTGGGTTAACCCACAATGTTTACAACGTATGGCTACGCCCCTGATCACCTAATCTTAGCCGGAACCTGGTCTGTTCCTGTTTTTCCATAACCAGCACCTTCTTTTATTTCCCGCCTGATCTGTTAGAAATATGCACTGGCACACACAGTCTCGCATTGCCAGACCTTCCTAGTCCACACAGCATTCCTGAATGGGAGAAAAACGTGCTCTGGTTTATCTGCATTCTCAGTGACGCATGAAGCTATCATGGAGCCAAAAATGACCTGGATAATCGGCGCTGCTTCCTCACTCTGTGGCCCACAGAGCAGGAGCACTACAGACCTTCGCCGCCCGAGCCGGCTACTTCCTGTTTAGCGCTCCGCTAACTTGAATGGGGATTCAATTATTTCAAAATGTTATTGGACCGAATTCTGACAGTGAATTGAGTCGTTTCACGGGGGTTGTGATGTTCAAAAAAACGTATTCACTGATTTACAGACGTCTCTTTCGCCATGTAAGTCAATAGGGAAAAGTATTTGTGGGCCAGAGGGCATCACATAACAGCCAGTTGTAATTCCACTGGTTGGCCGCAACGTTCAATTTGCTTCAAAGCCCGGCGCACTTCCTGGGGGCCTGGTGATGCCTCAGAGATGTTCCCAGCCCAACACTTCTGTCTACGCGACAGAGCACACAGCCAGCAGCTCCCTACTGATGTGCAAAATAAATATATGACACTTGTTTTAATTACTTCTTCCAATTAAGAATTTCCTCCTGGTGAGGCACTGCATCCATGCTGAGAGCAGGAGAGGCGGCAGAGTGAGAGAGGGTCATAAAGTTGACGGTCTCGTCGGTTCAAAGAGAGAGACCTGCTGTGCCATGACAGACAGGCAGACAGATAGACGACCAGTGTGCTGCTTCACTGCTAACTAGGACAGAGTCCCCAAGCGTGTTCCCCAACAACAGGCGACAGACTCACTTTGAAGAGCTATGAACTATGACACATGCACACATCGAAACAAAGTCCTGAATTTAAAGGACGTCTGCTATTAGGTTGCATGTTCTTAACAAATAGCTATTCAATACGTTGCATTCTGCATTTCTGACAGAATAGGCAGTGCTTCTTTCTCCCAGTGGGCAATTCATGTGCCATTTCTGACAAAGCAGCGTATCATTAAAAAACACTCGCTACAGTAGGGTCGGTTGACTCTAGCTGCGCTAAAGGCTCTATTTCGCATACATATTCTGGTATTTGCTGTATTAGAGGATACAAAGAACTCAAAATTCAGGGGGAATGGGAGGAAGACTTAGGTCAAAATATTAATGAAGCAGAGTGGACCAATATTTGTGGAAGTGGCCAGGATTTTTCTCTCAACAGCAAAAAGTTTTGCAAACTACTCAAGGTTAGCAATTTATGGCTCACACCAACACTTGTCTTGCTATGCGTATTGCTTGCGGCACATCACCAATAGACAGAACTGATTTGCTTTTGATGCAAAAACAAAAAGACAGCTGTTGAAAATGGAGAACAGTGAAAGCAGTGAAGTGATGACAGGATGGAATGAGGACTGACAGATTTTGATGTAACTGCTGCCCTGCCCTCTGCCACAATGCCCCCTGTCCACTGGAATGACAAACTCCCATTCCACTGGCCCGGCAACACTTGGAAACTGCCAGAGCTGCTCGCACAGTTTAATCCTGATACACTGTCTGCCTGTCTGTCTGTCTGTCTGCCTGCCTGCGTCTGTATGTCTCTCTGCCTGCCTGCCTGCCTGTGTCTGTCTGTCTGCCTGCTTGCCTGCCTGCCTGTCTGTCACAGTGAGGGGACACTGACTGTACCCCCAGTCAGTGCTTACTACTGTATAAGCTCTAGTTTCTATAAGGAAGGAGGGAATGGGGTGTATAATCTCCAGATCTGTCAATTGATCGGTGAAAACATACGATCTATTGTACTAACCCATTAGGAGCGCGGGCCTGTAGCCTACGTAACAGGCCGATTGTTGGTTACCAGTATTTTTTTTATTACTTTATCCAACTATGAGCGCGGTTCAATCAGGCGCAGCTCGGCTGCAGCTCATCTACAGATATGGCGTGTCCCCTTTACCGTCCCACATCCAGGTAGCGATGCAGCCCGGGCGAGGGAAGGGGGGTAGCCCAGTTCAGCCTGCTGGGGAAGCCGCTACAGCGTGGAACACTTATAAATACCTGGCAGGTGAATGGAAGAATGACCATCTGTCTATCACGTCTGCCTTTGTTGTTTTGACAGAACTGTCGCCCAACGCACACCGCTAAACCCCGCCCCTGGCTGCCAGCAGCTCCTCACAGGACGCTGATTGGCCCAACAGCTGGTAATTTAGACACAAATGCGAAATGGATTTTTGTGAGAGACGTGAACGTGATTCTTACACAATCTCGTGATATAGCGAGAAAACGGCTGCCGTGCCCCTTGATGAAGCAAATCTTTTTACCTTGCCAGATATAATCAAGAAATGTGTACTGCTTACAGTTTTTCCTCAATCTCTTTGGCACAATGGTCGAATGACTATACAAATTTGAAAACTATTTTACTATTTATATGACTTTCGTCATTTATAATTGCTTTGGCCCAAAATTAAAGTTAACCTTGCAGATCAAAATAGTTTGCATTCATTTGCTATTGCATCATATTGAGAGAGCGAGAGATTGGATGACCCATGAGGTTGATACATTTGCAGCATATTTTCTTTTTTCTTCCACATATTGTACAGTGGTTTGTGATACTTTTTGCTGTTGTATATCTTTTCTTATGTACACACTTTTTTTTTGTATTTGTGGTTGGCTGGTGTGCCCATACAATGAGAAATAAATGTTTTGTTGAAAGTATAGTGTGTGCCATGGCTGACATTAATACTATTCAGCTGCCTCAATATATAATGTTAGTGGACAATATTACAGAGTGGGTAACTATCACCCTTTCAGAGTACGCTGTCATTTGACAAAATGTCTTTGCATTTTGACTGTCTTGGTCTAAGCAATAATAAAGGAACCTTTTGGTTTTGATGGCAATGATTTATTCATTGATGGATTTATTTACATTTACATCCATCCATCCATCCATCTTTGTCCGCTTATCCGGTGTCGGGTCGCGGGGGGAGCAGCTCCAGCAGGGGACCCCAAACTTCCCTTTCCCGAGCAACATTAACCAGCTCCGACTGGGGGATCCCGAGGCGTTCCCAGGCCAGGTTGGAGATATAATCCCTCCACCTAGTCCTGGGTCTTCCCCGAGGCCTCCTCCCAGCTGGACGTGCCTGGAACACCTCCCTAGGGAGGCGCCCAGGGGGCATCCTTACCAGATGCCCGAACCACCTCAACTGGCTCCTTTCGACGCAAAGGAGTAGCGGCTCTACTCCGAGCTCCTCACGGATGACTGAGCTTCTCACCCTATCTCTAAGGGAGACGCCAGCCACCCTCCTGAGGAAACCCATTTCAGCCGCTTGTACCCTGGATCTCGTTCTTTCGGTCATGACCCAGCCTTCATGACCATAGGTGAGGGTAGGAACGAAAACTGACCGGTAGATCGAGAGCTTTGCCTTCTGGCTAAGCTCTCTTTTCGTCACAACGTTGCGATAGATTGAATGCAATACCGCACCCGCTGCGCCGATTCTCCGACCAATCTCCCGCTCTATTGTCCCCTCACTCGCGAACAAAACCCCAAGGTACTTGAACTCCTTTACATTTACATTTGAAAGTTCATTCTTTGACCTTTTTCAGGTCACATTGAGGGATGTGCTGAATGTACCACGCGGTGTGAGGATTGTACTTAGAGTTTTGACAAATGTTTCAGGAAATGTACCAAATCGATTGAGAAAACCTGTAGAAGTAAAATACTTTTTTCCTTACTGTCAACAAATCCCGTGAAAAGACCAAAACCAACAATGTGTTAGTCTGTCTCTCAATACTTTCTGACTTCCCTAACCTGTAAGTGGCTCTCAGCTCCAATTCAATTGTTTTCTACTGAAGAAACCTTGAAAAACACCTAAAAAAATATAAAACATAAGGCCCAGTATTTTCCTAAAACAGCTGGACACTGTGTTAGTAATTAATAGGATCACCTCAGTTCAATGTGTTGCTAGGTGGGCCTTGCCAAATGGTTCAATATTTGAAAGTCAAAAAGTCAAAAACCACACAAAAAAACACACACATGCATACTCACTTAAACAGTCAGCAATACCAAAGCACACTATATTAGCAAGTCTAATGTGTGAAGGTGAGGTAGAGATGGTTGGTGCGTTGAGCTGGGCTGTCATGAGCAGGAGATAGAACGTTCTACTCTCTCCTAATAATCTGGCTAAATCCCCTGTGCTTGACAGGTTTGTTGATTTTTAAAGCTGTAATGTGGCTGCCCAGGATTCAGGTTATTCTGAGTCACTCACTAAACTGATCCGGGTTGTGCGAGTCACTTGAGTCAGTATTGCTGGCTTGCAATGTTTCGGACATGTCTGCTCGACGTATTTGCATTTAAACATACTACATTTATACACCAAAAACTACAGTCGGCTTAGCAAGGCTACATGCAGAACATTGTATGTTATTTCAGAAGTGAAAGAATGGCTTTTGTTGTGGATTTGCTTTACCCTGAGCTCGAGGGGAGAGCTTGCTCGTCTGCTACAGATCCACTCATAGCCGGCTGATTCGCGCAAGAGTTTGTGATTTGTCGACGACTCGTGAGTTCCCGACAATTCGTGGGTCGTCGACGGCTCATGAGTTCTCGAGTGAGTCCCATGGTCTGCGAGCTTGCAATGTTTCCGGCTCTGAGTCTGCGGGTCGGGAAGTTCCTATAACCTGTTTCGGACTGTCTCTGCTCACTCAGTCGCTTGAGTTGACTTGTGGAGTTGTCGCTGCCTACGAAATTGTAAGTTATGAAGCTTTTGGCAACTAAGATGGCTAGGACTAGTAGTAGCTAATGTTGCAAGAGGTTTGTGTGTGGTGCTGTTATCATTTTAGATTGAATTGTAGTAGGACTCAACTGATACAAGTTAATGATACTAGAGACTCGCGATTCATGAGTCAATTTGAAGACTCGGGTGAAATCACGACACAAACAGGTTTACTACCTACACAACCACAGCCGAGCTGCTACGGAGGCCATGAAGCCAAACACATATGCACATGCTGACATGAGTGAAATTTGCAGTGATGCAGTTATATATGAACTCCTTACAGGATAACTTTGGTATTTTTTAACCTGGACCCTATGGACTCTGTAGAATTAATATTAGTCCAGTATTGAGCAAGACATGATACGTGATAAAGGCTGCAATGTACCCACTCCGGACATTTGTGCAATGTCAATTTCCATCCACTGTTGTTTTACCACTGACAGGCTCAGATTATATTAGTGTCAGTAAGGATCCCTACAGGGACAGACATTATTATTAAAGAGTGAGATCCTTTAAGGTTAACATGAAACAGCTCCGAAATCACCATCGCCAAACTCACCAGACTCTATCTAAATAAACAATACTTTTAGCGTGTATAGAGCCATCATATTTCCACATGTAAATGGGTGAATTAAGGGTTTATTTCAACCAAACCAGAGTGGTGATTGTTGGAACAGTGGAGAGACGAACCAAGAGGGATTTTGATTTTGTTACTCTTGACTTTGAATGAAGTTTGTTTGACGATGATAAAATTACAGTTTATTTACATGGAGTCTGGTGAGTTTGGTTACTCTTTAGCAAAAAGGTCTATCTCTGTAGGGATCATTTCCATAATGTTGTCAGACATTTAGAATAATAATCTGAGCCTTTCAGCGGCAAAAACAGAACTTTTAGTGGATGCAAACTGGAGGTTGGTCAAGGTTGAAAAATACCGAAGTTACCCTTTTAGAATCCAGAATTGTTTTTCCCATATTTACCTTTCTTGTTCTGTTATAACCACATGTCTTGTTCTGTACATAACTATAACTTCTTGTTGTGTACATGACTGCCTTTTTTATTCAGGATTCTTCTAAGACTCTAGCTTTAATGCCTGTGTAGGGAGTGATCCTTGGAAGCGTAATAATTTAATCCCATTTGATCCTCAGTGGAGCAGTGTATTAGTGTGTAATGTCTTAAATTAGATGTCGTTCACTGGACTTAAACACAGGGTGACGCCGGGCTTTAATCTGATGAGCTTCAGTCGGTTGTTTAAAACAACTGAGCCCTGCTGGATGTCATTAAATAAAGCTAACCTGGTCTACAGCTTCACTGGGAATGCTGTTCTACAGCATTCCCACTAATAATGGGGATAGTTGGAGGAGGCCAAGGCCATGTTCAGTGTATCACTTGAAGGCACACATTTTAATACTGTCCTCCTGCCTGCCTCAAACTCTGTACTGCTTGGACCAGATCTTTCCAATTGTTAAAGCTCCCATAGTGAAGTAACTTCGGCATACTTTCACCTATTTAAACCATTCAACTTTTAAAATGTTCAGTTCTTTCAGCTAATGATGGGACTTCTTCAACTTTTTTTCTACTATTTATACTTTGTTGATGAGAGCAGGCTTCAACTCCTTAAAATCTTCTTCCGCTCCCAAAAGTTTCAGCTCCTTCATACTTTCACCTACAGACGCCAAACAAACTTTAAAATGTTCACAAAATATTGAGCTATCCAAACTTTTCAATTTGATATCTTTTACAGTTTTTGTGAAAAAGCTGTTTAAGTTTAGTGATTTTTTTCAGGATTTTTCTGTGTTTCTAGAGTGTGTACGGGGCAGCTTAGAGTGGATGATGTCACAGCTACAGCACAACGCTCTTCCTTTCCCTCTGCCTCTCTCTCTCCCTCTCTCTCCTCCTCTCTCTCTCTCTTTCCTTCTCTTTCTCTCTCTTTGTCTCTCCCTCTCTCCGATGCCTTAATACAAATCAAACTATTTTTTGTTCAACATCCTTGTCATGATTGCATTTCATTTTTCATTTTCAATGCAAAGTTTTTCAGCCCCCTTCTTTTCAGGCAATATATTTCACATCTCATCTCAGCTAGATTTATGCTTTTTCGTTCTATGCAGTGTATATCTGATAAAGTATTTCTTCTTTTAGCCTTTTCTAGTCAATTTATTTGAACTTCCACTTTTGGCAGTATTACTGTTTAGCTTCCAGCTTTTCTAGAAATGTATTTCAGTTCTTACCTTTTTAAGGTAATGCAGTTAAGCTTCTTTCTCTGACAATTTTCCAGATATTTCAGCAGTGCGGTGCAATGCATTTGGGCTTTAAGATTTTTCATACAATTTGTTTCATATTTCTGCATATGTGAGTCATTATCAGTTAGCATTTATACTCAGACCTCACAATATTCTACATATTTTGTCATTTTTCAACTTTTAAAGCCAACAGTTCAGTTTAGCGTCAACCTTTTAATGAAATTCATACTTATTAAAACGATTTCCACTTTATCTACTACTCTCACTACTTAAGCTATTAAGCTATTTATCCAGTTAGCTTTAGCAATTCAGCTATTCAGCATTCCCAAGCATTTTCTGCAGGAAATGCATTTTCTAGTTGAACCTATTATCTGGGTGGTCAGCCAATAGCACGGCCCATCAAACTGTCAACCATTATGAGGCAATTCACAGAAATGTCATGGCATAATGTCCAAACAGCACTAAATGCCAGGTGCTGGGCAGAGACAGATAGAGAAAGCAGTGACAGGTGTTATCACAATAATCAGAGATCCTTTCTAAGCATGGGTACTCGAACACTGAGGTAGGCAAAGTGTGGCTCTTTACGCCAGAAACACACCACACTCTGAAGCACTGCGAAAAGCTGCGAAGCGCTGAGAAGCAGAGCTATTTTAATTTCAGTGCCTATGTTTTCCAATCTATCCGGCCACATCGGCTGCGATCAGCGTTTCCTCTATTTCTTCTGCGAGCCGCGAGCAAATGTGTCAAGCCAGGCAGGTAATCGTATGCAGGAAAGCCATAGTGCAGCTGGATACTTTACAAAATAAAACAAATTTCAAAATAAAACACCCAGGTCTATGGTGAGGTGATTTTGGCTTCTCAGCTGGCCCACAGCAAGACATGCGATCAGGCACACGGGGAGAGAGATCACACACACACACACACACACACACACACACACACACACACACACGAGGGGAGAGAGACAGAGCCGTGAGATGAGAAGGATCACTTTGTGACCGGCATGGAGAAATGAACGTCTGGTATGAACTGCCAGACGCGCGATTAGTCACAAATCTATGCTTTACAGCTATTCGCGGTGCTTCCATGTGCGGTGTGTTTCTGCTGTTAGCCTCTCTAGTGGCTCCCTGTGGCCTGGAAAAAAAGTTATATGGAAATAAATAAAATAAAAAAGATTTTAATATTACAAATGCCATTTATTATTGTTGTAGGCCTTAAGTGATTCTTACATTCTCCATTTAGGCTACATAACATTTCAACGCTAATGTTCGCCATAGCCTACATACATCTACGGTCTCTAAATTTTGCCGAACTTCAATAGTGAGTCCTCATAAATCCACCGGAGTTTAAAATTAGAACACCAAGAAAGCGGAAGGTAACGGACATCCGGCCTAAAAGAGGGACATCCGGAGCAATCACAGAAGTAGATATAGACTACCCAATAAACAACCTAGCTGAATGGTATCTAACCTAGCGAACCTGTTACATCTATTTGCTTATCGAGTATTGCTGCTTCACCTCCTTTACCCCCACTGTCAGGCTCTGCATTTTAGCCAGATACACAACCGGCTGCAATTCATATTGCCTGCAAAATGATTTTATCCATATGGACAAGGTTCTGCATTTAGCTCATTCTTGGTGTCTCTCTAGTGGCTCCCTGTGGCCTGGAAAAAAAGTTATATGGAAATAAATAAAATAAAAAAGATTTTAATATTACAAATGCCATTTATTATTGTTGTAGGCCTTAAGTGATTCTTACATTCTCCATTTAGGCTACATAACATTTCAACGCTAATGTTCGCCATAGCCTACATACATCTACGGTCTCTAAATTTTGCCGAACTTCAATAGTGAGTCCTCATAAATCCACCGGAGTTTAAAATTAGAACACCAAGAAAGCGGAAGGTAACGGACATCCGGCCTAAAAGAGGGACATCCGGCAGAATTTGCGGCGGCACCGGAGCAATCACAGAAGTAGATATAGACTACCCAATAAACAACCTAGCTGAATGGTATCTAACCTAGCGAACCTGTTACATCTATTTGCTTATCGAGTATTGCTGCTTCACCTCCTTTACCCCCACTGTCAGGCTCTGCATTTTAGCCAGATACACAACCGGCTGCAATTCATATTGCCTGCAAAATGATTTTATCCATATGGACAAGGTTCTGCATTTAGCTCATTCTTGGTGTCTTACTTTGATAAAAAAAAAAAGGAATGACTCTCTCAAGTCTAATTTACCGATGCAGAACGCTCCGACTTGGTTTGGTATTTAACGCCTGCTGCATCATTCATAGGACCGGAGAGACGGAGAACTCAAACACAACAAGAGAGTTTTTCTATCACAAATTACTATTTGAGATGTCAGAGTGTGGGATGAATATAAATTCAGGCTGCCATGCAAGAAGAAATGAGAACATGACTCCAGTTTATTTTATGCTTATAGCTGTATCTGAAATATGTGCAGGGAGGGTTCCACTCTTATACTTCACTGTACCAGTCCCAAATGAAAGCTCTGTGAAGACCACCGTAGAGGCTGCACATTAGATAACAAAATTGTATATTGTATATCCTAAATCCTTTTTCTTCCATAGTAGCTTCCCCTACAAAAAAAGTTAACAGCACAAGCTACAATATGTTATGTGTTGTATAGGTTTAGATTAGAATAGTAGTAGGACGACCCAAGAAAACGTGGAACTCCTGTGCAGCCATATTATTAGTTTGGTGTAAGTAGCACTTTGCACAACACACACACATACCAGCCCCCTTCCTGTCTGTTAGCATGTGTGTTGAGGCAGGTCTGTTATCAAAACTGGCTGACTGCTGCTAAGGGAATTATGTTATCCATTGTCACTGCTGCAATCCCTGTCAGCATGTGTAAGTCCAGCTCATGGGAATGTCATTAGTTTTGCAGTTATATTTTCGTAAATAAAAGTATTGGAGAAATTGGAATTTTGACATGATGATACCGCTAGAGTCTAGCGGTATCATCATAGACGAAAAGTCAAAGGATCACCAAAGTGACTACAAGTCATTGTTAGGGGAACGTAGATGTATGTAGCAAAATTCATTGCAATCCATGCAATAGTTGTTCAGACATTTCACTCTAGAATCTAACATGTTTACCTCATGGTGGCACTGGAGAGCCATGTCTGAACAAATTGTTGCGCTAACCCATCACTAATCTATAACCTAATAACCTATCACTGAATCAGGAAAAACTTTGACCTGCTGGTGGCATCAGGAGAAAGGTTCAAGGATTTCTTCCTCTTGGCAACATGAATGTCTGTACCAAATTCCATTGCAATCCATGAAACAGTTGCAGAGACATCTCAGTCTGGAGCAACGTGGTGGACTGTCTGAGACTGCCATACTTAGAGCAATGCTGCAAACATGGCTATATTAAAAACATTAAAGTGAATTTCCCCTTGCAGGATTAATAAAGTATATTATTTGCATAATATATGTATAACGCATTCTCATGTATGGGTTTGTATGATATCGTACAAAAATGTATGCACAACAATTTGTATGATATCCGGAGACAGTGTGGTCACGTGAAAACCGGTCACATAACAGTTAAGTTTAGCGGTCTTTACAGTTAATGCTTTAGTGAGTAACTTTTTGATATTAATGAACGTCCGTTACATTCAAGCCATTGCCAAATGAGTTGCTACAAAGCTAATTAAGACTATCAGTTCCAACTATCTTTGTATTTCTCAATATGGCTATGTTCAGAAGATTGTGTCGTCTGGCGACTTTCCCGCACAGAAACTAGAGTGAAGAAAATTACCTCTTCTGAAGAGTCCATCGTGTTTTTTTTAATCCTCCGTGTCCTCCTTGGCTACTAGCAACTGTGTGAAGGAGGGATCGTAAGTTGTAAGTCTTCTGGTAGCTGTGCCAATAGAAATCTTTTTGTTCATGGATAAATGTTACTTCATATGAATTCACTTGCCGCATACCGAATTATTTTCAATCCATCAAAACGTGGCTGAAATATTTTGTTCCGATGCTTTCATAGACTCTCTATCCTTAACTGTATGACTCCACGGAGCCTTGTATACATTGTCGTGTTTCTTTAGAAATAAACAATGGAGTCTTTACACGCTTCAGATGTAAATTTATTCGCTGTCAAAGTGACGCCAAAATGAATAGGAAACAATGGAATGCTAGCGGAAGGTGATGGCTTGTTAGCCTCAGAATCTCCCCATAGGAGGTACGCTTTCCGCATGCTGGCTTACCACCCTGACCCAGACCCCTTCCAACATGGACCATAGCAGCAGCAGTCTATGTGGTGCATACAGTGATAAATACGTGCAATATTTACGAAATTACAGTGCATTACTTTTCTAGCTATATGTATGAATGGGACATGAGAACAGCCTGGATTATCATCAGGGGCAGGGCTAGAAGGGTGGCACGGGGAAATATGATTGCCCCCGACCCATCCATTGGGCTAGCGTGCTGTCCATCTGTCAATTGTGACTTCCATTGGTTCAGAGTACTGTCACTTGGCTGCCTGTTCTGCCAATCTTCCCAGGCCTTGTCACATGACCAATTAATGTTTCCATGATGACTATCCAAAATTCTGATATCATTGAACCAACACTGTAATTTAAAGAAAATTCTATAGACTGAGCCTATAGTACAGAAATTGTGTATTGTATTTGGATATACAATTTGTTTAAAATGAAAACAAGTGAAACTAATAATGAATGTATTGTTTTATTTAGAAGAATTAGGTATGACCATCACTACACCACTATCCAACAATTAAGTTTAACTTTTAACCCCTTAACGCCGACTGTCGCTAATTTGCATCAAACCCCTTCCATTCCGACTGCAGGCAAGATAGCGTGTGTATTCCCCCCAATGCCAGTCTGTTTACATGCGATACATACTTCGGAACCTTTTGCATGCACTGGTTTCTCGTAGGACCGGTCGGAGTGGGAGATATATCCGTTTCACGTAAGCAAAATTAACCCTAACCCTACCCCTACACCTAATCCTACCCCTAAACCTAACCCTACCCCTAACCCTAAAGAAACTACTGTCAATGTTAGGGAGTAGGAGAGTGTTTTCTTTCTTGCCGTTGTCAAGATCCATGTATTTGTCATTTACAGTTTAGAAGTTCTAACAACTTTGTGACATAAATGAAATCTACTGTGTTTTATTAATTTTACCATTTTGTAAAGAATTTTACCATAATGCCTGTTGTCGCTAATTTGCATCATACCTAAATTTATATCTATTCCATATGCTATAGACAAATTAACAATCTCAACTTAATTTAGCATCAACTTGGAGCCAGAAACACACATAATATTTTGTTTATATAATTGTGAATAAATTCAGGCGTCAAGGGGTTAAGTCAAGAACTTCCCTATAATAAATGTAAATAACCAATGACCCATGCTCATCCTTTTAGCTACCCCTCAACTCTCTCTGAGTGCTATATGGGAATGTGTTGCTAATGCATAGATTTACCTTCCACCATGACATATACAGTACATCAGTGTTGCCTTCCACTGTGTGGGTAGTAAACACATCCATTTCCCACATGCAGCAGAGGATATCTTAACTATCACATTAATTATATTTTCTTAGCGAGTCACAGAAATCTTAAATGAAACATATCTAAATAAAGCCATGCATCTTATGAAAATATACCTGCTTCGCGAAAACTCTTCCTGCAGTACTGTGCAGTACACACATTCCAATCTATTATCTGCCAGGCATGTCAATTTCACACACACACACACACACACACACACACACACACACACACACCAAGATGTAGATGTAAAAATTAAGCAAGGCCTTGATACGCTCACAAAGGTGAATATATGTAATTTAACATACATGTGTGCATGAGCGCACACACACACACACACACACACACACACACACACACACACACACACACAGCAAGGCCTTGATACGCTCACAAAGGTGAATATATATAATTTAACGTACATGTGTGCATGAGCGCACGCACACACACACACACACACACACACACACACACACACACACACACACACACACACACACACACACACACACACACATGGTCATTACAATATAATACAATAGAACATTTACTTTTAAGGTCTTTTCCTATAATATTACTGCAAATGTGCTTTTATTTTGTTTTTCTAAAGAAATTGCCAAGAGGATACAATTTCTACATATCAAAGAGGAGACAGCCATGTACTGCAGTGGAACTGTCTGTAACCATTCTTCCAAAGAAAAAGTGTTTGTTTATTTCTTTAAAAAATGTCCCAAAAAAAATGGTACAACTTTAATTTGATCCATATTCAAACATTACTCTGTTATACAAACAGACACACACACACACACACACACACACACACACACACACACACAGACCAAGTGTGGACTTCTTTTTCTGGTCATTACTGTAAAAACAATAATACAATAGAACATTTACTTTTAAGGTCTTTTCCTATAAAATTACTGCAAATGTGCTTTTATTTTATTTTTCTAAAGAAATTGCCAAGAGGATACAATTTCTACATATCAAAGAGGAGACAGCCATGTACTGCAGTGGAACTGTCTGTAACCATTCTCCCCCCCAAAAAATGTGTTTGTTAAAAGCAAAATGTTTCTTCTTCTTTCAAAATATGGTACATAATAACAAATAATGGTACAACTTTAATTTGATCCATATTGAAACATTTATACACATATACACGCGCGCGCACACACACACACACACACACACACACACACACACACACACACACACACACACACACACACACACACACACACACAGAAAAACCTTGAAAAAGTATGTATTTTTACTGGATCTGCTTAGTGACTTTGCTTAATGTATTTCTGAGACTGGAATGTGATCATGAAGGAACACGTGTCAAATGTAAAACCGCTGATCACATGAAAGGCACAAACTGGGGCTAGACTGCATGCACATGAAGGGCCCTATTTTAACGATCTGAAACGCAAGTATGAAACGCAAAACACAAGTAGCTTTGTGGGTGGATCTCCGGCGCTGTTGCTATTATACGGGATGAATGAGTCTTGCGCCCGACGCAAATCTAAAATGGGTTGGTCTGAAGTAGCTAGGTGTGGTTTGGGCGTAACCTGCAATAAATCAATAAGAGCGTCATCTCACATTCCCTTTAAGATCTGGCGCGCTTGTTCCATGGCGGATTGCGATTATGACGGCGGATTTGCCTGGCGCACACCAGCGGGAGCTGTCCGGGATGCGGCAAAGTAATAAATGCCCGTCTTGGCCGGGTGCCGATGTTGCTGCGGCCTCTCGGGCGAATCTCCTCAAGGCTGGAGAGGATTGCTGCAGCCATGGAGCGTGGGCCTCCAAACGCACCACCTGCTCCTGTTGTGCCCCTTCCTCTTCCCCCCCACTCCATCTCCGTCCACCCGCTCCATCAGGAGCACATTGCGCATTACTCCCGGACCAGATCCCGCCATAGTTCAACATCACGTCTCCTTAAGTCCTCTAATATTTCCTCATTTATGTCATCAACACATCCATGATTCATGGAAATGTTGTGTAAAACACAACAAGCCACAAAGAATGCTGCGACTTTTTGAGGACTGTACTGTAAAGTGCCTCCTGATCTATCCAAACACCTGAAGCACATTTTCAGTAATATTTTTCCTTGTAATTATGTATGGTTTGCAAAAATGGGAACTGCTGCGTCCGTTTAGATGAGAGAAGTGTATGCGCGTTGTGCCCACGCTACATTATGGCCAAGCATGCGCCCCTAAAATAGCATCTGAATAACGCAGCACTGACTTTAGACTAGCGCCAATGACTTAAGACCAGGTTTTTCCTGGTCAGTGGCGGAATTGTTTTCTGAAACTGCAAAATAGCACCAATAACGTTTGCGCCGGAACACGCCTCCTCTTTTCGCTGAACCGCCCCCGGGAGCGCAAATACATTCCCTAATTTACCGACGTGCGTCTGTGGAAAGAAAAGTCCGAATGATACATGCGTCGGCGTACAAAGGCAATTGCGCTGGGTGCAAGATAGGGCCCGATGTGTGTACCCATGTATGAGCTTCTGTGTGTGTGTGTGTGTGTGTGTGTGTGTGTGTGTGTGTGTGTGTGTGTGTGTGTGTGTGTGTGTGTGTGTGTTCTCGTTTAACTACATTCGTGGGGTACAGCTTTGTGGGGCCAAAATGCTGGACCCCACAACTTTAAAGGGCTGTTTGAGGGTTAAGACTTGGTTTTAGGGTGAGGGTAAGGGTTAATGTTAGGCATTTAGTTGTGATGGTTAAGGTTAAAGGGGCTAGGGAATGCATTATGTCAATGGCAGGTCCCCACAAAGATAGTGAAACGCTCTGTGTGTGTGTGTGTGTGTGTGTGTGTGTGTGTGTGTGTGTGTGTGTGTGTGTGTGTGTGTGTGAAGGAGAACAGAGCTGTGGTCCTTCAAAAGCAAGCAGATAGCAGCCGCAAGGCTGAGGCAGGTGGCAGGGCAAGGGGAATTTTTTAACAGAAAACACCACCCATAAAACCTGCACGCTATTATTACATTTACAGCCTTACATCTAATATAAGGACACGCAAAACCAAAAGATACTGTCAGTTCCTGTCTGTGTGCACACTGTGTGTGTCTGACACACTAGACCATATTTTCCAGTTTTTTGTGGCTAAGTGACTGATGGACAATCTTTAAAATTGGTACAGTGTCTTGAAGTCGCACTTTCATTTCCGTGTGTCTGACAACATTATGGAAAGGATCCCTACAGAGATAGACCTTTTGGTTAAAGATTATGATCATTTTTGTTTAACATGAAAACAGCTCTGAAATTGCCATCACCAAACTCACCAGACTCCATTTAAATAAACAGTAATTTTATAATCGTAAAACATGTTTTACATTCAAAATTGGCAGAAATTAAATAAAATTATCAAAAGCCATCTTTGTTTGTCTTTCCACTGTTCCAACAAACACCACTCTGGTTTGGTTGACATAAACCCTTTATTCACCCTTTTACATGTGGAAATATGCTGGCTCTATACATGCTGAAAGTATTGCTTATTTAAAGGGAGTCTGGTGAGTTTGTTTCTGGCTATTTAAAAAGGATCTTTCTCTTTAACAAAAAGGTATATCTCTGTAGGGATCCTTTCCATAATGTTGTCAGACACTTAGAATAATAATCTGAGCCAGTCAAAAACGACATTACCTTTTAAAGTGCAGATGTTAGGAGGCAGGAGAAGCTTCTTGTCTGTCAGAGGGACAGTATTTATGACCACAGAACGCATCAAGACATGAATGACATAACAAATTATCCTTTCAACATCGCACTTAATAACTGCAATCTCTCCTCGGCAGGGTGCAACAACCATCCTTCCAGTTAGCATTCCAGCTCTGAACCAGATGTTTAACTTAAACTCATAAAACATATTGAAACCTACAGCTGCTCGTCAGTTCACACTCTATACATCATTGCCACTGTTTCATAGTTACATATTAACCACACAGTGCAGAACTTTATGTATGACTTCCTGAGAAAAATTATTTGTTTTGCAACTCCTTTCTTTTACAAGAAAGACTACTTGCATGCAGTAAATATTGTGGATCTCTAAGTCCAACCAGTGCCAGCAGTTGAAATACAGAAAACATAATCACTTATGGATTTTAATAAACACAGAGCCTACAGCACACTCCAGAACAAGAATAAGAGCTGCTATGGTTTATTGTTGTTCTCTTTTTGAAAAATATATGTAAGCTCTTATTTCTGACATATGATCTGAAGGAAGACCTCTGCTGCAGGGCTTTCAGCTGATATTTTTTATATTTTCCTTGGGAAGTTCTGTTTTTTTTAAAAAGTGATGAAAAAACGGGCTAACTCAGCTGATGGTAATATGCCTCATGAAGGTGTTGACACAACACAAGTAGTCTCTGATCAGGACCAAGAAAAGCTGGAGGATGAAGATGAGGAAGAGGATGTGATTGCTGCTGAGGATGCTAGCATCGCTGTCAATCACTGGTTCTCAAACTGTGGTACAAGCACCACTGGTGGCACGCGGACTTCCTCTAGTGGTACGCGGATGGAATATATGATATATATATATATTTTTAAATGAAATAATTTAATTTAAAAACATAATACTATACAAAATACTACATTTCCAATAACATTTAAACTATGATCAGTTAAAATAAATTTGAAATAAGTGTTTGTTTTTTTATTGTTTCGAAAAAACACTGCAACTGTGGCTTCAAACAGGAACTATTAGGAAGAGAAGTGTGGATGAGGAGGAGAATATTTCGAGCAGCCCTGTTGAAACTATATATGGACGAGCACATAAGCACGGAACACACAAGCAGCAGCGGTGAAGTCTCCACAGCACCTGCTAGCAGCAAAACAGTAAGGAGATATGACCCGAGTGACCTCACATTTGGCTTCAGTTGGAGCAGGACGGAGGAATTTCAGCGGCTGTCAACAATAAATAATGCTTTTAGAAATAAACCCGCCTCATGCGGGAACTATCTGTAGCTGCTACTCTATTTTAACGTGGGCCATAATGGTTGTACTTATAGAGCCTTGCCCCTATTTTCCACCGGGCGCGTCTGCGCTGCATTCCGGAGGCGCTGCGGGCCCCGCGACCAATCGCTGCCATACAAGTCAATGCTTGATGTTCCACCAGCTGCGCTACATTGGTCCCAGAAGTGTGCGTGAAGCGGCTCTCCGCTCCGCTAAAGATACGCGCCAGGTCTATTTTCGTGCGAGCCGCGGGGCGTTTGGACAGCCGGGCAGGAAGTGAAACAGCGAGAGTATCCAGTCAATTTAGCAAAACACCCTAAATACCGTTTATGTCTCCTCTACAACACCACGGACGACGAGAGATTCATCTTGGAGGTGGAAAAACATAATTACACGTCACAGATCCTTTTTATCAGGACAACGCCAGAAAAGAGAAGGCATGGAGTTTAATTGCCGGAGGGCTTGGAGTGGAAGGTAGATACTAGATTAATAAACACGTGATTGTTCTGTAAAGTACTTAAAAACAATAAATAAAAAAAGTAAAGACAATATAATAATCTGCGAGTCGGGCAGGCTAGATGCTCCGCTTCTGAGACGCTCCTGGTGTGGTATACTTATATATATATATAAGTTTGAGAACAACTGCTGTAGATGATATTAGCATTGTTTTGTTATAAAGATGTCTGATGGTTTAGTGCGTGGTATTTTTCTCTCTTGCCGATTATAAATCTTATCTCCGAAGCTGAGGCTGATCGTGTGTCTGCTGCTTGCTGCTCGTGTGCTAGCCCTGTCCGTAGCATATTTCTGTGAAATGATAAATATTCAGAGGTGTGCTTATGTAGGCAGGCTTTCCCTACATCTGTATCTCTTGAACTGAATATCTTAATACACAATGACATTGTAACTGTTGTGGAGCAGGTACATTGTATGTGCTTGTGTGTCTATGTGTCAGGGGTGTCGCAGTAGAAATTAAACCTTGGCAACCAGCCCATTAATGGGAAACCCTACATTTCAGAAAACCCCCTCACGGGAAAAGAAGTCGAGCAACCCCACAGCACCATCAAAGGAAAATCTCTGGTGCCGCCATCTAAACATCACGATCACGAGGTAACATCTGAAGTTATAAGACTAACAACTGGTAAAATACTAACCCTTGGTCAGTGTCTCTCAGCATCAGATACGACGCAAAAATCTCCCTTCAGCATCTGTATGGGACGCACCGGGCAGAACAGCAGCTACGCGTCGCTTGAAGATGACATAATATGAAGAGAGACAAAGGTAGCGAGTAGTATGAAAGACCGAAAATCCGAATAAGGAGGCTGGTTGGAACAGGAGGCTGTTAGGAGGCTGGTTGGTCCTGTTCTCGTCTCGCGTGTCACTGATATGTACATTTTGTAACCCCACCCACGATCTTTTCCTAAACCTAATTGTCCCGTTCTTGTGCCGCATGTCAGTGAAACGTACAGTACAGGCCAAAAGTTTGGACCCACCTTCTCATTCAATGTGTTTCCTTTTTATTTTCATGACTATTTACATTGTAGATTCTCACTGAAGGCATCAAAACTATGAATGAACACATATGGAATGATGTACTTAACAAAAAAGTGTGAAATAACTGAAAACATGTCTTATATTTTAGATTCTTCAAAGTAGCCACCCTTTGCTTTTTTATTAATAAGGGAAATTATTCCACTAATTAACCCTGACAAAGCACACCTGTGAAGGTAAAACCATTTCAGGTGACTACCTCATGAAGCTCATTGAGAGAACAACAAGGGTTTACAGAGTTATCAAAAAAAGCAAAGGGTGGCTACTTTGAGGAATCTAAAATATAAGACATGTTTTCAGTTATTTCACACTTTTTTGTTAAGTACATAATTCCATATGTGTTCATTCATAGTTTTGATGCCTTCAGTGAGAATCTACAATGTAAATAGTCATGAAAATAAAGAAACACATTGAATGAGAAGGCGTGTCCAAACTTTTGGCCTGTACTGTATGTCCCGACCCAGAGCGTCAAAAAGAGACGTCAAGAGTCCTGACCAAGCACGTCTAATGCCGTGTTCTATTTACCTCGGAACTCGGAAGCCAGAACTGGGAATGACGTCATACCCGAGTTGAATGCGTTCTATTTAAAAGTTGGATTTTCATTGTTTTCATTAGCTCTAGCCCGGTTAGCTATTGTTAGCAACCAGTTGATAACAACGCATTACGCCGTTTTTTGTGCATGCAAACAGCGTAACAACATGTCCACAGATAGAAGTTGGACATGCCTGTGTGAACGACTGATTTAGTGACACAAATAAGACACAAGTGCTTATAACTTTATGTTACTGCAGCTTTCACAACTGTTGATACAGGGCATCCATGTTGGATTTTGAACTCGGGCTACTGAGAGGTTGTACGAGTTCCAAGCTCGTAAATCCGAGGTCAGGGGGCGTGTTTCCAACTTTGACCTCGTTAAAACCGAGTTCCGAGGTAAATAGAACGTGGCATAAATATGACGCCAAAGGAGACTTTCTGCATCAATAACAAACCAACAACCCAAAGGCACCTGACCAAGCGTCTCTTTCTGACGGGATGGGAGTGTGAATGTGTTGCATAATCTTTGTGTATCCTGACTTGACTGAATAAGCTGGGAGGAGGCCTCGAGGAAGACCCAGGACTAGGTGGAGGGATTATATCTCCAACCTGGCCTGGGAACGCCTCGGGATCCCCCAGTCGGAGCTGGTTAATGTTGCTCGGGAAAGGGAAGTTTGGGGTCCCCTGCTGGAGCTGCTCCCCCCGCGACCCGACACCGGATAAGCGGACGAAGATGGATGGATGGATGGACTTGACTGAATACAACTGAGAATAAACGGTGTGATTTGTGACACAAAATGTTTTTAAAGGGCTTACTTAGATTCACGTTTATGTTAGTAAATTGTAGCTTTAGCAAATTTGAGATTCTTTTAAAACGCATACTTCAAATAAACCAGATTTAAGTGTTATTAACCCTCTGAGGACGAAAGACGCACTGGCGCGTCCAAACGATGTTAAACAACACTCCTACTCAAAAAAGCAATATTACAAAATTTCATTTCAGATTTATTTACTATTTTAATCATATAACAATAAGACTGGTAAACTCATTTCAAGCACCGAAACAATTCGTACAACACATCATAATTTTCAGAAGTGATTTGAGGAATTTCAAAAAGCGAACATCAAAGTTTTAGCTTTAGCTCCAAATTATCTCCTTACACATTGCTCTAGAGAAAATGTGGGCGTCACTATACGGAAAGCGTGGGTTTGTTGTGAAGATTTTGATCTGAAACACATGGGGATCAGTTATACCTTTAAAAGGGAAATTTAAGTAGATATGTGAAAATGCCCTTAGACCTCAGAGGGTTAAGTATTATTTTAGGTGGGTTAGGGTTCCCATGACGGGAGACTTCAAGAAATTATCCAGAATTTTGCCAGACTTAGTGAGAAATCATTATCTTTTTTGTAATCGCTGTGAGTCCAGTACAGAGAGGGATGTGTTTATGTTAGCTGATAGTAGCATTCCAGACGCTCAACTCTGAACCTCTGGGATGTTGTTTTAACTCGGCCAACAGTCTATCATGCAGTACCAAACACTTAGAGGTCTTATATAAATCTTCACATGTACATCGATTTGTCATGGTTAATGCAGTCTGCAGTCACATGGAGCCCAGCGGTGGAAGAAGTATTCAGATCCTTTACTTAAGTAAAAGTACTAATACCACACTGTAAATAATACTCTGTTACAAGTAAAAGTCCTGCATTGAAAATGTAACTTAAGTAAAAGTATGCAAGTATCATCAGGAACATGAACTTAAAGTATAACAAGTAAAGAAAAATCCTCCTATTTTAGAAACTGGAAACGATCCGAACAGTCTGTTTAATGGTCTAATCCAGGGACCTTCAACAGGGGGTCCGGGACCCCTAGGGGGTCCTCATAGTCAATGCAGGGGGGCCTCCAAATTATTGTTAATTTTTGAAGTTTAAAAAAAAAAAAACATTAATCTAACATATTATTAGTGTTGGGATCTAAACAAAGATCTCAGAGCATGTGACCTCTGAGACAAAGGAAACCACATAGCCCACATGCGACCTGAGCGCCATTTTAAAACAAAGAGAATCTCCATGCAGAGAGCCTCCATGCAACTGTAAAAGCCTAAAAGTCACACCTCCATGAGAAAAGATGGCCGGAGGTCTAAGAAAACGACATAGTTGTAGTTCACACCTACATGTTACCTTCAAAAAACTCTGATTCCCTATTGGCCGGGGTCCCTGAACGCAGCAGGGGTCCGTGCCCAGGTGACCGGGGACATGAATACTCTGGTCACCCACTTCTCATTGTCACCCACTGCACGCAAAAGCTGCTAAAGGGTGCTCTCCTCGCTGTTTTCGATTGCAACCCCGTTGGTGAACGAAGGCACGTCTTCAAACGTCTGGACGAGAATAAATAGTATAATTTCGCTGGTCGAGTGAGCTGTTTCTGTATCCTTCGTGATACAAGGGATCCTGCCGAGCCACTGAAAGTCAGTGTCTCACCGAATCTGCAGAGAGGGTAATCAACCCCTTTTTGGAGGAAAAGGAAGGAGATTGCGCTTTTCTTTTCTTCAAAGTCGATTGAACTGTTCCACTCCGCTGCCCTGGAAGGAGCTTGTTTTGTTAATCTCTGGCGAGTAATTAACCCCGTTTTCTGTTCATCGCGGAGAATCCGCGGGACGAGCCAACGGACTGCAACACACAAACTAAGGGGCTTATAGTTCTGGGCAGAGCAGATGTAGAACAGTGTATTTTATTAATGAGTAAGTGCTGGGACTGCCATGTCCAATGTATTGCTGTGAAGGTATCTTTGATCACAATGCTTTTTGTGTTGAAACTGTAATTGCTACACTGTTACCTCCCACCGCAGAGGAGTTAGTTACTGTACAAGCGAGGTAATAAAACTTCCGTTCGTCACTCAAACCACGGCACCGCGATGTAACGAGATCGCTATATCATAGCCCTGTGTTAGACGAAAGGTTTGGTTATTATGGCCACAAGGAGTCAGCTGTTAGCTCACTAGAGGCAGAGAAATGAACATTCCCCTCGTTAGACAAATTCACAGACCCCGGCCTTTTCAATCGTTTTGCCCTCCTGTTTCTTTCTCTCCCAATACAAATCGAACACACACACACACACACATACACACACGCACACCACTTTGAACAGCTGGCCTTGCCAGTTGTCCTAGTCATGTGAGAGCGTAGCAGAGCTTCACAACCGCCATTTAGGAATCATAATATGTGTAATATAATAATAATGTGTTGGCTTTTGTCTGAAACACATGTTGAAATCTAGCAGTGTTCCCCGCCATTTCAGCGCTAGGAGTAGCCATTTTGTGCCTTTGTACTAAAACTACAAATAGCCTCAAATCACGCGGCCCCCCCGAACGCCATCTTGGATCTCGCGTGGTTAGCCCAACCACGTGACCCCTCTACTCCTACCTCTTTTCCCTCCTCCTGTCCTACAAACACACACACACACACACACACACACACACACACACACACACACACACACACACACACACACACACACACACACACAAACGCATTCTTGTGTTGTTATTTGTGTGCTCGATTTTCACCCTTCTTTGTTCCTTGTATAGATATGAGATAAATTAATCAAATTAATTAAGATCTATTATTTTAAAGAGAACACCACCTTTGAGACTGTTTTCACAGTTCAGTTATTGGCCCCTGAGTTCAGGGTGGTGCCCCATTTTGATTGTTTAGAAACTTGATAAAGTTATTCATAACTTTATTAATATTGATAAAACATCTTTGATAAATTGCTAATAACTGAATCTGTACCTCCCCAATTCCCAACATTAGCAAATATACATCCCCACTGATGATAGGCTTACTGGCCTATAGGTAAGGTAGTCACTAAGATAGCCATCTACAGAAATAAAATTAAAAGATTATTTATAAAATGATGCCAACAATTATTAGGCTATTTTAATAGCTTCATAATCTATGAAAAAGCAGTATATATATATAGGTTTTAGGCCGCCCTACATTATACCCTATATGCCCTACCATACGTTATTGTAGGACTAGTTTAATATGCAATTTCATTTTATACAACATATGTAGTAGGGGGTCCCTGCACCGTCTCACTCTCTCTCAGATAAGGGGTCCTTGGCTTAAAAAACGTTGAAGACCCCTGGTCTAATCATTTCAGCTGGACTTGTAGGCCGTTATATTGTTGGCTAGTTTAGTTTATAATAAAACATCAGATTTTATAAACTTCATGTGTTTACAAGTACCTCAGTTTTGTACTTAAGTACAGTATATGAGTAAATGTACTTAGTCACATTCCACCACTGATGGAGCCACAGCCAGGAGATCAGTTATCCCCCGGAGAAAAAGAACAAGAGACAGGATGAGGGGGTTTGTAATGTTTTCCATCCCGGCATGCCAATAATCTGCCTCCAGGACATTAGAGAGTGTCTCCTGTTCATTCTCGGGTTTCTTTGGTATTGTGTCATACTCTGAAGACACCAGACTCTAAAGTTATGTGATAAACAGCATAAGAGACTGACAACCCCCTGGGAGGACAGGAAAGGAAATGTGAGGCCACAGAAACGCCATGTTCTGAACCCAGATGAGCACACGTGCCAGAGTACACACACACACATGCTCAGTCAAAAACACAGGTAATAGGCATGACACAGGTTTGTGGAAAGATATTTCATTCTAAGAATATCTGAAATATTTAGAGTCTCTAAGGTCATTTCAGAAATGTACTGTGGTGGGCCTTCCCTAAAGCTATTATCTAGCACATTAAATAGGCAATAATGAGATCCCAAAAGGAAGAACAAAGTTGAAACCTGAACCCAATTTGAAATATCTGTAACAATTCATTCCTCTGCAATAGTGCAATTGATTTTTTTAATAGAAAGGCAGACATTAGGGAAAAAAGACGAATGAATGGTGATGAATGGAAACGCGTCTTCTTTAGAGCCTGAGTTATGTTTTTCTCTTGTTCTCTCACTCACTCTGTCACCCACCCACACAGACAAACACAAATTATTGCTAAAGTGGGCGCCCGGATGGTTCAGTTGGTGGAGCGCGCACCCATATGTAGGGGTTTATTCCTCGACGCAGCAGGCCCGGGTTCGGCTCCGACCTGTGGCCCTTTGCTGCATGTCATTCCTCCCTCTCTCCCCTTTCATGTCTTCAGCTGTCCTGTCAGAGATGAAGGCCGAAAATGCCCCAAAAAATAATCTTAAAAAAAAAAATATATATATATATATTGCTAAAGTGCTGGAGCATCCACTAAGAGAGGACTAGCAATGTAACAGCCTGATGTCTTAAAACAGTAAGAAGGTCAGCATGTGTGTCGCTGATCGCGCCACAATGGCCAGAATGGGAAATTCGGCCCATCAAAGGCTCTTTCCACTCAGACGAGGGCTCAGTTAAAGTGCCCTAAAAGTCTTAGCTGTGGGGGTGGAGGTGGAGAGGGTGGGCAGGTGGGGGCAGAGGGCGGTATTTTAACAGCAATTTACCTCCATAGCAGTGTCCAACAACTGACAGAAGAGCATGTTTGAGTAGCAATTTGTGTGTAATTTCTATCTGAAATGTCAGATTGATGTCTTTAGAGTGCTTCAGTTGGGATTTGGTCTGATGCTTCCATACATCAGACAGTTCACTTGGTTGGTCTAAAGTTCAAACGGTCCACCACTTTGGTCCAGACTGAAATGTCTTGACAACTATTGCATGGATTGGAACAAAGTTTGCTACAGATATTCATGATATATTCAGTGATCTCCTGACTTTTGTCTCATCCAGTGACATATCTTCATGTCTACTAGCAGCACCAAATTGGGTGGAAACATTCATGGTTCCTATGTTTCCCTCTGACACCATGGATTAGTTAACATTTATTTTTTAGAATGAAATGTTTCATCAGCTGTTGGATGCATTCCATACAGACATTTATCCAATACCTTGGTTTTAGGATCAATATACAGCATAACTAGTCTGGATCAACAGTACAGAAAGTACATTTCCAAAATAATTGCCTGACATCCCCTTGCCTTCTGTTCTCTGTGTGTTGCTGTTCTCAAACTCAACAACAAACTTCGAGCTAGGAAGCTACACGCTACAAATGACAAGTTTTTAAGAATATTTGGATAATGCAACATGGCAGGCCTGCTTGGTTCTTTCAGGGAATGGATGGAAAGATTTACAAAGAATATGTTTATGGCATTTCCTCTCACATTTTGGGACCGATTGGTGGGATTGCTGTGGACGAAGTACACACGGTGATACACTGGTAAGAGTAAATGAGGTTTAACTGTGTAGCAAGCTAATTTAATTAGCTCACGTTACTGTATTGTGTCAACAGTTAACTTAATTTAATATTGTATGTGGCAGCCTACTTAGCAGAGCCACTGTCGCTGCGTCCGCCCAAGACAATTGTGATTGGTTTAAAGGGTAACTACAGTTTTTTTCAACCTGGACCCTATTTCCCTATGTTTTTGTGTCTAAGTG
Organism: Perca flavescens; assembly: GCF_004354835.1. Classification (NCBI taxonomy): domain Eukaryota; kingdom Metazoa; phylum Chordata; class Actinopteri; order Perciformes; family Percidae; genus Perca; species Perca flavescens. The sequence continues at coordinate 8,211,552 of NC_041331.1, forward strand.
ACTGATGGGAACAACAATCTTTGAAATTGGTCCAATATAAATTAATAAAATAATAAGAAAAAAGGTCTTAAAGCGTTTTCAAAAAGTCCGTCTCTCAAAGGATCCTTTCCATAATGTTGTCAAACACTTAAAATAATTTGAGCCTGTCAATGGCTGGACAATTGCCCTATTAACTTACATTTTACCTTGTTTTGCCGCTGCTAACTGCAGCGGTCTTGCTTAATACTGGACCAATGTCAAAGATTGTTGTTCCCATCAGTCACTTAGACACAAAAACATAGAAAAATAGAGTCCAGGTTGAAAAAAACGGTAGTTAGCATTTAAAGAAAGGCAAACAACCCAATTTTTGTTTCTCTCCTATCCCAGAAGGTATCTGTGGTGTGCCACGCGGGGGGGTGTCAGGCTTTATCCTGGTCATGTACTTCCGTTGATTCAGACTAGGATTAAAGTGTCAAAAAAGGCAGGGATACTTGGGATCAATACTCACTACAGGTAAATCATTATCGCTGGTACCAGCAGTGAAATACTAATGTCAGTGAAAGCACACACCGCAGGGAAGAGGAGAGCTTTACAGAGAGTTTCCCGTGCATGGTAAAGGTGTCAGACTGACTGCTATCTGCTGCTCACCGGCTGCAATCTGTCAGACATTCTTCTCTGAGCCCTGGGAGAGAGGTGAGAGAGCGAGGCTGAGAGAAGATAGAAGATCCTTTGATGGCTTCATCACTCTCAAATGGTCTCTTAATCACAGACAATGAAGCCATCACAGTGGAATGGTCGAAGCACATAGACAGACAGGAGAGATTCTTCACTTCTCTCTTTTGAGGCATTAGTCATTCTCCTTCTGCATCTCCATCATCCTGTTAACCCTCATTAAGTGATTCAGTCAGTGTAATAAAAGAGAAAGAACCTGCAGCCAGTGGCCATGGTTAGAGCTGAATGAATGGCTAGTCATGGCCATGTAAATGCCACTTCTGAGTCTTCCTTCATGCATGTCTGCTAAGAGACAATAAGGGCCACTTGCTCAGAGTGTCCAGATTAAGGCAGCCTGTTACATGGAGATACTTTGAATCAGAAGAAGTCTCTTTTAGTGCTCTCTTCCAACCCTGAATACATATTTTGTCATTGATTTAGGTTTTATTTCATTCCCACAGGTCTTCATGGGTGCAAAATGTTGTACTCAACCCAAAACTGACCCATGGTAAATGTTGCCAAACCCTACTTGAATAAATACATTTAAAAAAAAAGAGAGACCTGATCTGAAGGGGTCCCGAGTACAGCCAGATAATGTTTGTTTGCTGCAAAAACTAATTTACAGAATCAAAGTCAACTCCTGCACAAACAACAAAACTATATTCTGTAGGCAACTTATTATATAAAGGTATCATATATGAATAATTTCCAAACCAATTTAAAATAATCAAATTCCAAAAGTAATTTAACAACATACATTTTTAAAATAGGTTACTGATTTCCTAGAATATTTTCTCTGAGCACAGCGGAGACTTTCTGCTGCAGGGCGGAAGTTGGTGCCAATTACGGGATGAACCCCCTTCACTAACGTCAGCAGTTAGCAGCAGAGATGCTCACAAGTCTCGGAGCTCGAGTCCAAGTCATGTCTCAAGACTCTCGTGGTCCTTAGGAGTGTTGTATCAGCTGCTCAGAACACTGCATAGCTACAGCGGGGAAAATAAGTATTGAACGTGTGAACATTTTTCTCACTAAAGATATTTCTGATGGGGCTATTGGCATGACATTTTCACCAGATGTCAGTAACAACCCAAGTAATCCAGCTTTAAGACGCCTCCTGTATGAAGAAACTAGTCGCACACATTGCTCAACTGTGATTTTTGCCCATTCTTCCACACAAACTGTCTTCAAATCTTGAAGGTTCTGGGGACATCTTCTATGAACTCTGATCTTCAGTTCTTTCCAGAGGTTTTCATTTGGATTCAAGTCGGGTGATTGACTGGGCCATTCAAACTTTCTTTCTCTCAAACCAATTGAGAGTTTCCTTGGCTGTGTGTTTGGGATCATTGTCTTGCTGAAATGTCCACCCTCGTTTCATCTTCAGCATCCTGATGGATGGCAGCAGCTTCTTATTAAGAATGACACAATACATTTCTCCATTCCTTCAATTATATGAAGTCTGCCAGTGCCAGATGCTGAAAAACAGCCCCATACCATGGAGCTCCCACCTCCAAACTTCACTGTTGGTATGGTGTTTTTAGGGTGATGTGCAGTGCCATTTCTCCTCCAAACATGGTGTATGCTATGACAGCCAAAGAGTTCAATTTTGGTCTCATCTGACCAGATTATATTCTCCCAGTATGTCATTGGCTTGTCCAGATGTTGTGCGGCATACTTTAAGCGAGCTTCCACATGCCTTTTCTTGAGCAGTGGTGTATTGCGTGGTGTGCGTGCATAGATGCGATCGCGTTTGACTGCATTACGAATTATTTTCTTTGAAACAACTGTAACTGCTTCATCCAGGTCTTTCTGAAGATCTCTGCAAGTGGTCCTTGGTTCTTCGACACCTCTTCTAAGTATTCTATGGACTCCTCTGTCAGAAATCTTGCGAGGAGCACCTGGTTGTGGCAGGTTAATGGTGAAATGATGTTCTTTCCACTGCCGGATAATGGCCCCAACAGTGCTCACTGGCACTTTAGATTAAAAAGTTTGAGAAGATTGAAAGTTTAGATATTTGTCTGTAACCAGTGCCATCTGTATGTTTTTCTACAATAAGCTTGCGAAGGTCTTGGGACAGCTCTTTGCTTTTACCCATCATGAAATGCTTTATGACTGACACCTTGGTAATGAGAAACCCTTTTATAGGCCATCAATTAGGACTAATCCAGGGGGCAGGATTGCTTCCTAAATACTGACAGATTTCAGCTGGTTTATTGGCTTCCCATGCCTTTTTACACCCCTATTTCTTCATGTATTCAATAATTATTCCCATTATCATTCCACTTTATTACATATAACTTTTGTCATGGACATACATGTTTTGATTTCTTTGTATGTGTGGATTACTCAGCCAGGTCTCATGGCAGGTCGTTATATAGTTACGTTATTTTAATCTATTAAGTCGTGGACAGGTTACGTAAAAGCCTTTTTTTTTGTGTGCCGATTACGAAATAGAAAGCAATGCATTTTAATGGGAAGCATATTTCGTGATCCCAGAACGCTGACGGTAGCGAGTAATATTGATAATGCGAAAGTCCGCGTAGGGAGGTTGGTCGGGGTGGTGGATGGGTCAGAAAACACAGGACTTTCACCCCGGAGACCGGGGATCGCATCCTGCGTGTTGCAGTACCTTTGTCCCGCGTGTTGCAGTTCCTTTGTTGGTGTGTCCCGCGTGTGACGGTTCCTTTCCCCATTCTTTTTTTTTCCTAACCACAACAGTCCAGTTATTGTGGCGTTTCATTTCCCCGTTGTGGCGTTTCATTTCCCCGTTGTTGTGCGCCCGTGGATCGTGTCATGCCAGTGGCAGCCCGTCCCATTGTTTTGGCCGGCGTGTGGCGCTTCATTTCTCCGTTGTCGCGTCCCCCAGAGCAGGTTCGAAAAGCGTCACCTGTACATGTTCAAAAGTCGCATATACACGAAAAAAACGTCAAAATAATTCGTTGCATATACACGAATAAAACGTCAAAATCGTAACCTGTACATAAATTTAAGAATCAAAATAATGTGACTATTACACGACCTGGCGTGAGACCGGGTTGGGATTACTTGGGTGCTCATCACGAACACTGTGTTACTGGTTACTGGTTCGTGGTTCGACTGCTCATGACTGTTTTCCAAGATGGCGCCCCAATGTAAACATGAAAGTTACTGTCTTTATATCTTTTTAATAAACTGTCTGTACACAAAGTTCTCAATGCTTCGGTTTGCATTATGCTATCGTTTAAGTGTGGTGCTATTTTGAGCCTTGTTAGTGATATAAAATAGTGATTTACCAAGTGCCCCGAAAGCTAGCGTCAGCAGATAACCACCGGTTTTGCGGTAGCTTGTTTAAAACTACAGACACATTCGATTAGCATGAAAACATGTCCCAGAGAATGTTCGACTTGGTACACATATGTTATTAACTTAAATGTAGGTTCATTTGGTGCCGGAATTGGCCTTTAATAACTTACAAATATAACTTTTCATCCATCCACAAGACGTTCACTACACTTTCAAACGAGGCCACGCCCCTTTAGGAGACAGGAAGTGTGGACCAGTTCATAAACCATTGGTGCAGCCTGAAATCTTTAGTATAGAGGATCTTTGATGAAAGAAAAATAAATACAACATTTGGGTATAATTTGTGATTTGAATCCTCTCTAAAATGTAAAGGCTTCTTACTTGGCTCATGCTACATCCTTCTACCAAGTTTCGTGAACATCTGGCCAGGAGTTTTTCCGTAATCCTGCTGCAAACAAACCAACAAACTAACAGACCGAGAAACATGACCTCCTTGGGGGGAATGAATGAAATTGTGTTTGGAATGCCATTGAGTAGCTGTGGTCTGTTAGGATCTTGGGTTTTATTAAATATAAGATCAGTCCTGACTGACTTATCTAAGCATTATTAGCAGCCAGTATCAGCCTTGTATATGGCTCTACATAGACAGCAGTGACCAGCGGGGATCCGCAGAGGCAGAACACAAGTTAACTAACAGCTCACATCTCCGAGGTCCCGATAATTGATTTCCCTGCTGTGACTTTCACACCTCCCTCAGATATGTCAAATAAATGGCTCCAATCAGCTGACAAGTCACACTTACAGAGCTAATGTAAGAGTCAAAAACAGAAAAAACTATTAGAAAATCACAGCAGAGGTTGTCACCAAACAATGGGATCATGTCGGTCCTTATGAAGCTACCAGAGCCCTTAGAGCACTACAGTTAGATACGTACGCAACTATCTTTTCATGAGTATCACTCAGTTTTACAATAGAGGACGAAAAACAATCCAGACAATCCAAAATCAGTCCAAGAATAGGAAATAAGCCCGGTCGAGTGTAAATATCACATAAACAAATGAAGTTTGTGTGCAGAATGTCAGGTTGGTTCAGTAAATGGAGAAAACAGAACCACTTTCCATCTCACACTGCATTTAGAGACACCCAGCAAACATCGAGATGAACACTTGATACAGTGACAAGATGAAAAGAAATACTTCCACTGACTGGAAGTAATAGAGTTAATATACATGATTTTTCTTTTTACGATCCGTCCCCGCCCCCTTTCCAACATGGCAGCCTGTCCTTTGTTCTGTTTAGTGTTTGTCTGTTTTAAAATGTTTTTTAATGGATTTTAACATCCTCTGTAACAAATTGTTTGCCTTCAACAAAGTTTGGTGTAAGCCATTTGAAAAATTGTGGTTTACTCCACAACTTATGAACTATTTTCACCTGATTTGGAGACCTACTCCATGTGCTGTGCCTAATCAGTCTGGCCCTTCTACTACAAACCATCTGCTGCTGTGGGGTTTGTCTTTAGCCTTGAACAATAGCACAGGCCTACTGTTTTTTTTGACTTGGAGTGTGGCGTTGGCCTGGATCTCTGTGTCCATCTACTTTCGGTGTAAACCTGCATCACTCTGCCTGCACCAGCTACAGCCTGGGTCTCCACCAACTACAGCCTGGCCTCCTGCTCCAGCTACAGCCTGGATCTCCACCAGCTACAACCTGGGTTCCATCTACTGCCTGGCCTCCACCCCACCAGCTACCAGCTACAGCCTGGGTCTCCACTAGCTACCAGCTAAAACCTTGGTCTCTACCAGCTACAGCCTGGGTTTCCACCAGCTACAGCCTGGGTTCCTCCACTCCACCATTAGCCATACTGCCACTCCAGCTACCCTGCTCTGTGGTGTGCAAATTCCATCATGGCGAGTATGATTCTTGCCTTTCTGTCTTTGCTCTGTCTCCTAAACAATGAAGTGCAAGAGTATGAAGTGCTCCAGGAGGTCCTAGTGAGTGACTATAACGTTTCCTTAGATGCACTTTACGTTACCACGATCAAAGGTTACTGGCTGTGCACAGGACTTGGTCACCAGTCAGGGGGGCTGGATATATGGCATGAGCCTGGTTTCAGAACATGCAAACTTGAAACATCTTTTAAGCCTGCTCCTCTCCTCTTTATTCCATCCAAAAACTCTTGGCCCAAAATCACAATGAGTGGTGACAAAAAAAAATTGCATAAAGCATAAAGTACTGTCTTAATACATGCATGTTGAAATGCATTATTACACTTAAGTTTCTGAGTTGCTGGATTATGATATTTTATACAGTATATGCAAATCAATCTTCTCTGAAAATGGACTCAGTATACCATGCAGCACTAAGATTTGTAACTAATTTGTGTTTTCTACTCATCCCTGTAGCTTGTATAAGAGTATTGGTTGGCCTTCTTTGCACAATCGCAGGTTGGAGCATTGATATATTTTTCTTTTTAAGGCCATACTGTGTAAACTGCCTCCTTACTTATGTTCTCTCCTGACTCCTAAAGTCACCACCAGGAAATGTAATCTTTGATCATATGGGCAAATCATGTATGACATCCCCCGAACGCGAACTGTCTTCGGTGAAAGTGCCTTTAATGTTTTTGCACCCTCATCATCATAAATTGCAGAATCATCTTAAATTAGACTACCTACCAACAATGACACAGTTTAGAATTAGGATAAAGGACTATTTGAGTACTAAATGCACGTGCTGTTACTAAGCGCTGCAGGTGATTATGTTGAGATGATGTTAAATTGCCAACTGTCTTTTTCTGTTTTATGTTGTTTGTTTTTCACTGTATATTTTAATATGGAACTATTATACTGCTGTAAAGGACTCCCTTGAAAAAGAGATTCTGAATATCAATGGGATGATTTCCTGGTAAAATAAAGGTTAATAATAATAGATTATAACACTGTGTGTGTAAAGGGTATAAAAGGTATGTTCACCCAAATTCCCAAAACTCTATCTTACTTGTCTTTAGTGGAATCTCACCATGAATCTCTGGTTTGGTTTGTCCAGGTTTGACAATATGTCTGAGATTCCTGCCTCAATCCCAATACAATGGAGACGAATATACTGTAATTTCATTTTTTCAATGCTGTGAGCATTTATAACACGTGTCAAACTCAAGGCCCGCGGGCCAAATCCGGCCCCTTGCAGATTTTTATCCGGCCCGCATATCAATTTAGGTTCACAATACATTTTGGCTCACCTAGTTTTTTTTTAGCCTTTTCAGTGTTTTGTCGCTTTTTCTGAAGTTTTTGTCACTTTTGCCGACGCTTTTGGTCCGTTTTATTTGGGGGGTCTTTATGTTGACCAAACTGTAAGTGAGAAGGCTATATGAGACATGCAATAATAACTCAAAGATCCTTGACTTTTTTGATGAAATAAAATGTGAATAAACTAAATGTCTGGCCCTTGATGTGATTCTTATTTTCCAGTGTGGCCCTTTGTGAAACTGAGTTTGACACCCCTGATTTACAACATTCAAAAATAAATCATCAGCAATATCTCAATTCAGACAGTCAGTCATCCTAGTCATTCTGGATAATCCACAAACCACAGGTTTTACTGGGACAATTTCTTTGCCAGAAAAACCTGTTGACAGCAAGTACAACCAAGCATCGCTAAAAAGCCATTTAAGGGAGATGAGGTATATATGCCTTCTTGTTATGTGGGATAAAATGACCTTTCAGTATAATATTTGTAGTAGTATTGCATTGCCAGACCTTCCTCCATAGCACTGCGGAGGAAGGTCTGGCTAGTCCACACAGCATTCTGGGATGAGAGAAAAACGTGTTCTGGTTTATTGGCATTTCTTTAAACCAATCACAAACGTCTTGGGCGCCGCTCAGCGCCTGACGGAGCCATGGTGCCGCTGCGAAATAGCTTCGGGAAGGACCTATTTTTCGTGGAACGTGTACGTTCAAAAGTTGTTTTAGTCGCGTAACAGAACACTCAGATTGGACAGATAGTCTAGCTTGCTGTCTGGATTTACCCTGCAGAGATCTGAGGAGCAGTCAACCATAGTCCTCATAAATCCACCAGAGTTTAGAATGCCAACACAAAGAAAGCTGAAGGTGACAGACATCCGGCCAAAAATGATTGACAATGGAAAACATTACAGAGCTGAATATTTGGCATTAAAAAAATGTTTTTCTGGCCTGTACAATTACAGGGGAAATACTGCATAATACTTGTAAGAAACTGTGTTACAGATTCAGGTTCTTTGTACTTTAACACTTTTATCCATTTTCCTCGCTGTGACTGTGTATCCACAGTCCAGACTTCTCTTTACATGATGGATGTCTTTTCTTTACACAGTACTCATGCTGACATTTTTGTCTCACAGCTCCATAAGGTATCTTACAAGAATGAAAAGAATGAAACAAGGCACGTGAGCAGACACAACATAAATCTCCAGTGGAGTGGCATTTGAAAGGAAAATGTGCCGAGATGTTTGGCTGTGCTTCAATAAGCCCCAGAGCGACTAACCAGTGTCTTTATGTTGTACAAGCTTCTCCGCTGTCCCTCTGCTGCTCTGTTTCCCTCTGTCAGCTGTCACAAACGCACACACACACACACACACACACACACACACACACACACACACACACACACACACACACACACACACAGCAGTAAGTGGAAGTGTTTATATTTGCATGAATGGTTGCTTGAGTGAAAACCTGACGCTTGTCTCAGTTCATTTCTTCAAAGATAAAATCCATGTCCTTCTTTCCTCATCCGTCTTCAGTCCAGACATCACACTTATGCTCTGTCTATGTTACAAACACACAGAGTTTGTGTGTGTGCAACCCTGTGTCTTATGCCGACCTTACACCAAACGACTTTTCAAGTGATTCCACTGTCACAGGTTATGTCATTTCCAATATCGGAATGAAATCCTGCTCCCATCGTCTCCATCGTTTGGTGTAAGGTGGTCATAACTCAGTCCCAGTCAGTCTTTTTCCCCTCTTGATGTTTTCGACAAAATCAAACGTGTTTGATATTATCGTAAGTTTTAAATCTTGGTAGCGTAGTTAAATCATGTGAACATTTTCAACAACCAATGGGTTGCAGGAAGCTGCAACAGTGTTGACAGTGTTGTTTATGGTTGCTATGGCGCCGCGCTAAGCTAAACGCTAAAGTTGCAGATTTTCAACCCTTCTGAAGCACGTCATCCAACGGGAGTTTTACCGACAGATAAACGCAGACCTCCAGGTACTGGAGACATTCATCTGCATGTACGGCAGAACAGAAAATCAGCAAACTTTCCCTCAAGTTACCAGCTAATTCTAGCGGTAGCTAGCTAGCTTGGCAGCATTTTTCAAAACAAATCTAGTTGTAGTCTTGCAATGTGTGACCCTGCAAGATCCCCAGTCTTTACATATTATGAGTCTTTAACATTAGATGTGAGATGATTGTCTTTAGATGTGAGATGGTGTCAGACTTTAGAACATTCAAAGTCTGTTTAAAGTCTTCTAGTGTCTGGTAGGCATAAGATAACGGTTTTCTTACAAAGCAACTGCATTCTCAGTTACATTTTCGAGGTGAACGTATTTTCCAGAGACTGCCGCACGTTGTGAAACAGTCGCTGTTTTTAACACTTTAAATGTTAACATTGTGTATTGTGTAATTTTTTTTTTTACACAATTTAAGTAAAATTACCAAGTTAAGTACGTTATATAAACAAATTAACGTTGACTTTTGGTTTCACACAGGATAGGAACAGCGGTCTCCTGGGTGAAAGTCCTGTGTTTGTTTGACTCATCAACCACCCCAACCTGCTCCGTATGCAGACTTCTGTGGAAATGGACAAAGACAGACGTGATCTGAAACTAAATATGTTTCCCTCAAAGCTGTCAAAATGAACGCGTTAATAACGAGTTAATGCAAATTCCTTTTAACACAATTTTTTTTTTAACGCGCCATTAACGCACGCACATTCTGTGATTTGGGCAGCGGGCCGTAGTTTGGGAATTTAGATAGCGATGCAGCAGTACAGCCTGTGCTCAGGAACCATTCACCACATTGACGGCCGATATATAAGAACACGGCTGGCCACATAGAGAAGATGTACGCAACATGTACGGCTGCACCCTGTACGGCTTCAGATTGTGATCCTGAATCACAAATTAAAGCCTCTTTTAAGAGACACACACTTCATCTAAAGAGAGACTTCCTGTTTTGAGTAACAGGCTGTATTACTTTCATTTTTAACTAAATCAATGATTGTTAAAAAGAAGCTCAAGACCCCCAAAATAAACAAAGAAATAAAGCTCCTGAAGAAATGAATAAAGAAAAGGGTCTTTTGAATGGCAAGTTGAGTTCCAAAGCCCTTCCTTATCTTATAATCGCTACACACTTAGCTAATGGTGCATTCTTTTTGTCTTGTAATCGCGACTAGTAGCTTGAGTGTGACGTCACATCAGTGTCGAAAAACGAATAACCGCGGGTAGCCTACTGCTCTGCTTTCTGCTCAAGACTCGGCCATTGTTGTCATATAGCAACTGAGCGTCTCTAGCCAATTTCAGCTGCACAAGCTACAAAATGCTTAAAATTGTAGAAAACCACAACGTTTACTATGTGTGATGCACTATGTAGCCATCTTTGAAAGTGAACTCGGGGTCCTCTGAGTTCAGACGACTTGACAAGTCGTATATACAACCTCGGGGGCGTTCTTTTTGCAACTTCCAGTTTGTAACTCCGGAAAACAACTTGTAGATCGACTTCGGTGGACAAAAAGAACGCACCATAACGGTTGTGTGACATGTCACGACAAAGTGTTCATGGGAAATGTAGGATTAGTACTACAAGCGGTGTTGCCAGATAAAGATTACATTTCCAAGCCAGAGACACAAAAAAACTCCCAAATTTCTTGCCGCAAAACAGACCAATCTGGTAACATTTCTGCAGCCTGCCAATTCAAACAGACCCTACGCTTCTCTTCATTCATCCCCGGCCAAATTGGTAAGTAACTTTAACATGTTACCTGCCAAAGTTAATTTTTACCTGGATTTGGCGGGTGTCAATTTAAAGCTCTGGTACTAGCGACTGGACATAACAACATATTCACCTATTTGATGCTCTTCTTTATGTCATGAATGCATTGTCAAATTGGGGAATTTGATTCACATTTTCTTTTGTTTGTGTGTTATTTGTAGTGATTTTTTTTTTTATTTATTTTTTTTATCAAAAGCTGTGTATGTTTTGTCAAAGTAGTGATGATATTTGATTCATTTGCTCAAGTTTCCTTAAGTGTGTTGAGCTCTTACTGAATGTGCAAACAAACCAACCTAATATGCACAATGAACAATAAAACCTCTAGTAAAAGTCAATGATAAAAAATACAGCAATACATACAAAAGCAGGTATGTGAATTTCGTGTTTGTATTAGACTATAGTGCTGGTAAAAAGGAAAACTGCTCAGTGTCATGTTGTTTGCAGCAAGCCTCTCAATCCTGCATGCTTGGCTTGATGTACATCCACCTACATTATCCATCTGGTATGATAAATTATTATCAATCCTTCCTCATGAGAGGCTTTCTAATGTACTGCAAGGAACCTTAGATGTAAAAGAGTGGTCCCAACTCAGTCTGTAATTTGGAAGTGAATGGTGAACAATAAGCTGCATTGGAGCTAACTTATTATAATATGCTTGTTAATCTTTATTTGTTTATAGCTGCGAATTTCTCCACCTTGTGTGTCTTTGTTACTTGCCGTGATTGTTTTGTTCTGATTGTTTGTATGTTTTTGTGTTTTTTATATGTGTGCATACCGGGACAAGAAGAAAATGTTTTGACAGTAGATGCTGCTCTCCTGGCATGATTTGCTGTGTTTATAATCAATAAAAAAGACAGTTGTGGAATAAAATCGTCAAGCGTTGTTTTGTTGCCATATGTTAAACTGAGCTTCACTCAAATCCTGGCTTGCACATTCCTATATTATCTTATCCTGAGAGTAATATTACATGTGGAGTAATATTGATATTAGATATCAGTGAGAGAAAGATTAAGATTTCTGCAGTTTGGGAAATACTAATCGGTGCCTTCCAGGCAAGCCCTGCCTGGAAGGCACCGTTGGGAGGCACTGGTTATGGTTAGGGTTAGGGTTAGGGTTAAGGTTAAAGTTAAGGTTAGGGTTAGGTGCCTTGAAGGCAGTGGTCGCAGCGCTGCCTGGAAGGAGCAGTTGAAGGCAAAAAACACCATTGAGCTCTATATTGACAACAATTCAATAACGGGGATTGCTCCGGTGCTGCCCGGAAATCCCGCCAAATGTCCCTCATTTTGGCCAGATGTCCGTTACCTTCCTCTTTCTTTGTGTTGTAATTCTAAACACCGGTGGATTTATGAGGACTATGGTTAACTGCTCCTCAGATCTCTGCAGGATAAATCCAGACAGCTAGCTAGACCATCTGTCCAATCTGAGTTTTCTATTGCACGACTAAAACAACTTTTGAACGTACACATGTTCCATCAAAACAAGTTCCTTCCCGAGGCTATTCTGCAGCAGCACCGTTATTGCGTCCGCTGCCGAAGACAATTATGATTCGTTTAAAAAATGCCAATAAACCAGAGCACGTTTTTCGCTGTGGAGGAAGGTCTGGCAATGCAAGACTATGTAAGAGAGAGATTCATATTTTTGCAGTTATTTCTGACAAACAGAGAGCAAAGACGGAGAGGACAGAGGAGAAAAGCCAAACGGGAAATCCAATAAAGTGCAAAGAAATCCAATGAAAGACAATGTGGTGGAGAGAAACAAGAGTAAGTGGAGGGTTTATGAGATAATTCAGCCAGTAAATGTCACATAAATACCAAAACGTCAGAATCCAGCTAACTTTGATTGCACCGTGCTTTCGGAGCAGGCATTGTGCTCACAAACGTTACATATACAGCACTGGTGTGAAATATCAGTGGTGTGAGGGCAATCAGACCTCATTAAGCTTATCTGGCCTAATCTTTCTTCCTTTGTTCCCTTCTCTCTGAGAAAGACGAAGAATCAGTTCAGACCCAGAGAACGAGAGTGGGGAAAAGAGGACAAGAGCTAATGATAAGGTGTTAAATTAAATGTCTGCTGTAGGATCACACAAAACCACTGTTTCCTATAGATTACTGCTTGCATTAATTGTGACTGTATGCACCCCGTTGATTGTGTTAAGTGTTAAAAGCGCGAAGATCGGCGTACGGAGGAGATCAAGGTGGATTTCAAGGGCTTTCAAGCCGGGGGGGAGAACGGAGTTGGTGTCCTGGAAGAGGAAAATACACAAGACCCAGGAAACGAGTGTTTGTGTCCCAGGAGTACTTCGTAAGGGGGACCAGTGTTTTAATCCAAACCACAATATTTTTTCTAATCATAACTAGTTTTTTTGGTGTCTAAACTTAACAGTCATTGCTGCAAGACAGACACCTTTTGTTGGCAAAACCCTCACGTCCCTGTACCCGGCTCACGTTTACTATGCAACAGCCATAGTTTTTGTATGAACTAAGGATAAGGAGATTTTGTAAATAGTATTTTGACCAGGAATGTGCTGGAGGGAGTAAACATGACATCTGCCCTGGGTAGAACTCAGGATCTCCCAGGAGGAGTGGGAGGACATCTGTGCTACCTCGCTTGATCTGCTGCCTCCTCGTATCAGACCACATATCATTTGCTGATAAAAGATGGATGGATAGATGGATGGATGGATGGATGGAAAATGCGATCGTATGGCTTTAAAATATTGACTAAAAGAGTGTTTAACCATACTTCTTCATATGGACTTAAGAATTGAGACTAGCAGCAGTTTCCTGTGATTACTGTCAGATTCTACAGCAATGGCACCAACACACACACACACACACACACACACACACATTTCACACTTCATGAGGCTCTATTTATTTCACTGGCAAATATGATAAGCCCTCCTCTGAGGCCGGTCACAGCCTTACCTGAATAAGTCCATAAGCTATTTTACCAGGCATCACAGAGTGCATTCTTACCAGCAGATAGTGAACAGAGGTGTCAGGTTCATCCAAGTGTGTCTCACTGACCCACATTGAATGCTAGAAAAGGAAAACCTGACTTCAACACGCTCCTTCATTAGGCGAGGGCTCAATACCTCGCTGTGATTTATGTGCGCTGTCGATGCCAGGGACAGCTACAGCACACTAACTCGCACACACGCTCACTCACACACACACACACACACACACACACACACACACACACGTAATGACATGCAAGTATACATGTTTCCACCCAGCCGGTGTTGAATAAAACCCTCTTTGTCCGCTGTTTACCTTGCTGCCACTTTATAATTGGATGATTGGATGTCCATGGTCTTCAGTTAGAGTTTATGTAAAATGCTCCAGACAGCTGCAAGGAACCACAGCACCAACACTCTCCAGCTAGGTCAGTCTGATTTCCCTCTAAACCAACATTCTGAGCAGGGGTGTAGTGCAATTTGTTTAAGTACCTGAGCGCATCAATGACGCATGCGCACAGGTAAGTTGTGGCTTGTTTCGAGATTAGTCACCGACTACTGACCACGCGATCAAATGTTACACGGACCATGGATGAAGTAGGTTGTAATTAAGCTATAAAGGCGAATGAACACAAGTAGTTTGTGTTTTGAATGATTTCATTTACGTACTTATGCAAATAAAGCAAATAAAGCCACATTGGAAACATCCATGGACTGAGAAAAATGAATTTAACTTACTGTCACTCAACGGCTTCTGGGCAGCCCATGGGTGGAGTTGGCCTTCAGGGCTTTCTGCCAGAAAGGTCTATTTGAACCCAAACCACAATCTTTTTCTAAATCGAACTAAGTAGTTCTGTTTCCTAAACCTAAGGAGATTTCTGGCAGAAAGGCCAGGCTAACTTCTCCCAGCTACTGGCAGCTACCGGAAACTTTTAAGGTGGAATGTTTGACGGCATGAATCAATCAACATACCTTAAATGTCAATGTCAATATGCCAACTTTGGCCATTCCATTTGTTTTTATTGCTCTGTTGCATGACATATACGCTTTAGTGATAATTGTATCTTCAGGTGCTTAAAATAAATGTATATGAATTTCAATATATATTCTCAAATACTCTAAACTAGGGTTGGGCAGTATGGAGAAAATCAGATAACACCATATTCTTGACCTAATACCTCGATATTGATATTGCGACGATATTGTACGGTTGACAACTGGTGCTTTCAACAAAATATTTTCACAATTAGATTTTAGATAAGTAATTATTAAAAGTGTGACTATAATGACTAAGTGGTTAAAGACAAATTACAGAACAGCTAGAACAGCCTGGTAAGTTCATAAAATGACATTGCTTTACTGTAATGCAGCCTTTAAAAGACAACACTTGCCACATACCGATATTACGATCAACCAAAATCTAAGGCCAGATCTAGTCTCATATCACGATAGCGATATAATATCAATATATTGCCCAGCCCTAGTCTAAACAAAACAGAATGTGGTGTTTTCACATGCACACTGACAAGTTTCTAACCACAAAGAAGAACTTGACTGGTTACCTAGCCCAAAAGTTCCCGCAGGAATGCACACAATACAAAATTGCATGAATGATGATGTTTACTGCTTTTGTGAGGAACCTTCAGGTCATGTCTGCTCCAACACTTTAATATTGTCTGCCTTCAAAAGAAAATAGTTCTTAATATAACAAAAACAGTGGCAGTGTGTTCTGTGAAATATCCTGTAACTGCAACATTCTTTCTGGAAAGAGCTGTTTGCGTTAAATTTTCAAATCACCTTGTTAAATCCAATGAGCATTTTGTATTTGGGTGGCAGCATTAGTCTCAACACAGAATGTCTAAAACAATCAGCAAATAAACTCATCAGTTTCAGCTAGATACCACCGTTACCGTAAATATTAATGCTGTGTTAGCAATCGTTATTCATGGCTTGTCAGTTAACTTCTTGGGTGTGAATCTCATTTTAGCAATATTTCCTCCTGCATTTTACCAATAGAGAAAGTTCAGGCAGATTTCATGGAGTTGATAAATATTACACCAGTGTATTCTTGGAGCTCACATCTGTTCATTCAGCTGGCTCTGTGCCCCCAACTGGGCTCAGCTTTCCAGCCAGCCAGCAAACCTCAGGTGCTCAAAACTAGAAAACTAGGCTGGGCTACACACACACACACACACACACGCCTCGATGTTCGGCTGTTAAAGTTAAGTCAATCAGTAATTGCAAGTGTGTGTGTGTGTGTGTGTTTGAGTGTGCTTGAGAGTTAGAGAGAGTAACATACTGTTATTGTGTACTGTAAATATTTGGACAAATTGTATTTTGAGGCTTTTGAAGCCTAGTATACTGTATTTGCATTTTATTTCTGTGTTTTATTATTTGCTTAATGTTTAAAGGGTAAGTTTTTTTTTTTTCAACCTGGACCCTATTTTCCTATCTTTTTGTGTCTGAGTGACTGATGGGAACAACAATCTTTGACATCGGTCCAGTAAGCAGTTTCTGTATCTTGAGGGGGGTACAGTCATTTGACAGGCTGTGGGGACAGGAGCTATGGGGGGAGGAGCATTATGTTACAGTAACGTTAATACAGCGTGTCGGAGGAATACAGCGTCTCCTGCAGCGGGGAGGCAGGGGGACCGCAGCGTTCGCTAACGTTAGCTTCTTGTCTCATCCGGGCAGGCGCGGATTAATGCACAGGCTTTTGAGGCTGCAGCCTAGGGGCCCCACGTGTGCAGGGGCCCCGGATTAGCCAGACAATTAATTATCATTTTGAATTTACGAAAAAAAAGAACCTAATTGGCCCATTGTTTTTTCACTTGACTCTGGGCTGGCCAAAAACACTTTAGTCAAAAATATCACATAGACTATTTTTTTCCATACACCCCCTACTTTCAAATTGAAATGGACTAGTCCATAACGGTGTGCGGCGCGGAAGATAAACACAGTGACAGGAGAGCTTGGAAGTACACAAACAGAGACGAAGCAAGATGAGTCTAAAAAAAGAAAAAAAGACGCCGATAAGTATTTGGCAACGCTGCCAAAGATGGCAAACTTTTTTTACAACTACTGTTGGGGATACAGACATGAAGAACAACAGTCCAAAGCGATGAATATGCCGCTACAGCAGCAGCTAGCTGTGAAGTGGCGCTAGGTGAGGATAACGTTAACCAAGACAATGAAGAGGACAGCATATCTTTAAACAGCACCCTCTTTGGGATTTCTGCCTGCATGCAGTTTCGGGTGTGCATCTGCCAGGCTAGAACAGTGATAGAGATCATGGAGAAGAAACGCAAAGGAGGTGCTGAGAAGCTGCGTGAGAAAAAAAACGCTGCCAAATGTGTCAAATGGACATGTTTTGGCCAGTAGCAGGACCTTCATCAGCTCCCGTGGCCGATGATAGCGGTGCTGGTGTCGGCTACAGTGACATGCACAGTGAGGAGGAGACTCAGGAGGAGAGGGACAGAGATGAGGGAGTAAGCTACAACCGGCTGCGGTAAACACAACTCCCCTTAAAACACTTAACCCCTTGATAAAACTGAGTGGTGGACAAACTGTTGATGATAACACTACAACAATAAAAGAAATAGGCATGCTATACTGTATCATTGCATTAGTTTGGCTACGTGCGCGTCTGAGTCTTGACTGATCATTTTCTCACCGTTTTATTATTAATAGGCTATATTAGACTGCCTTTCATTCAACAAAGTAGCCTACATCTTAATAATAAGCAAAACACCACCATAAGGTTCATCAAACCTTAAGCTTGTGCTTGTGCATTTGTGTCCTTAAAGTAGCCTAGATAAACGTTGCGCATCATGTAAGCTTTCTTAATGAGAATTGTAGCTTTTCTATCTGCATTGGCAGACAAAAACTCATGCTAGACCGGTCGCCGGTCATGGCCGATCACGTGAAAATCGGCCAATTCCGGTCACCAGCTGGTCAATCGGTGCACCTCTAGTTTTGAGGCCTGTTCTCTACATATATTCAATAAGATAAAGGTGTGAAATATTGATTACTTTTTATTTTACTTTTCTTGCCTGCAAATTAGGATTTGAAACTCTTCATTTAATGAAATCTTAAAATGTATTATAGTAATGTGCTTATAGGTTATGTTATGCTATGACCATCAGTTTTAATTATTGCAAATAAATTAAGGAACCCATTTGCAGGGTGCGTTTTTAACATCTGGCCAGGGAACAACGGATAAAACGTCGCCTGTCTGTCTCATTTAAAGGTTTTTTCTCTTCTCTCAGTTGACATAGCAGATGGCTTTAAATACCACAATACCCATGACCCTCACTCGCTCTTGCTATGGAGAAGAAGCCAGACAGAGGTGTGAATCAGAGCCTATTCAAGACACTCTGTTGTTGCAGTTGGAACCAAAACACCAGTTAGTCCAAAGTTGACTCAGAATCCGAAACAAAATTAATTAAACTAACATCTAGTTTCATCAGATTTCAAAAAGAAAAAGCACTAGCTTTAGATCCAACTCTAGCTGTGCACACGACTGATTTTTAGGCCCCGTGATTGGTTGTTTCTTACACCATTACATTTATATTACACCTAACGATGAAGACGACAGGAGCGTCCCGACTCTAGCAAGACTCTCAGGATTTCATTCTTATATTGGAAATTAGTCTGCGACAATGGAATCGCTTGAAAAGTCGTTTGGTGTAAGGTCTGCATAAACTGTAGGTTTGTAACCCGATCAAAGAATGAGCCTTTTTTTTGACACAGTTGTTCATCTTTCAATGATTTAACCAGGGCAGTTTCATGTCCATTCAAGTCTCTGAACTGCTCCATATAGTGTATGCAGAAAATGAACAGCGCTTTTACAGAAATATCCCCACTGTGCTATAACATAACCTGTAACACATTCCTGTAATACAATAGAAAGGTTCTAAGGAGAAAGCATAAATACCTGCTTCATGCAGCTCTGTAAAGTTGTCCACCACACACCTGCTGCCCTCCATATATGGACCAGCATCCAGATGTTCCCTAATAACCATTTTTCCTGCTAGTAATTATGCTCCTGCAGCTTTGCACTCCCTGCCACGAGGATACAGTCAGGCTCCGAATACCTTCCACCGCATTTCACAAGTCTAATCCCCATTTCACCAACCTGTCGACACTCGCGCTGCCGTGCAGACAAATACACACAAACACGAGTTTCAACATGATCATAATAACATTATTCAGAGCTTAATCTCAGTCTATACAAGCTGGGACATGCTGAAAAATATAGAGTAAAAAAAAAAAGAGCTGAACAAACAGTACTTGGCCTGGAAATAATTGTTTGTGTGTGTGTGTGTGTGTGTGTGTGTGTGTGTGTGTGTGTGTGTGTGTGTGCGTGTTTTGTAGGGCTGTGTCAGCACTAAAGAATGGAACAATCATGGCTCTAACATCCAGTGCTGTATTTAATTACAGTGCAAAGAAAACAACATGGTGTTACCTTTGATACACTCTGACCTACACTGGTCTGACAGACGAGACAAATTGTTTGCCACAGTGAAACACCAGGAGAGTCTATTTCTTTGTCTGTGACATGACGCGGTAGCCAGAGATAAGACCCACAGATAAGTCAGACGGAAGGGTGAAGGGGAACTGGAGTTTATCTTATACTAGACCAACAGGATAGGACAAACGATGCACTCCTTCTCCTGCCCTTCAAATAACCGCCCAGAAATTAATGCAGCGTCCTTTTTGATTAATGAACAATGCATGGTGAACATCGATCTGCCGTTCTCGATCAGGAGCAAAGAATAAAAGGTGACACCGGATTGATTTAGTGCTCCAAACTGTGACTGACTCTAAATGTTTGAGAGAGACTATCAGTCTCTCTTTTATTATCCTAGCTCAGTCTGACAGCAGCTGCCTTTATTGAAACCCATCATGTCCATTAGACTTTCATGAAGATCAATCAGGCCAAGTTTCAATTATTTCAGTTTGCATTTGTACCCACCCTTCACTTTTTTGGACATCATTTACCATTCCATTCTCTTTTTTCTTTACCTTGATGTCTATCGATAGGAGAGATTAATCGCTTTGCATTGACTGCATCAACATCAGGCGCAGAGATGGGACGTGAGGGTATCTGGGTAGCTCACCCGGTAGAGCATGCAGTGCAAATGGCAGTTGTTACAACTGAAGGTCCATCTGCCGAACTGTAGTCTCCTAGTGGTGGGGAGTGAAGCTGAAGACATGGAAGTGGGAGAGAGAGGGACTGAGTAAGGACTGAGCCTCGGTACATGGGGTGCACGCTCTAACAGATGAGCTACCCAGGCGCCCCCATCTAGCTAAATCTTGTTTCATTTGTGGTCTGACAAACAGTAGTCTATATCGATTAGGTTTTATTTCCAGGATTATTCAGGTGCCAACAGAAATTCGGCTGGATGTCTCTCATTTTTCGGCCAGATGTCTTTTACCTTCCTCTTTCTTTGTGTTGGAATATGGTTAAGTGGTCCTCAGATCTCTGCAGGGTAAAAACAACTTTTGAACGTACACGTTCCACCAAAACAAGTTCCTTCCCGAGGCACTGTTGCTCCGTCTGGGGCTAAGCACCGCCCAAGAAGATTGAGATTGGTTTAAAGAAATGCCAGTAAACCAGAGCACGTTTTTCTCCCATCCCGGAATGCTATGTGGACTAGCCAGACCCTCTTCTGCAGAGCTGTGGAGGAAGGTCTGGCAATGCAAGACTAGACAAACAGCAAGGCACCAAGCATACAAAACTCAGATCAAACTGTCAAACTAGGCGGTGCAGATCAAATGTGAATCAATATTCTGTTACTGTATTGCCTATTTCCCATCTCAAATGTTTTCAGAAACACATTTTAGTGTACTGTTAGCAGTAATTTGAGAAGGTTTGTGACCCGGACGCCATTTGTTTGCTTTTTGGATGCTTTTATATAGGCCTTAGTGGTCCCCGAATACTGTATCTGAAGTCTCGTTCCCAAAATTCAGCCTACAATGAGGACGTGCCATTTCTGTGTCTGTAGATTTAAATGCTATTGAGGAAAAGAGAGGGGGGGCAAGGTGGAGGGTGGGGGTGTGGACTTGACCAACTGCAACTTTGCTTGTTTGCAAGCCATGATGTCTCTCTCTCATGGGCGGGCCAAATTCTCTGGGCGGGCAAAGCAGAGAAAGGGGAGGTAACCTTTCTCCTTATGACCTCATAAGGAGCAAGATTCCAGATCGGCCCATCTGAGCTTTCATTTTCTCAAAGGCAGAGCAGGATACCCAGGGTTCAGTTTACACCTATCGTCATTTCTAGCCACTGGGAGAACATAGGCAGGCTGGGGGAACTCTTATTAATGTTAAAAAAACTCATAAAGTGACATTTTCATGCCATGGGACCTTTAAGGGCTATAAGATGCAGCTGTACGTTTGGAGCAGGTTGTGTTTTTGGCGAAGATGGGAAACTGAGACGGGAATACCTTGTTGGGCTGCTGTATCTCTGACTGCACAAAGCTCTGACACAAAAAGCCTTTTACCAGGCTTGTTTGATGTGTCTGAGGAGGTGTGTGTGTGTGTGTGTGTGTGTGTGTGTGTGTGTGTGTGTGTGTGTCTGTCTGTCTGTGTGTGTTACATTTAAACACAGCAGAATGCTGAATGCTGTTGGCCCCAAAAACTGAGAAAAAGAACTGTGTCAATTATGACAGTATTGCTACTAAGAAATCACAGTAACAGCAACACACACACACATCACATTCATGGTAATGAAAGACCGGTTTGTCATCTTCTGTATTTCCTTCATCACAGAGAAACTGACATTTCGTGGATTCACGGTTTTCGCTGCCAGCAGCAACAAGCTCAGCATCCTCTGGGACGTATTCTGGGGTCCAGCCACCATTCACAGGGTGCTCACTGCCAACAGCAAACAATAGGCAGTGGATGAATGTGTGACTGCATAACAGGTACACATTGCTCTTCACAGCAAGAACAAAACCCAGGGGGCTGCTATCCAAGCCTGTGTAAAGCTGACACACCTGGGCACTCCGACGCTCGACCCATATTCCTACAAATACTAACCTCCCTCATACTACGACTAACCAGCCAGAGCAGCCGGACCAAGCTCTACCGAAGGCAGACTAACCCAGTAGGAGAAAAAAAGAGAGCTAGGCTGGCCCAGCTTGGACCTAGGGCTGTTCCACTACCCAGCCTGCTCCTGGCTGATGTCCGGCCGCAGGACAGTGGAATGGATGAAATAGGACTCAGGCTGGCCCAGCAACCGGAGATCATTGACTGTTGTGCCCAAACCTTCAGAGACCTGGCTGCGTTGTGGCATTCCGGATTGGTGTGTTCTGCGCAGACAGATTCCGGTGGGACGAGGGGAGATGGACTCTGTTGGCATAAGACCCCCACTGCCCCCACTCCCCCCAAAAACAGCCAAATAAGTAATTTTTTCAAGCAGCAATTTAGACTCAAATTTACTTCTAGTGGCCATAGTAGTTATGACCGAGGTAAGGTGAGGAAGTATAAGAGCGTGTAAGGGGGCAGACTTTCATTCAGGAGACATGGGTTTGAGTCTGTTTGTGGCAAAATATTTTAAATTTTACAGAATAAACGGAGTTACATCAAGTTCTGCATCATGTATGAAGTCGTAGGTGAAGTAGAGTCTGATTTTAACCCAAACCACAATCCTTTTCTAAACTTATGTAAGTAGTTTTTTTTTTTTGCCTAAACCTAACCAAACATTTCACAACATTAACCACATGTGTAAAACCCGTGACTGTTACGTTCTCTGGTTTACCAGTAGAGGCTCATTTACGAAACGCTCCCATGGGTCGTATTAGGTTGTAGGGCTGACACGATTCTTTGAGTAAGCTTTGTTTAAATCAATGTAACTAACGTTGTACTGCTCACTATGTTTCCGCATGGATGATTATTACTAGCGCACAACTGCTGAGGCCACTGACGCTTCTGTGGATCATTTGTTGCAAAAAAATTAAAACTGTACAGTGTGTCTATTGTAAAATCAAACTAGCTTACCACAATAGCAGGGTGTCAGTGCTACATCATCTAAGTAGAAAACATCCAGTCTGCTCATCCATTCCACGGAGCGAACCCGACACAAGGTAACATTAACGTCTGCTGCTCTCGACCACCGTTTTACACAACTACAGCATGCTACTCTGCTAATAGCCATGTTTTATAAACAAACTAAAATTAAAGCTGTCGGTTTGTAGTCTGTTTATTAGTTTGCAACGATTCTTGAAATTTGGACAAATTCTTAGCTGCTACCGGAAACATACCAGCCCTTCTCACCATGCCGGTGATGTCTGCATTCTTCATTCTTTCACCTCACTCAGTATTAGCCTTCTGAAAATGTGTCCCCAAGACCAGTGTAGTTGTATAGCACTGCTGTAAGTTTTGTCCAGTCACATTTACCTGGGCTTAGTGAACAGCTCTTTTGCATATCCAGTGTAAAGAGCCAGAAGCATGAAGGGGAAGGGGCCAAAAAGATTTACATTTGGGCCAGCAAAAATTTACTTTTGCCAACAGAATAATGGGCTTGGTGGCCAAGCTGTTTACTAAAGCAAAAAGCAAAAGTATTTCTTATCCAATAACTCAATTAATCAATGGAATAATCGGTAGACTACTCGATTACTAAAATAATCGATAGCTGCAGCCCTATTAGGGGGTAGGAATAACAACTGATATGGTATGGTTTGGAGGACTATTCGGTTTGCATTGCTGATGCTCAAAACGAAGTCAAAGTTGATAGACAATGTTTTTTTGTGTAGCATAAAGGACTACAACTGCATTTCGTTGTGCAATGAAAAATTGACTCAATCTACAAACTAAAATAAATTAAGTTTAAAATATATATGTGCTTTAAAATTAGGATCAGTGGGTTTTACTTCTATTCGGTAATTTATTACTCAACTGTGATACTAAACCTTAACATCATTAATTCAGGGTTAGCTTAATTGGTTTTTGAAAATTCATGGGAGCTGTAGTTGTTTTGTACGCTAATAAACTAATAGCAATTTAACTTATATTCTAATAAGAAATGCTGTGTGTACTGGATTTGCACTATGTATGTAAAGCAATTTTTTCTGAGTTGAACTGTCTACACGTTTATGTATGTTCGTGTGAGTATGCGTGTTTAGTTGTTAGGACTGTATTATGTCACCGTATTTGTTTAAAAAGCCAATAAACAAGTTAAAATAATAATAATAATAATAATAATAATAATAAAAAGGTGTAGTAGCCTGGAAAACCCCAGGAACAAAACTGCTTCCGATGGCCAGGCCAGCGCTTTGCATGGTAGCTTGGAGCTCTGTTTGGCCAGGCTGCCAGAGGAAAACAACCTTGGTGGGCTTTTCAGTCTGAGCCTTGTTTTTCCAGAGTTCCTCTTGTCTTTTGCCTCTACTGGCTTCCAAGTTCCAAGTGTAACAGTATGTTTTGTGGTGGAATTTCCAGAAACTACATGTTGTGGTAAGATGAAACAAGGGGAAGACTTAGGGAACATCAGGTCACTCCTGGGTCATAGGCCAGGGGAAGAGAAGATCTATTTTGCCAGACTCCATCCCTAAACCTGTTCAAGTATGAATGTGTCTCTAGAGATGGAGGGAGTCTAGGCTGCTTCACGATAAGAGAACGCTGTGTTCTGGGATGGTCTCCATTTGAATGTCGGTGGAAACAGCCTAGAGGGGCCTCACACCTTATCCTATTCCCCAGAGGGATACGCTGAGCAAAAAAACAAGATTTGGGTGAGCTTCTGTTTTTGCGGTGCCTATGTTATTGCACCATCACCATCTTTGGATAACCCAAACTTGGCAGCTTCAGCAGGAGATATATACCTCTTGGAAAGACACAGACACTCAGAATTGGGATGGCACTACATGACACAACACTGTGGTTAAACTGAAATGCTCGATCGACAGTTCAGTTCAGTCATCAAAGTCTCCCGAACCTTCTTCACCTATCCAGAGTCGAGCTGAGTTTTTCCATAACACGTCTGTGTAAAGAAATTAACCTTTTATTATGCAAATACTTACATATCTACCTTAGACACAAGGGGTATTTTCGAGTTTTAGATGTTTAGCATATGGCTAATCTGTCTTAATTTAATCGTTATGCTAATCTGTCTTAATTTAATCGTTATTGTTCCGTGGTGGATGTAATTTATTTTGTACCCTTGAATTCCTGGAATCACATGTGGGGTTCAAACAGGAGCCACTAAAGTGAAATGAATGTAAATGAAGTCAAGTGAGAGACAGACGATGGATACAGAAGTGTGGCAGAGAAGGAGAGGCAGGGAGAAGACACTTATTTTCTCTTGAGCTAAAACTATTGCTCTTGCACTGCGAGAAAATTGTTGTGTTGTACTGTATTTCAAGGGTTCAGTGCAAAAATGTAGGAGAAGGAAATGGAAATGTCACATCACTGACTAACTGGTGTTTTAGAGGTTGCTGTATGTGTGATTGAAGGTCTGATGGTGCCTTCAGGCCGAGGCGTTTTCAGCGGCCTATTACATACAAAGTCAATGCAATGCAATGCGAATAGACAATCGCGCTAGAACCATTATAAGAACCTTTTACCAGAGAAGTCTCATTCTGAAGTCTCACAAATGATGACTTGACCCATTTACATCAGCTAAAGATTCAGCCATGACATTGAAAATCTTTTAGGTCACACTTATAATACATATGCTTTCTGTACTGCTGTCTACCTCTCGCAATAGTCCAGAACAAGACTTCTCCATGAATAAGACCTGGTTAGACACAATAACAAACAGACCGGATCAAGCCAAATGTAAAGAAAGACGTTTTAGTTCTGTGTAGGATCCTTTCCATAATGTTGTCAGATACTTATATTAATAATCTAAGCCTTCCAGTGGCAAACACAGCACTTTTAGTGGACGTCCATTTTCTCTCCCTTTGTAGAATTTCTTTTTTTACTTCAAAGATAAATATATATATATATATATATATATATATATATATATATATATATATATATATATATATATATATATAATATATGATATATGATATAATAATTATAAGGTAAAATAAATTCCTGTATTGAATTTGTGATTATTTGGCTAAAGATTTCTATTTCTTTCTACTTGCTGACACAACCACTAAGTTTTATGCAAATGATCCATAATGATGTCACAAATATGCAAATGAGCGTATGACATCATCTGGCTACTTTTAACGACTTTTGGAGCTGGTGCTAGCTACTTTCATTGGAAAAGAGTTGGCAACACTGCCGACAGCAGGGCTCTCTCTCAATACTGGACCAATGTCAGAGATTGTTGTTTCTGTTAGTCACTTAGGCCCAAAAACATGAAAAAACAGGGTCCATGGGGAAATATACATAAGTTTCCCTTTAGGTGAGAGACAGATTATATAGAGATAGAAACGTGTCAGGGAAGAGAGGGAGAAGCAGGAGGAAGACACCAGATGTGAAGGGACAGCTCAGACAGTCTTCTTATCCTGGGCTGACGTCAAAGTGCCACGATTTAAGGTATTCACTTTCAATCACAGCCATAAAGGCTGTGAGTCAGCAACTCCCTGGAGCAGCCCTGGCATCCCACGCCAAATCCATCAGGTCTGACGGAGAGAAAGATGGATTTCCTGCTGTAAAACAATCTTGTACTTGGCAAATAAAAGGAATCTGTCATTTGGAATAAAGATCAAACTGGCCTGGCTTTTACGATAACATCAGAAAATAAAATGGAGGCGACAGAAGAGATAGATAATTATAAGGAAAACAAGTGGGTTCATGGGTGCGCAGCTCACTGGTCCGCTGGCTAAGAATGCTGTTCAGTTTCTACACAGATACAGTAAAGCTGACAGCAAGGTTCTTTTGAGATTTGTATTCTGAGGGACATTCTGAGGGACAATGAAGACCTATACTTATCATCTTATGTTTCCATCCATGAGTCAGAGTCTAAAGGTACATACATAAATATACTCAATGAGGCAGTAATCTATACATGAAATAAGCCACACAGTCATTAAATGTTAAATAGGAAGCTAGGATTCAGGTACTGTACATCTTCTGTACAACAGAGTTACTCCTATTCCACTCCATTTTGCTACTACATTGTAGTTTTTAACTCTATTACATTTATTAAGTAATAGTTACCTAATTAATATTTTAAAGACCTATAATCACCACCTAAAATACAATGCATTGTTAAAAAATATAGCAGTAAATTCCCCCTGCCTCCTGTGGTTATATTATGCTGTTAAAAGAGTGAATGTTTATTTCCCAAAGTATTGAACCGTTCCTTTAAGTAATATTTTGACTATATAAGTTTTACATTTTTAAATTGTACTTACTGAGTAAATGATCTGAATAGTTCTTTTACCACAGTAATACGGGCTAAACAAGCCACTTAGTTGGGATCTTTGACTCCGATTGTCCCTTAAATCATCCTGTCCTTTCTGTTTGGATCACAGCCTGAAGCCAGTTCTTTTTAATTTGGCAACAACACAGTGTAACCACGCTGAACCCTAACACAGTCTGGGAGGAGAGGCTCACTCCAACATTCCTGAAGAAAGTGAACCAAATTCTCCCTGGCTGAGGGAGACGAGAACAGTTAGAGTGGGGTCACCTCCGGGTGTACTATGTGTCTCAAACGGAATAAAGACGGAAACGTCATAGACAGATAAAAGAGCATTTAAAAGCAGAGCTGCCTCCTTACACCTACAGACT
Source organism: Perca flavescens (assembly GCF_004354835.1). Taxonomy (NCBI): domain Eukaryota; kingdom Metazoa; phylum Chordata; class Actinopteri; order Perciformes; family Percidae; genus Perca; species Perca flavescens. The sequence goes on from NC_041331.1 coordinate 8,239,207, forward strand.
CTTCTTATTTCAAGAGTGAAGCTTGATTAGGGTGCAAGCCCGAGGGGGCTGGGAACCCACAATATGCAAGGCAATGCAGTTTCCAGTACCAGGGGAGCAAAGATAATTTTTTTTATTTTTCCTAGAGGTAAAAGTGGTTCTGCAGCCTAAACCGTACAAGTCAGGCAAGTGAAAACTTTCAGGGATTGGTAGAGAGTGTGACGCGTACCTTGGAAAGGAAAGATTACACATATCCACCAGCAGGGGGCACTATAAAAACAAGATTATATAACGAGTAGCGCCGAACAGACAATCTGATTGGTCAACTAGACATTTAGAACATACTCAAATCAGCATGACGGCACACCCAGAGCCATTTGAGCAACTAGAGGTTAAGTGTCTTGCTCAGGGACACCACACAAAATACCACTCCGCCATTTCTCTGTCAACATTACGGAGTTGAATTAAAAAAGTGTTTAGAAACATTTGTATTCATGTAAGAATGCAGGAACCACAGTGAAACACACAAAAGCTCTCCAACTGCTAAATACAATGATTCATCGGATTAAACAACTTATTTGTTACAACGCTCTGAAGTTAACTTTCACTGGATATGTTTGGATCAGCTGTGCCGGTGACGGCGCTAGCTATAAAATAGCTGCTAAATGTGATTTTCGCGAACGCACAGGAGCTAAATCTGCCGGTGGAAAAATGTATTTTTTTCAGCAGATATCTTAGTTACAACAAGATTGAGCTAGCAAAGCAGTTTTGTGTTAATATGTGTGGTAGTTATTCAGTTTGGGAAGTCCCACGATCTCTACAAAGCTAACATTAGCTTAAGTTAGCTGCTGACTAATATTTTACAGGAACAGGAAATCTCTGTGTCTCTGTTGTTTGAAGTTCGCGGACGTTTAGTGTTTGATTATGACTTTTATTTCGTTTGTAACCGTTCAGTGATGCTTACGAACCTCAGCGCTTACGTTAAATTTAACACTCTTGTGTAATATTGCTTAAATGGGTTTGCCCCATAACTCCTATAGCATACAGCGTACATTCAAAAACTTTATATCCACGCGTTCCCTGAATTCAGCTGAATCACAGGATATAGTTCACGCCTATTTGCGCCTAGAAGGTTATCACAGTAAAATCGCGATTTATAGTAAACATACTTTTTGAACTCCTCCTAGACCGTGCGATTGATTTGAACAAAACTTGGCCCATAGCATATCCTGACCGACCTGAACAAAAGATAACAAAACAATTTTGCTACATTAAAATATGCACAAATTACGAACAAACTTTTTTTTTTCAAATTTTGTAGCTAGCTACCAAACACAAACTTTAGCATATTTCGGCCAAAGTAAATGCTATCAACGTGAAATTTGAGATTATTGTTCGACATGCCACTCTGAAGCTCTGTATCAAATTGGGTGAAGATCGGCCCTTAGAGGGCGCTATGATCAGACGTGTTTTGGCCTGTAATTCAATAAATGTAAATAAGACAATTACAATTTACTACAGACCTTGCAGCTCGCGTGTTGCGATATTTCTTGTCTTTTGTCTCGCCGCCTTCACGCTTTGGGTACCGCGGGTCATTGGGGGCGACTCACGCTGGGGAGGCTTGGACCCTGTCATAAATGCTTGCAGTTCTAGTTGTTTTTGAAGTAACTTAAAAGATACAGTTGTCAAACAGACACGTTGATGCTCTCTATTTCTATTCGTTTTTGAAAGTTTTTCTTATCAGTAGTTTTTTTTTAACATTCTTTTTTCCTTTCCTCATCACTTTAACACTTGATTGCACTTTTCATATTTTTCTGCACATGCACTTAACACTGACAGTCGCCCTGACAGATATGCAGCCATTCCACCCATCCATCCTTTCAGTCCTAGCAGACGAGCTGGGGATTCTAAGGAATCTTCCCAAAGAGCAATGAACTGCACACTTCACAGAAGCCCCCACACTCTTCACTCCTATTCCTCTCCCCTCTGCAGGAGCTGAAAACTTCAGCCACCATTTATAGCATTTCCTCTGAACTCCCATCTGCCAGTTCTCTCTCTAACAGTAAATGCCTTCAGATAGAAAATTAGCATTGGAAGTCAATCTTATTGATCATGTCCTTAAAGTCCTTTCAGTTTGACCAAAAATGCACTCATACTAAATTTTGGTAATTAAATTACTAGTAAAGACATTAGCATGATGCAGTGACATTATCAGAAGTAGAATTCATAAACATACGCTAATGGTCAACATTTTTAGAACACCCCAATTTTTTAATTTTTTTTATTGAGATTTTAGCTGTTCAAGTCCAATGAATAGCTTGAAATGGTAAAAGGTAAGTGGTGAACTGCCTGAGGTTAAAAAAAAGTAAGGTGACCCAAAACTGAAAAATAATGTACATTTCAGTATTTTACAAAAAGGCCTTTTTCAGGGAACAAGAAATGGGTAAACGACGTAAAGCTGTTCTGCAGCAATGGAGGTTGATCAAGCTTTGAAAGTTGGTGCTACCAATTCCGACAGGTGTTCCAACTTGTCTGGATTACTTACAACCCCCTCTGTTTGTATAAAAGTATTGTTGGAACACACTGTGGTACCGTACCCTCGTGAGCATTATTTGAACAATATTGTACTGCAGAAAGTAGTGTGTTGCTATATAAATGGCGGGAAAAAGGCAATTGCACAATGGAAGAGAGACAGACCATCATAACACTTAAGAATGTTGGTCTTTCCTACAGAGAAGTTGCGAAGAAAGTCAAGGTGTCAGTGAGTACAGTATTCTTCACCATCAAAAGGCACTTAGAAACTGGGGGAAACTCTGACAGGAAGAGGTCTGGCAGACCCAAAGCCACAACAGAAGACAAGTTTCTGAGAGTCAACAGCTTGCGTGATAGGCAGCTCACAGGACAACATTTTCAAGCACAGCTTAATAATGGTCGTAATAAGCAAGTCTCAGTTTCAACTGTAAAGAGAAGACTTTGAGCTGCAGGTCTGATAGGTCAAGTTGCAGTAAAAAAGCCATTGCTAAGACGTCAGAATAAGAAAAAGAGGCTTGCCCTGGGCCAAGAAACATCGCCAATGGACTACTGAAGACTGGAAGAAGGTGTTATGGACTGATGAATCAAAATTTGAAATCTTCGGTTCATCACGCAGGATTTTTGTACGCCGTCGATTAGGCGAAAGGATGGTTCCTCAGTGTGTGACATCAACTGTCAAACATGGAGGAGGAAGCGTGATGGTCTGTGACTGTTTTGCTGGATCCAGGGTCGGTGATTTGTACAGAGTGAAAGGCACCCTGAACCAAAACGGCTACCACAGCATTTTGCAGCGCCATGCAGTACCCTCTGGTATGCGCCTAGTTGGTCAGGGGTTCATCCTACAGCAAGATAATGACCCAAAACATAAGTCCAAGCTATGCCAGAACTACCTTAGGAAAAAATAACAAGATAGTAAGCTTAAAAACATGGAGTGGCCAGCACAGTGACCAGACTTAAACCCCATTGAGGTGGTTTGGGATGAACTGGACAGAAAAGTGAAAGCAAAGCAACCTACAAGTGCCACACATTTAAGGGAACTTCTGCAACAGAGTTGGGAAGAACTTTCTGAAGAATATTTGATTTCCATTGTAGAAAGAATGCCACAAGTGTGTTCAGCTGTTATATCTGCCAAAGGGGGCTACTTTGATGAGTCAAAAATGTAGAATACGTTTTGGTTTATAAATTGATTCCATGATTTCTTTTTTAACTTGAATTGTTCATTTGTTCTATTCTTTCATTTCAGAGTACAATAAGACATTGAACTTCATGAATTTCAATAAAAACCTGGAAAAATTGTGGTGTTCTAAAACTTTTGACCAGTGGTGTATAATGGATTTGTTATTTGTTAGCAATGATTAAGTATTGCAAGATGTTAAGTAAGGAGGTGAGATCCAACATGGAGACGCCCGGTCACTGACAGAAACAACAGGTCAACGACTTTTAAACTTCTTTGGACACTAAATAAACACATTAATCAATATCTCAGTCCTAAACGATGGAGCCATCACACGCCTTGCCCCCACTATTGTCAATGACACCAATCACCCTTTATATCCACACTTCATACTGCTGCCATCTGGCCGCAGATACAGGACTCTGAGGTATAGAAGGGCTCTGTAAGGTTTAGCCCCATGGTGGAAGGAGGAGACATGGACTCAGGAGTTCTTCACCTGGTGCTTTGATTTATTTCTTCCCCATTCACGTGGAAAGGGCAGTTGTGCAAGGATGAATTATTACAAAAATATATCAAAAATAACAAAAACAATAAGGAAACTATGTACAAACTATTCAAAGTATCATACTAAACAAATAAACAATACAAAAGCCTAAATCATAGTGATGTTACCCGTGAACCCCCTGCTTCGAGGCATAAATTTGGAATGAATCTTTGTATCGGCGCTTGATTCGTTTGGAGATAGTCATGTGACCAATGACGTCCGAAGCTTCAAAGTGACTGCTTCGAAGTTGAATTCAAAGCTTTAAAAATAGTGCGACACAGGGCGCGTATTTGTGGGTTATTGCAGTAGGAGAGTCAGGACAGTAAGTGAATATAGAGAGATTATTATAGCGAATAGCCTAGAGAGTTCATAGAAAGTTTATAGTGAGTAGAGAGTTTATTGCAGGTAAGAAAAGAAATAGGCTCAGCCCTGGAACAGTGGAAAAGATTCTGCTTCTGAATAAAAATGACATTTAATGTCTATTCCCACAAACATTTGTCACCAAGCACAATAATATCCCCCTGACCTGTCCACGAGCACTGTTATTGTCCATAAGCACCATCACTGTCCCAAAGTATGTCCTTGTCACTGTCAAAGCACTGCCCCAATCAATTGACTCAAACTATTTCTATAAACACCACACTGGCAGTATACTACACATCAGACTGTTAGATTGCTCATATAGCGTACGCCTTCTGCACTGCCTATCTCACCTATTTGGCTGAGGAAAAAATGATGCTCTAGCCTACGTACTCAATATAATCACAGAAACGTGTGTACAATGTGCAATGTGTTCTACATTAATTTCCCTCCAAAATTGATGTATTTGTTTACAAATGCAAGAAACGTTCACAACCAAAATCTAACTTTATAGTTTTATTTTGTGGAGAAGGCAGTGACATTTTCATTGATGCAAGGTCACAAATAGGCTTAGTTATTTATGTCATTATTTATTTATCCATGAATTCATATACAAAATGTACTCATCTTCGACTCAAAGACATTCATGCCTAATATCTGTGAAACTTTTATTTTTGTCATGATCTAATATTTCTATTTATACAATTAACAAACAATACACTGGGACATAACGCGTCCCAGGAGCATCTGTGAAACAGTTTGTGACACAATGCTATTCTTCCTTTCACCCCTAGATGTCCTCATAGAGTACTGAAGCTTCGAGTATTGAACCATTTTTCAATACAATTGGATTGAAAGTTTCACTGGTTCAGAAAGCTTCAGTTCGCCAACACTACTAAATCAGGCCCTGACCATTGGGCTCTAGCACCTGCACCCTTCCAGGTCAAAACTGTTCTGCCCCGAGGAACCTCTGCCTCCTTCCTTTATACCAGAAGCCCCTCCTACAAGACAAACCAAAGTTAATTGGAAATCAGTCAAACCCCATCATGTTACCTCAAACTTCCAAAACATTTCTGGCTACATTAATACACAAGATACCAACTATAAAACCAGAAATTTTGTCGCTTCTGTCATAGCACTGCTGAACAAACTATCTCGCTGCCTTTGTGTAGATCTGGTGTCATTGTCGTGGTTGTTTCTATGTGTCAACGTACCTATCTTCATGTTACCTGTTGATGTATCTGTTCATGTATATTACCATGTGCATGAAACAGACTGTGAAAACAAATCTCCCTCACTCATGAGACAATATCTATCTATCTATCTATCTATCTATCTATCTATCTATCTATCTGTCTGTCTCTCTGTCTGTCTGTCTGTCTGTCTGTCTGTCTATGCATCAATCACCACTTCAGCCAGTGCTAAATGAATATGACTCCTGATACACCCCAGCCAAATAAACAGAAATGAAATTCTTCCACAAACACAAGCGATTTCCATTCCATCAACAATAAACTTGATTTACTGGACACACTTCTTGAAATAAAAATTAACTCCACTCCTTGAATTGGCCGCCCAATCCTAAAACAACAATGAAAATGCAACGAAACGACTGCTCTACCACAACTTGAAACCACTTCATGTTAAGTCTTACAATCAGTGAGTGCTAAAAAGTCTTGGGGGGAAACTTGTTTTGGTGGAACAATTGCACGTAGGAAGGCAAGCTCTGGAATGGCTCGCAAAAAATAACACCACATACAATATTAAATGAAGTGTTCACACAATACAATAACGTGAGCCATTTAAATTAGCTGGATACATAGTGCACACATAATTTGCTCTAACCAGTGTATCGACGTATGTACTACTTCCACAGAAATCCCACCAATCGGTCTCTAAACGTGGGCAAGATGTCCCTCAATGTATCGTTGCCAACGAATATTTCTGATAATCTGTATACAATGGATTTGTATTTTACTTGCAAAACGATGAGGTGGCTGAATGCAACAGGTTGTGGATCTGATTGAGGAATGCTTGCAATGCATCATCAAAGACAGCAAGACCAAAACATTTTTAACAGACTATTGCAGTACTAGGTTTTAGGATGGTAATTATCTATTGCCTGGAGTTTAAGTTATTATCAGTTAACTATTAATATACTTTACAAAGCCTGTGGAGGCAGTGTTTTATACATGGTCGAAGAGAAGAGCTTATCAAAGTGCAGAGCTGACGGCGTGTGTGTGTGTGTGTGTGTGTGTGTGTTTCATTCAAACACAGCAGAATACTGAATGCTGTTGGCCCTAAAAACAGAAAAGTAGCTGTATAATTTATGACAGCATTGTTACTCAGAAATCTTACACACACACACACACATCATATACACAGTAATGAAAGAACAGTTTTGTCATCTTCTGTTTTTCCTTGTGTTTGCCTTACAGCCATATCTCTGTTGATTGGATGGGAACCATGACTTCACACATATGCACTGTAGTGCAATGTATAAGGTCCTTCTACCACTATCTTTACGCATGATAAAGGCAGCAACTAGCCGCTGACTCAGGCAGTCTAAACCTTGCAATCTCTTAACTGTTTTTTCTGTTTCAAACAGTCTTCAAACTTGCTGAGGTTGTTTGTCTCATGCCCTCAATCAACTGTTATTATGCAAATGGTGCATTGGTTTTAAGTGTAAAAGGGAAGTGTACACATGTTTGAGTTTTATCACCCAGATATTAAAATGTTTTAAATAGAAATAGTTGTATTCACTATGGTGGCATTGAAATATACATAAAATTTAAATGTATTGCCAAAGCATCACTAATGCCTCAACTGGCAATTACTGCTAGCCATTTCTTTAGTGTGCTAATGATACTATTCGCAAATTAGCTCTTCAATTAAGCAGGTCAATTGTCTTTGCGTTTGGATTTTAAGGGAATGGTATTTATGGCTGGGTGAAATGGGCAAAATCTTCATTTCCGATACCGATATATAACATGTTTTCTGTCGATTTAATAAATAAATAGTCTATACGAAACATGGCAGTGCCTGTTTCATAAACCTGTGTGAATTAAACACTTGACATATAAAAAGTACTGAGTATTTTCTCTTTTTATTAACAACTTTAGTAAAAAAAATGTAAACAAACTTCAAGCAGTCCTTGATTAACTCTTGAAGTACTCCCCTCCTTCCACTTTACACATACTGTAAAACAGTCAGATTTCCTATTGGTATAAAAAACAAGGATTTTCAGTTTTCCCTACATGAAGTATTTCTTTCTTCTCCAAATATCACCCTTAAAAATAAAACTGATCCTGGCACATTGTTTTGAAGGATTTGGGGGTGCTAATCAGAATGTAGCTTTTAGGTTCACTCAGGGAAATAATTAAAAGCTAAAAATAATTGTATTTAATTAGGCTCTATTATTTTGCAGATATACAAAGTTTTTAGTGGACTAAATCCACAGTCCACGTTCAGTGTAAAAATATATTCCAACTAATTAATATGAAGCTTCAGTCTGATGTATGCCGACCTTTCACCAAACGTTTTAAGTGATTCCACTAATGCAGACAAATTGCCAAACTGGGAATGAAATCCTGAGAGTCTTGCTATAGTTGGGGTGCTCCCGTCGTCTCCATCGTTTGTGGTCATAAAATTCATTCCCAGTCAGTGTTTTTCCCATCTTGATGTTCTGACAAAATCAAACGTGTTTGATATTATCGTAAGTTTTACGTCTTGGTAGTGAAGTTAAATCATGTGAACATTGTCAACAATCAGCTCCCTCCAGCAACTAGAGCCAATGGTGTTTATGGTTGCCATGGCACCGCGCTAAGCTAAATGCTAAAGAGCAAAAGTTGCAATTTTCAACCCTTCAGAAGCGCGTCATCCAACGGGAGTTTTACTGGCAGATAAACACAGACCTCCGGGTACTGGAGACATTCATCTGCATGTACGATTTTCAACCCTTCTGAAGCGATGTTTGCCGTGGAAATAATATAATGGAAATTCATCGCTACAGCGGCTGTGCTATTGGTTTCCTATGGTGAGAGCTTAGACAGTATATAAGAATGGATCAACAGATCCCGTTGCTCTGGACGGAGACCAGTGAAGGCTATTAGAAGCACTTTTCCGGTGATTGCTAGCTTTACTGTGCAGCCTCCAACTGAGAGAGACAACGTAAATGTGACGTGAGCAACGTGTCTGAAAGTTGGAAGTCTTCTGGTAGCTGTGCCAAGAGAAATCTCAATCATTCCCAATCTTGCAGAGACGGAGAGCGTAGGTATATGTAAGGAGATAACATGGGCACAGGCTAGTTATTGCTAACTAACATACTAGTTAACAGTAGTAATTAATCTTAAACAGCTCATGTAAGTCGAAACTGCCTGCAAGCTTCTCCTGTACTATACGGTAATTCTTCTACTATGTGACACAATCGTTAGCCTATTTTTACAAAAACGTCTGCTACGGAGCCATAACGTGAGGTACAAGGTAATGGAGCCTTTTATACATTGCTGTGTTTCTTTAGAAATAAACAATGGACAATTAGAGTCTTTAAACACTTCAGATGTAAAGTTATTCACTGTCTAGTGACGTCAAAATGAATGCTAGTCAGTGGAATGCTAACGGGAGGTGATCGCTTTGTAGCATTAAAATGGCACCATAGGAGGTTCGAGTTCTGAAGCGAAGCTTACTCCCTTGAGGGAGAGTGGCGGAGATAACTAGGAGGAAGCACTACCCTTGTCGTGGAGTCCCGCTCCAAATTGCCACAGAACGCTCAAATTTCAAATTCTTTCAACTTTGACGTCGTTGCCACTGACCATTCAAAGCGCAACCAATGAGAGAAGGCGGTAGCCAGATGCGATGATGTGTGCTTTGCCTTTAAGGTGTCTGCACGATGCTGTGCGATCTGTCTAGCGGTTTTAAATCTGATCGTGTGTAGGCGGCTTAAGGGTGCATCCGTAAATAGTCATTAACAGTAGGGGCCAAGGTAATTTGAGTTAAGAGACCCCTGCATCAGACAGACAAACCGACTGACAGACAAGCGGACAGCTGAAGTCTGTTTATCATCAGATATGAGCCATAGCCAGTCTATCTCTGTGAAACCAGCCATTTAATCACAGCATGAGACATTTTAATCAGATTACGGACACCAAGCATGCTTATGCTTCATTATGTTACTGTTACTACTAATTTAACATTCATTTTAACAACTACAACATCTCACCTCAGCATGCTGCTGAATGCTCATATTATCGCATGCTGGTACTTTACCAGCATGTGATAATATGCTGTGTATATGTACTCACATACGCATTCTTATCTGAAAGACTATTTACCTCTGAGAGCAAATACATGTGTAGCACACAACCATTTTCAAAGTGGAGAGAGTTTTTAATTAGCCTTCCTCTGTTGTAGTCACCTGTTGTACACTTTGTTCTCAGAGACAACACTCAAGCATTTGTATGCTGACCCTGAATCTTTCGTTTTACAGGGACTGCTTGTAGCTCCAGTGTTTGTTCTCTGCCTTTCTATTATTCCCAGAAGGCCTTCAGACACCCTGAGTTTCCACTGCTGTGAGCTGAATGCAGAGATCAGGTTGACACATTGTATTATTTTATCCTGTTTTGCACATTAAAACAAGGAAGTGTGAGGGTGTGAGCTGATTTAATTAGTGTTTCAGTACAAATTTCTTGCCAGTCAATATCTTTAATGTGATTCTTCCTTTGATAATGTTTTTGTCTATTTGTCCATGATAATATGCATATTACTCTACTTTGCCTCATTTATTCAGTGCATTTCTGTTGACCTATTTTTTTTTTATATAGTTTCAGATCATTTAAATTAGAAGTGCTTTGTGCTTTCCCACTTCTTTAGATTGCTTTTTCGTCTGCAGTATGTTGTGTTAATGCCATGACGTGCTGCAGAGTGTGTCTTTTTATACATCTATTTAAAAAGTGGAATGGCATTGTGTCAACATATAAACACATAGCGTAGATACATTTATTAATACCAGAGGGTGTCTGAAAAAGTTATGATGAGCTAAACTACAGAGTTGAGATTGGCTGGCAGCTTCTACAGTTCTGCCTCAGGGATCCGACAAATCATCTGGATTAACAATATCAAAATGTTTTTTTTATTTAAAAAAAATGAGCTGTACTTGTTTTGGGACAGTCTCTATGTGATGTTTATTACATATTTGCCAGTGTCGTCCAAAGGAGTACAGTGCCAATAAGTGAATCCCTTGGATTTCTCTGCATTGTTGCATAATTTAGTTGAAAATTGTGGTCTGATATTCCTCAAATTCCTAATTAAGGACAAGCTTATCTGCCTGATAAGATTAACTTAAAAACAATTGCATGTTTTGTTGTATTTATTGAGTTATTTGCTTGAACAAGTCAAAGTCAGGTTGGAATGATGGTTTTAGTAACTAGTTAAACCTTGTTTTACAGCATGACCACATCTCCACATTGGCCAGGAGAACTTTTTCGACCATTTCTTCATACAAAACAGTTTGATTATATTGATATTTCAGGGACGTCTTACATGAAAAATACGTCTTGCATGAATGTATGGCAGATTGTCCAGATTTTACACAATATAAGATTGGATGTTCTCAACAGCTAGATGCTAACTGAAAGAGACGGCCTACAACAAACAGGTACCACCATGGAGTAATGGCCGCAGACGTCATGGTTCAAGGCAATGTAAACAAGGTGGCAACTTTGTGAGGCTATGCGGCCGATTCCTAGCATAGTGCTGGCCAACGTCCAGTCCCGCGAAACAAAGCAGGACCAACCTCATTGCAGAATCCACTCTCAAAAGACATGAAGACTTGGCTGGGCCCAGTATACCTTATTGGGCTACACACTGCATGGACCGGTTCAAGACAATTACTGGCATGGTAAGGAGAGGTGGTGTATAAACTGACGAGCGAGATTCAATTACATTCAAACAACTTCATTTATTTATGATGGTTTGTTACACAGAAGCCGTCATTGGAAACTGTTTGTAAAAAGAGCAGGCACTTTCAAGAAATACCTGGCAGGTCATTGGATGAACCATCTGTCTATCATGTCCACCATTGTTGTTTGAACGAACAGTCGAGGCGCTGTTCGGACACAGACACATTACTTGAAGCCTGACAAGACACACTTCTATGTTAACAACTAGTAGTGCACTGACATGGAAATTATCTTGCTAGTGTTGGAACAACTAACAATAAAGTGTAGACATTTCTATCTCCCATGGGAGATCCCCTGTGTGTTTCTAACAGCTGTCTATTGCAGCGGCACTGAATGAACTGTATGGAGCCATTAGCAGACAGAAGAACTTGCACTCTGAGGCCATTTTAATTGTTAACTTGAAAACTGTACTGCCAAAATACTACCAACACGTCAGTTGTCCAACCAGAGGCAACCACTGTTACTCCACGATGAAGGGAGCTTACAGGTTTATTCCACGTGAAGTGAAGAGTGCACAACTCACTGAGGACAATGCTGGACGGTCAGTGTAATGCTTATCAGTTCAATTTTTTAAGCACAAACGGACATTTGGAAAAACTGAAAAATGGGTTCAAATATCAAATTCTTCATTTTTTTCTACCTTGACAAATTAAAAAAATTGGATCTTTAAACTGTTTTTCCAATTTTCTGTTTTTTATTGAGGATCAGAAATTGAGAAAATTACAAAATTGCATCTGAGCTCCAATTATTCAATACTGCAATGGTATTCTCTTCCTCTACTTTGCGGAATATGCAGGTCATTAACTGCATATGGACCAAAAAAAAAAAAAAAACTGACTTTGGGGTCAGAGGGGCTTGCAACTGATGGTTTTGAGTGGGGGGGGCGGGGCGTAGCTAGGCAGAACGAGGGAGAGAATACCACTGGAGTATTGAATAATTGGAGCTCAAATGCAATTTTGTAATTTTCTAAATTTCTGATCCTCTGAATAAAAACAGAAAATTGGAAAAACATTTTGAAGATCCAATTTTTTAATTTGTCGAGGCGAAAAAATAATTTTAAAATTGGATATTGGAACCCATTTTTCTGTTTTTCCAAATGTCCGTTTGTGCTTAGAAAATTTAACTGATAAGCGTTACACTGACCCTGGACTAGTTAAGATGTATCCAAATTTCAGGGATGTTGTGAATCTACAGACAGTTCAGTCTTTATGGATTCAGCCTCGAGTTTGGGTGCATATGCTGTATCTGACTACATTTCAATCAGGAGAGACTTCTTTGCAGATATGCAAGATTTATTTGTAAGTTACATATGCAAAATATGAATTGTACATAGTCTTTGGAGATTAGACTCCATCGTATAAAATGTAGATATATTTTAAAGGGTTTAGGAAAACACGAACATATCCCCGATGGAGTCTAGACACTGGTGGTGGTGGTGAAAGGGACATGAAGACCAGAACTAAGGAGTCGAAGGGTGCGGACAGCCGGAAGAAAACCGAGAGTGCCGGGGAAGATGCCTGGAAGTGGAAGGGGAGGAGGAGGGTCGCACACTTGCCTAAAATGACAACTGACAGCCGCAGAGGAGAAAACAGATTTAAAACATGGATCTCATGCTGTGATTGGCTTGTGAAATACGAGGCCAAATCTGAAAAAGGACTCTCTCGAAAACAGCTGATCAGTTTAGGAGAAAAGTGCTAAAGTTATCGAAGTCTCCCTGAGAGAATTTACGCTGAGCTACATTAGATTCTGTTTGGAGAGCTGTACAGACTACTTGCTCCTATCCCAAACAAAAAGCCCTGGATTAACAGCAACATCCACCTGAGGTTGAAGAAGGGCACCACTGCTTTTAAAATCAGGAGCTGAGGAATGTTACAACAAATCCAGATATGACTTACAGAGAGCCATCAAAGTCGCTAAAAGGAATAAGAGACAAACTGGAGAATGACTGCAGTGGCTGTGACTCGTGGGACGTGTGGAGCGGGCTGCAGGTGATTGGCTACAAATCTAAGCCCAACAACTCTGCCTCCCTCTCAAATGAGCTTTGTGCCCGCATTGAAGCTCACAACTTGGACCCAGTGGCACAGTGTCCACCTGATGAAGTCGATCTACAGAAACTACGCACTATAGCTTTAATACTGGACCAATTTCAAAGATTGTTGTTTCCATCAGTCACTTAGACACAAAAACATGGGAAAATAGGGTCGCCAAAAACCAATTTTACCCTTTAACATAGGCTACTGTTGTTACAGATGGATCTTTTTTGGGTGTAGTAAAGGAACCCTTGACTGCAGCTGACAGTAATTTATGTAGTTTTATTGGTGTAGTTGCTCATTAATCAGGGATTCTGCAGGGAGTTTTAGTGTCCTATAATGCTCTATAAATTTCGTTTCAGAGGGGTTTTACCCACCTGACCAGACTTTGAAGAACACACTGAATCTGTTTTATTTTGGCTTTAAAATGTTCACTATTAGAATGAAAAAAGTGTGGAAATCAGCAGAAAATCTCTATCAGGCCAAATTAGCAAAACTGTCCTGTGCACATGATGTCATCTAAGTATTAAAAATATTGAGAGACATCCATGGTTTCTGTATTCACCTGTGGTCTGAGTTTTGATCAATGCACCTAACATAAAGTAACATTCCTTAAGCAGTTATCATTTCTCTGAGGACAAAGCCTCACCAGGTCTCCTTGTGTTAAGTAGTTTTATTGAAACTGCAACAAAAGACGATCTTTTCAAGCTGACAGTGAGGAAGAAGGCACAGAAACCCTGTTTGAGCTTCTCATCCAATCACAGTCGTCTTTTACTGTAAGGTATTACACATCATGTTTATAATCAGGCCTGGCCTCCCACTCCACTCATCTCTCTCCTTTTTTCAGTCATTGTGTGAAAAACAATATGTTAATATGGAACACAGAGAGAATGAATGAGACTTGTTTTTTGTTGGACAATGAAAAGTATTCAAATGCACCAATGTTTGTCCATAGGTAAGTGCTAAGAGTCTGGGGGCCTGCAGCAAACACTCCGCTAAAGCTCCTTTTCTTCATTGAAAGTCCCCTGCGGGGCAAAAGCTTGCTTTCTTCCTCCAGGTTTTAAAAATGATTGTCCATTAGTAGAACTATAAATCCACCTCCTCTTCTGAGTGAGTTGAGGAAGCAGAAAAACCAGAGACCGGGAACGCAGAGATTCATTGTGATCTCTAACCTGTGGTGTTGCCTGACAGACCATTTAGGAACAAGTGGCCAACAGTAAAGGCTTGGAAGTGCTCAGCAGGCTCACCCTGACACGTGTATGATATAACTGCTTTCTTGTAGGAAATATTCAAGCCGAATACACAGCATTTTACAATACCTTCTGTATTGATCATTATGCCTGAATGTTGACTGTTAACTAATTGAATACATATGAAATCCAGAGATATCCCAATGATGTCTTAGGTCGCTTTCACATCTGTAGTTTGGTTCAGACAATGGGAAAAAAAAGCATACATTGTTACCTTTTAGTTCTGGTCTGCTTTATATTCCCACTGACTTACTGCAAACACGTTGATTTTGGTCTTTACATAGTCTCGCATTGCCAGACTTTGCTCCACAGCGCTGCGGAGAAGGATCTGGCTAGTCCACACAGCATTCTAGGATGGAAGAAAAATGTGCTCTGGTTTATTTGCATTTCTTTAAACCAATCACAATCATCTTGGGCAGCGCTAAGCACAGAGCGGAGCAAAACTGCCTCTGCAAAATAGCCTCGGGAAGGAATTTGTTTTGGTGGAACATATACGTTCAAAAGTTGTTTTAGTCGTGCAACAGAACACTCAGATTGGACAGATAGTCTAGCTAGCTGTCTGGATTTACCCTGCAGAGATCTGAGAAGCAGTTAACCATAGTCCTCATAAATCCACCAGTTTAAAATGCCAACACAAAGTAAGCCAAGGCAATGGATAGCCTAAATGAGTGAAATCCCAGAAGTGTAACCTTGTGGATATAGACTAGTCTTTACATAATATTTGTTGACAATTAGAAAAATAGAAGATAAAGACAGTGCTAAGTCTGATATTTAATAGTACCCTTCTCTATGCAGAGCCTACACCGTAGCCTACACAAGTGGCCAGCACCGAATAGTGTGTGTGTGTGTGTGCGTGGGGAATGTGTGGTAGAGCAAATGAGAGAGTGACAGGGATTAGCTTCGGAGAGAGTACCGCCTCTTGGAGTGGAGACGGAGAAAATAAATTTCTCCCCTGTGCTTTCTGACCACGGTCGGAAAGTTGCAGCAGGAAAAATTAACCTCTCTTTTTGATTCCAAGTTGTTCACGGAGAAGGAGAACCCGCAAATGAGTAGGGGGAATTCACGGTGAGGGAAATGCAATGCTACCAAGCCACGGCCAAGTGGACCAATCCCAGTTGTTGCGATCTACGTTACCACGACGTGTAGTTACATTTCTGGGGAGGTGCAAGTCAGGCTATGGCGCAGGGTACTGCGTAAGCTCTGTATCTACACGTATACCTATGCACGTACCTATGGCGCAGATTCAACACGGAACCATAAATCAGGCTTTATCATTTGGCTCCATAATTGCTGTCTATCTGCTTTACTGTCCAGTGGCAACGACTTTATCGCAGGCAGGATGAACTGTTGGTCAATTTACTTCAGCTATTTGAACATATAATGCATCACGTAGTACATTTAGAAGTAAACAGTGTTCTGCCCAGCATTGGCTCGCTTAATATGTGATAGCTCTGAAAATAAATGCTGTTTTTAATGGAGCCATTTAGCCAGGGTCAATTGTATTTGGCATAATAGTAAACTATGACAAGAATTTTTCTGATTTGATCAGGGAACTCACACACAGTTTGTATGCATGCAATTACTTCCAGCTGCCAACCATCAAGTCTAATACCAACACATTGATCCCACTCACACAGCATACGGTTTGATAGCTGCCAGTGACTTTTTCAACTCAAGACATATGGGAGGAATTACTAAAATATCTCAGCTGTTTTTCCTCACTGCATTGGCATATATTCCTCTCTCTGGCACGCACCAGTCAGTGTGTGTGTGTGTGTGTGTGTGTGTGTGTGTGTGTGTGTGTGTGTGTGTGTGTGTAATGTAGCTAAAGAAGCAGCCTCTGATGGGTCCCTGCAGTCCTAGCCCTACAACATGATTGATGACTTCATCTACTGTTAATCTGTAATTACAGAGGCTTTACAGAGTTTTTAAGTAGGCCCTTTAGACAGCTTGGACTGTAAATTCTGTTTTTGAAATGTGTCAGCTCTATGTGTGTGTGTGTTTGGTGTTTAAAAATACCTTGTGAAAAAGCATCATGATATACTTCTGGCCCTATTACACGCTCGTGGAGGGAAATGCAGACCTACAACAGAGTTGAGAGCTATGAGTACCGGTATGTCTAGGATCTGTCAGACGGATGTCTTTTGCAAAGCTATCTATTTCCAGCTTATCTTCAATAGGACTAATTTCCTGTGTCTTCTGGGGAAATTAAGACAACAACACTCCTCTGATTGTGCTTCAAACTGCACAGCTAAGTCCACTTTAGAAAGAATCCTGGGGCATCTGGAAGAATTTAACAATTACAAGAAAGTTTCACTGGAAAGTTCAGTTAGGATTAAACAGGACATTTTACAAAACACAACAGCAAAAGTAAAAAAAATAAATAAATAACTGCATTTGTTGAAGTTTTTCTTCCTCGCTGATTGGATATCTATCTATTGCAATGCAAAGTGGGAAAAGTGTGAATAAAAAACAAATATAAATATCATATATATATATATATATATATATATATATATATATATATATATGTTGCAGTTTGGAGTGTACATCATAAAATCCCTTTATTTTTGTGTGTGTCATAGGCTACTGATACATTAGTACAGATTACATTAGATTATTTAACAAGCAGTTAAATAGGCGCCAGTCAGTCAGTCAGTTGGTGGCAGAATCATCGTCCAATCCATACCTACCTTTTCCGGTTTGAGTCTCACCAAATGCCTTTGTGATTTTTTATTTTACTTTTGCTGTTGTGTTTTGTGAAATGAAACATTGTTTGGAAGAAGTGGTGAATTTCCATTGACAACTAATTAAAATGGGAGTAGAGAAGACAACAGAGAGATGCCATAATAAAAGATGTGTAGTATTGAGGTATTAGGGATAAAGTCATGTATTTAATATAAGACAAAGGCTGAGTTCTTTTTGCAGTGGAGATAAATAAAGGCCCTCGCCACCATTTTACAACTTACAGCAAACTGCAAGCTAAATACTCACACATACACACTAATATTCTACTATTATTCCGAATATGACGATATTCTAAATTTGATACAAGTCATATTCGGAATAAGGCCTTTTCCGAATATACAGTAGCGTTTTCCGATTAAGACATGTGGGATATGCTGGTATTATTCGGATTTTAAAAGCAATCTTTGAAAATGTATGAAGCGCATTCAGAATCTGTGTCACAATAAGGGTTTTTACCGCAGTTTGTGAGAATTTATGACTATGAGTTTACAGACCTCTTGCCTGTTTGCGGCTTACGGTCAGCTTTGTGCGTTGCTATGGACACAAACCAAGCAGCCAACACTTTGCAGGGCTGCGGTAGAGATGTATGCCCAAAAGAAAAGAAGGAGAACCACAGCCACTTTTAAATTTTATGAAAGACTTGGATAACAACAGGTTTTTGGATTTGTTTTCAAGAAGGTGGTTTAAGGACTGAAAGAGGGATGCTGTGTTCCAACAAGTCCGCCACCGGTGGAAATTTCTTTTAAACATACTATTTTACACGGCTGCATGTAAACGGGAATATTAGTGGAGTATTCCCTTTCATTATCCATGTAAGCAGCTTAAGGGCAAAAAACGGAACATTATGTGCATGTGAACGTAGTCTATTTTTCTGCAAATGTAGAGCATAGTAAAAACTCCAGATTTAGGTGTTGGCAGATGTGCGCATGCACAGAAGTTCTACCACATACAAGGATTGGAGAATGGAAGCTATTGACATAATCACTTTGTCACTTTGTGCCTCTCACCCTTTTTGAGTCCTGGGATATGAGCACCTGGAGTAGCAACTCCAACATCTAAGTAGCTGACTTGTTTGCTAAAACATAGGTACACTGTTCTCACACACACACACACACACACACACACACACACACACACACACACACACACAACAGGATTATAACCAACTTCTACATTACATAAATAAATAATACACAGATGCACATAAATCCCTGCATGTCAGCCTGCATACACATCATTAAAGCCATTGATTTGACATCAGAATGAATTATGAGCCAGGGGAGTAGAGGCCTCCATTTGACTGTGTTAGTTTATTGACAAAACTCTTTAAGAGAGGAGAGGTGGCAGAAGCTCGACACTGAGATGGCCATTATGCTATGGCTGTCTATTGGCTTTTGAATGGGCAAATGTCTGCATCAGACAAATAGAAGGTAATTGGAATCTATGACAGAGACGTGAGAAGAAATCGTATGCTCTTCTGCCGAAATGGATCATTGTCAAATGTCGGAGCCACCGTCTTCTCTGCTATCGACAAATGGTAATGCCCCACTAAAAGTCTGCCGTCTTTAGCCGCACAAACATTTCGGCAATAAACGCTCAGTAAAATGTTTGTATCTGTCGACGTGTGTTTCAGGGCGACACTTCAAAGCGATGCCTCGACAATAATCCTACTCTACAGATTGCCTGAGTGAAGCACAACACAATTCCCAGTTCCCAAGGGGAAACTAACTTTACAGCAAACAGTGTGCTCTTCACATGGCCCGTCTATATTCATACACATACTGCTGGACCTTTTTATACTACAGTTTGATCTCTCCCCATCTTCTCCTTCACCCTAGGTGGGTAATCACACACTCGCATACTGTGTTTAAAGCTACACTGTGTAAGAATTTCTCCCATCTAGTGGTGAAATTGTATATGATAACCAACTGAATATTACCCTTCCCATTGCGAGCGTATTTCAACTCCTATGGTGGCCGAACCCGAAATTAGCTCTTAGTATCTCCATTGTTTACACACAGCTGTTCTAGCCACTCCAATTGGTCTTGTTGCTTTGCTTGTCGCGTTGTCGTTTTAATTCTCTCTTTTGCTTCCCTGGCGATCAATCTCCCCCTGGCATTTGTCACGGTGCCACTGAGTTTAAAAGCGCGAAAGGCCGAGATATGTCCCTCTTTGGCTGATGTATTTTAAAGATGGAGGCGCTACGTGGATGCCGTCATTCGAGTGACTCGCTAGCATGTATTCTGAATGATTCTAAATGGCAGATTCTACACTTACGAGAATACTTTGATTAGTTGGTGGAAGTAATTACACATGAATGAGCACATATTTGTGAAGAACAAAGGGGTTTTTGCTAAGAATCAACTCAAAAAATTACACAATGTAGGTTTAAGGCCTGTAGGTAGAGAGGAACATGGACCATTTAGCCAGTTAGCTGTGGAAAGCCAACTAGCTCCAAGCATAGTAGTATCTCGCCATACTGGCTTTGATTGTATCTGTCCAGGATTTGAAATATCTGTCTCTGAGATTTCTGCTTCAACCCTAATACAGTCAAGGAGACTGGAATGTGCCTAACTAATTTGCAAATTGAGATTTGATCAATGTGATGGCATATTAGAGATAACAAATTACTTTCTGGGTATGTGAAACCTAGTCTGGATCAACGACATTTCCAGGATAATCGCCGGATGTTCCAACGATGTGTGTTGCAGTTGTCTAACTCCGTTCTCAACAACAAACTTCAAACTAGCAAGGTACAAGCTGAAAATGCAAGTTTAAAAAAAATTTTGATTGTGCAACAAGGCAGGCCTGCTTGGTTTTTATCAGGTAATAATATGGCTTTAAAAGCCCATCTCCAAGGTATATCAAAGTATAAGGTTGCTAGCCAGAAAAGCCACCTTTATGGACAGACTAATTCCTCACACATTAGCTGGAGCTCTAGTCCAACAATCTCATTTTGATAGTGCTGCCATCTCCTGGTATACCGGATTATCATAAACACTTCAAAAGCCAACTTCAAAAGGCTCAAAATACATTTTATTATATTATATTAAAAGTTTACCCACATACACATCTCGATCCTATTCATTTCAGAAATCTTAACTGGTTGACGTGGAATAAAGAGAATCACTTATATGAAGATGCTGCTCACAAAATTGTGACAAACATGGTACCAAAGTAGTTAAATGTTCATCACGACTAAAAGAAAATCATAGCTTTACAAAAGCTTGATAGATTTTATTCCTTTTGGATTCCATAGTCTAATGGGCAAAAACACATTCATCTACTGTTTCACTGAGCATGTTTAAAGTGGCCTTACAGAAATGATTACAAAATTTCAAATTACAAATTTTCTATTTCAATTCAAATGTTTTACTTTTTATGACGAAAGCAAAACCCCGCCGTCTGACACCTGCTATTACATGTTGATTGTATTGTCGGCACTTGTCTTAATGTTGTGCCTGATTTGTCTAGTGGCGTGATAAGTCAATGTCAATGTCAATATTATTTGTATAGCACCTTTCGTTACACATCAACAATGATAATCGTTTAACCAAATGGAATTAAGCTTTATTGTTTTGTTATCCTCTGTGATTTTTAATGTCGCTCTATGTAATTACTGTGCAGTGTTATGTTTTGTTTTTCCAAATCAAATCAAATTATTTTTGTTAACCTGAGCAGTGTTCCCTGCTGTAATGTGTGTGCTGCAAATCATATCACATCATTGAAATCATGCAAAACACACACACACACACACATACACCCTAGAGTACATGGATAATGAGACATGCCTGTCCAAACACATATCTTGGCTCATATGAGGAAAGCCTTGATAAACAAGTAGCACTTCCAAGTAACTAGTGTGTGTGTGTGTGTGTGTGTGTGTGTGTGTGTGTGTGTGTGTGTGTGTGTGTGTGTGTTTGTGTGTGTGTGTGTGTGTGTGTGCGCGTGTGTCTGTTAGGTCATTATTATTGGGGTCATTGCAGAGGTATCATGTTGAGATCTGCTGTTTCCTGAGCACAGGCATGCTCTTTTATCACTGTCGACAGCTCCATGTCTGCTCTGATTCTGCTTAAAAACTGCTAATCGCCGCTGAGGTATTCTTTGCCTGTTGCATAAAGGCCCTGCAGCAGCTTCACGCACGCTTCAAGCAACAAAACAACTCCGGCAGTGTTCGCAGTTGCTCTGCACCGAGTCTGCTCTGCGTGAATAAGGAGAATTCACAGAGAAGACATCCAGCTGCAAACAGGCTCCATGTGTCTCAGGAATGCTCTGACTGGAAACTGAATTCAGAGCATATAATAATGGCAGCCAGTGCTCCTACTGAAAGGAAGGGGAAGCCATGACCTCCAGACAGATTTTCAATTTAATTTGTTCGCATGCAGAGAAAAGCCCATTAGATCAAATAACCAATCATGAACCGTACATCACAAAGCAAAATTAAATATCTGACATAGAAAACCTGCCAATCTTGTTGATGTTGCCTATAAATAAAACGTGGTGAACAGGTGCCAGTTTGTGGCAAGGAAATATGTTCCTTTCTTGTGTTCTACAACATAATCTGCGTGTCATCTTTTCCCTTTATAGCAATGTGCTGATTTAAAAACATTCACCGTTTATATCTTGTGGGTCTTTTCTTAGCCTGCAAAAGGTGGTAAACTGAAAAAGTGGATAAGGAAGAATGCCATGGGTGTGTGCTACACTACACCCTTCTTCTCAGTGCTTTGATCTAAATTGGACTCTTGAGATCCAAACAAAACACAAGACGTGGCTGCTTCGTGGGATTTTAATGTCAGCGTTAACGCAGCTGCTGCAGCAGCACATGGACATGCAGGTAGGGCTGGATATCTGTCTGGATCACATCAATCCACAAAAGCAACAGACACACCAAGTATGAGCAGCTGTCTGTTGTATTGCCAGGGCAGTGCCTGGAATCAATTTACACCCAGTTATCCATGCGAGCCACTCATTGCCATTTCATTGAATTAATTAAGAACATGGACTGGTTGGAGGAAGGGGGTTAGGTCGCGCAACTTCTGTTGCAGGGTTGCAAGTACAGGCAGGAGAACTACTGTTCTAAACAATTTCACAGTCCATTACAGAGTTGATGGATGGGTAAATAAAAAGGTACTAAATTCCATCTGGGCAACCTCATATACGAATATGGAGCCCTTATTCTCCAAAGCAGAGCAGAGAAGAAAGCAGCCTGCACCAGGCAGGCCTGGCCAGAGGGGAGACACATTTTACTCTTACAATTGAGGCTTGAGGCTAGAGAGCTGATGGTTTCCTCAAGTAAACTGTGGCCTTTGGCTGCCGGCCCAATCATCCACGGTGGCAGCTCTCTACAGTTCTTCCCCCTGACTGTATGTGTGGAAACTCCAGCCTACACTGGAAAGGTCTTTTTCCGCCAAGAGTTGTGGTCCTCACATTTGAAAAGGATTGCTTTAAATAGACATAATACAATAACTGCCAAACGGTTTAGACTGTGTGTGTGTGTGTGTGTGTGTGTGTGTGTGTGTGTGTGTGTGTGTGTGTGTGTGTGTGTGTGTGTGTGTGTGTGTGTGTGTTTGTATGTATTTTAAGATATGTAAAGGTCCCTCAGTAGCTTTTCCATGCTTAGATTTTTTTGAAGTAATCCAAGAGCATATGCCACTATCTTCATTTGATTTATAACTAACTGAACAAAAGTATCAACTTAAAGTGGGCTCAAACAGGAATATTATATAGCATGCATATGTTAACAGTGGTATGTTTTTCTTTCTTTGGAAGTTTAAAGTAGCAATACTTGATTTGTTGGCCACTTGGGGGGCGGTGTGACAAGCTTATAACACAACATTTTTCACCATTTTAAATTACGCTGAATGAGTTAGCAAACAGTTGCCTAATTCGCATTTAGAAGACATTAGAATTCATCTGGAGTCATGTTTGTGTCCACGTGATGAAGCCCAATATACACTCTTTTAGGTCCGGTCTCCACCAACTCCTGAGAGAAATATCTGGCTCTTAAGATGCTAAATGCTCTGCTATGTTCACCAGCCACTCTATTGTGTTTGTCTGCAGTTTGTTCCTGCGCAGGCGGTGTACAGTGTGTTTATCAGAGCTTTTCCACTGAAAACAACTGCATACTGCTGATGGAAAAGAAGCAGCAACTTCCGGGTCTGAAAAGTGAAGCCAATGCTGAAGTGCCTTAAACCTGCATTCTTTCTAATTTCCGGGTTGGGAGCGACTCCACTGGCTCCAAAAATAAGTTTCTTCCATTTCTATCAAAGTCTATGAGAAAATGAGCCTACTTCTCACTTGAGTTGTTACCCCAATAAACACTTTCATGAGTCTATGGTCTCAATGTTAGTTTTAAGTCTTCTTCAATGCAGCATGATGTCCATTTTGTAAATGATGGTCCCATGTATTTTAAATAAGACGATAAAGCAGGGGATGCTTTAGGACCTGTCAATCAGGACAGAGGCTTAACAATGCTAACACTGTAGACATTAAAATAGACCTCAACTTTTGGGTGGTGTCCGTGTTTTCGTCTTAAACTTTGACTCTCTCACTGTGTGTTTATTTCTTTAAAGTTAATTGGAACATTTTGGTGACCTAGAAACCAAAGTTTGCCTAGAAATGTCTTGTTCAGCATTCTGCTAACCTAGCTAGCTAGCTAGCTAGCTTGGTCACTTAAGGGAAAGTCTGCCGATTTTCCACCAGCTCTGCGTCATGCCGTACATGCTGATGAACGGCGTACCCAACAAGTACCCGGAGGTCTTTGTTTACCCCCCAGAAAAGGGTTGAAAATCTGCAACTTTCCCTTTTTAGCGTTTAGCTTAGTGCAGCACCATTAAAACCATACAAAACACTGGATTAGATGCGTCATCCTCCCCAGCTCCAGATTTTTGTCCAAATATGGTCACTTCTGGATCCAACACGCCAAGAACGTCACCGATGCTACGTCCATTATTTTTACATTCCATAACTGAGACTGAACCAAAACAGTGAGCTCTGTGGGTTCGTCCTTAGAAGCACCACCTTAACATTACGCAGTAATTTGATCTATTGTTTAGTGCAGCTTTTAGTTTTTGTAGGTGATGCTGTTCTATCTGTCAATTAAGCCCCTGTCTCCATCATCACTGCTGATGCTAACTACACAGCTCTTATTCTAAACAAACAAGAAGAAAGAATCCTCTCCTGTGCAGCAGGCAGTCAGGGGGATTAGCAGCAGAATGTGACAACATTTTACAGGCTGCTCTCTCATGCCATACTCTAGTTTGAGCCGGCAGAAGTATTTTACGGCTATTTTCTCGCCAATAGCCTTCCTTCCTGAGAGAAGGAAGACAAGTGTGTAATTTCCGTTGCTGGTTTCTTCAGCCAATACTTCAGGTTCCGCAGCAGAGAACTTCCACATTCTCTTCTGTCCTCCATTGCTGTCAGACATACTGAAAATGCAGCTTTAACAGCCTAATATCAGGCGACAGTGCATTCAAATTTACTCAACCGCAGCTTTGCTCATTTAAATTATCAGTCATACTAAATACCCCGCCAAATGAAAAACATTCAGAGACACAAAATGCTGTGGCCTCGACATTAATTTGTGGTAGGTTTGGGAGTAGTCCTATGTCAAAGCTTTTATTTTATGACCTGGATTACATTGGATCACCAGTCAGTTCTATCAATCAGTAGGGCTGTAACGATAACCGCATCACCACAATACCGGTGGTGACATGACATCACCGCCATCACTGCATTCTTTTTCTTTTCACTTTTTGCTGCCGAAACGCCATTCACTGTACCACCAGTATTGACTGTGTCTCAAGAAGCTCAAGCTTGTTGTTTCATTGTTTATTTTTTTACTTACTTTACATCATCTTTGCTATCAAACCCTATTCCTCTCGAGCTTCCTCACAGAGGCACTCATACGCTACTCTCCGTTACCGCTCGCTGTCGTTGCACGACCACACAGCCGCTGACGTCATGCACTTAAGGCACCCTGCCATTCTCACTCTAACATATGCTACTCTCGTAAGGGAGTAGAGGTTAACCGCCATATCGCTGTGATACGTGGCTTCGTAACCGCGGTAAGACAAAAAAGCTATACCGTCACAGCCCTATCAATCAGTAATCCAGAGGAGCAAAACAGACATTTATACAAAAATCTCCCACTTTACTATGTGAATATTTTCTTCACTCAGTAAACTGAATATCTTTGAGTTGTGGACAAAACAAGACATTTGAGGAAGTCATCTTGGGCTTTGGGAAACACTGACTGACATTTCTCACCATTTTCTGACATTTTACAGACCAAACCGGGAAAATAATCGACAGATTCATCGACAATCAAAGTGATTATACTCTTACTGCAGAGTTTCTGCAGGTTTCACCAAGAAAAATATAAGACTTATAAGACATTTTTAAGACCATTGTAAATAATAATTAAGAGCTTTATCACAACATAAACTAAGCCATAAATTTATTTTTCTCAAGCCAAATATCACTAAACTTGCACTTCCCCATAGCTAAAGAATAAAATCTGTTTCATGTCTGTGGTACAATTAGAAAGAGACTCGCGCCAATAACACGAAAGCTGATTGGCTAAACAGCAAAATTATACTGGGACTAGCGAAAGAAAGAACTACAACACCACGGGATAAATAAATTAAAAAAGCATTAGAGGTAGCGTTGCATGGACGTAGAAAAATTAAGATCTGTTTAAAATGATTCAAGACGTAGAACGCAATACTTTTAAGACTTTTTAAGGCCTAAAGTTTTGATTTTTAAATGTGAGACTTTTTAAGACCCTGCAGTAACCCTGTACAGACACTGACACAACAGCATGTACATTTGAAAGTCAGCTGTAGATGAAAGGCAATGCCACTAAACCTCAGCTTGCATAATCCTAGGTTCACAGCCTGGGATCTCTCTCTCTCTCTCTGTCTTTATCTCTCTCTTTCTCTCCCTCTGCAGGTCACTCAGACACAAATTGTATACCACAGGACCATCCTCCTCCTCCTCATCATCATAACTGCCTCTCGTTCCCAGCCTGCTCCTCTCCTGTTGCTTGTTACAGGGCTAGTCTGCTCCTCATCATCATGCCGTCCTCTCTGGAGGAGGCTGATGGTGATAAGGGAACACATGAAGACTGCAGTCAGCCACAGACAGCTCGGAGGCAGCGCTGATCATTCCATCAGCACAAGAAGATTCCGCTTCAGCCCCACATTCTGCAGTCACAAACACACAGTCCCTGTCAGCTGCCTCCACCAGGGATGAGTTGCATTGCAAATGAAGACAAAATGAGTCCTGTTTACCAAGAATGTTAGGCACTATAGGCAGGAGAGCTGCCATGTAACTGTAACAATTATAATCACAACGCTAAAGAGAGACATCAAGACAGTTTCATACTGTGCTGTGCAACTGTGGAGTTAATGATATGGTAAACAGAAATCGTTTTCTGATGTTAGGAAGAAAATTGCATGTACTTGTAAAATGCTCTATAGCATGGAAGGAAGAATTACTAAATACAAATGTATTTTTGTGTATGAGTTATCATATTATAGTTCCACACGTATTGAGCTTTTAAGCCTGATATTGATATATTTCAAAGTTGAAAGTTGAAATTTGAAAAACAATTTAACTGTGTAAGTGTAAAAACATATATGTCAGTATTTCTCCAGTTATATTCCTGGCTAAGGCTTTGACACATCATTTACACAATTATGTAAGAAATGTATAGCCTATAGAAAACGTGCAGAAAGAAAGGTTAAGGTATGGGTTGCACTGGGGGACTTTGGTCTCTTTATCTCTGCATGTTACTTCTGCCCTGATGAACAAACATCTGCACAGACAGCACAGTTGATAAACATCTGCACAAACAACACAGTTGATAAACATCTTCTACGCGGATATTAAGGAGAAAATGTCCACTAACCTGTTAGGAGGAGACCGGAGAGCACAGTGCACTTGCTTCCTCTAGAGACGAACAGTAGCGCGGAACTACCGCGGAACTACCGCGGAGCATTACAGAGCGGAGGAGAACGGAAACCGGCACACGGCTGCTGTAAACTTGCGGCGAACAGTATCTGAACATGCTCCATTCAAAGAAAAGAAGTTAGTTATCTTCCTTTGTTTCAGATCACAACATATTCTACTTAGTTTTAAAAGAAGGTGGTCATGGCGTATCTCCTTGCCCGCAAATGAAAGCTATTCTGGCAGCATCAATAGAACACCAGCGCTTCCCGCAATGTATCCTGGTGGAGACTGCGCTCCTCAGAAATACCCAGAACCTGTACTTAGTTTTAGGGTACAGTATTATTATTATTATTTATTTTTGCTTTTTAGTTCCAGCTGCAAACACGGTGCGAGCACGGCGAGATTAACTGTTTGTTTTTTAAAGCCAGCCGGGGGATTCAAGGACGGTTTGCTGGAAACAGAGCGGTTCTATCAGCGCGCACTGCCCGGGAGTGGACTTACCTTTGCCCCCAAAGTCGTGGCAAGACAGACGGCGTACGGTCAACAGTTCAGCCCGCTCCCGCACTCTGACCAGATGTGCGGACGGCGACCCTCTTCAGTCCGCGGTGTGACAGCACACACACACTCAGAATGAAGTGTGCTCCCGTCCCCAGTAGCACGCGCTACCCGCGCAGTAACCGCATTCAGCGACACGGATGTCTTCCAGCACACCTGTGGCTCACAGCGGCCACATTACGACCCCGAATACCCACTCTGTATGCATCACAAGATCACCACACATAACATAGTCATGCCACTGAAAAATATGTTTAAAGAGTCTATGGAGACCTACCGAACTAGCGTGTAATCCGTGTCTAGTCCCCGGTGTGGAGGCTGAGAGACGCGCAGCTCGGAGCAGTGCAGTGATGGAGCGAAGCGCTGTCAGTGAGTCGGCCGGTGTCGGAGCGCAGAGACACGGCCATTCCTGGTCAAGACGCACGGTGCAGCGCCGCCTCCAGTTGCTCCAGCTGGAGGGAAGACACGCCCAC
This sequence comes from Perca flavescens, assembly GCF_004354835.1. Taxonomy (NCBI): domain Eukaryota; kingdom Metazoa; phylum Chordata; class Actinopteri; order Perciformes; family Percidae; genus Perca; species Perca flavescens. The sequence goes on from NC_041331.1 coordinate 8,267,762, forward strand.
TGTGTGTGTGTGTGTGTGTGTGTGTGTGTGTGTGTGTGTGTGTGTGTGTGTGTGTGTGTGTGTGTGTGTATTCCTATTTCATTGATTCCTTGGAAACCTTGCAGGGGCGTAGCAAAATAAAGATGATAAGTAATTAAAATATGTCTCTACAACGTTTTTTAAAGATTTTTTTATTTGGATTTGTCTTATATACCATTTATTCAGTCAGCTGTTCGGTTACTGTTGGTACATCTTGTTTCCTTAAGTTTTCAAAGCCTTCTTCACACTGACATAAATAATTCAGGTGGAGAAATAGTGAATATTTATTGTGTTGGCCTAAAATAGTCAAGTTGTTCTTAGATCATCTTCTGCAACCAGTCAATAGCTAAAATATACTGTAGTCACCAAAGAAGTCCTCCAAATGAAAGGACAAAATGTAGGCTATTGTTTGAAACTGCGCTTCAGACGACACAAAGGCAAAGTTTTTTACATTTTATAAACAGAGGCAGCTCATAGTGCTATACATAATGAAGAATAAAAAGACAGGTAAGAGACACAAAACTGCATAGAAACTCCATAAACAACATAACTTGTGTAAATTAGGCTATAGGATATGGACCAACAGTTTGTCAAATCATTGATGTAAATTATTAAAACCATTTTTGAAGAAATTAATAAAATAGTTTTTATAGCTAAGCGGGCTCCAAAGAAAATACTTGGTGATAGGTTTATTATTGTTAACTTTACAATGCAGTAGGTTAAAGTTAAAACTTTGGGCTCCCTCTGGGTTTAGAATGCTTTTCCAGCATGAAATGCTTACTGTAAATAGCTACATATTTGATACTTTCCTCCCCCAAAAAATGCTCCTAGAGATCGTTTGTTTAAGCAGCAATTACGATTCATATTTAGGTTTATAGTGGCGGCGCCCTCTAGTGCCGTGGTAGGCAGGAAGTAAGGTGAGGAAGTATAAGAGGGCCAAATTTCCACTTAAGGAGGCAGGTTGGGGTGGTGGATGTGTCAACTCGGGTTTGACGTCATTCCCAGCTCCGGTTACCGAGTTCCGAGGTAATTAGGCTTCACACATGGCGTCTTTTTTTTAAGTAAACCGTGTTTTCAGAAAAGTCCAGAGCGCTTTTTAAAAAAAGTTCAACTATTCGGAAAAAAAACGCACTACATCAAGTGCTTTTTGACAGCCAACCACTGACAAGAAGAGTAACCTGATCTGTCGTTTCTATAACAACAACAAAATGGAGTCTGAGCTTTTATCACTTTGCTTTATGTAACGTTAGCAGCATCTCTCTCTCTCTCTCTGTTCTTTCTCTAGCTCGATCCACCGTTTTGTTTTATCCAACATTAGCACTGCTCCACATAGCGCTCTAGCTAGGATACTGTAGCAGTAGCTGTTGTTATAGCAACAAAAGACTCTCTCGGCTGCTTTATGGAATAAAAAACGCTGCCAGCTTCTTTTTTTTCCACCACAAAAGTGCCCTAATCAACGTTTTCTTGTCCAAAAAGACGTCAAGTGTGCACATAGCCTTATACTCTCATGTTTTTCTTTCTTCCTAATTGATTGATTATGCCTGTCTACCTCTGCTGTCATTTCAGACCCTGCCACACCCATCTACCTGCCCTTCCATCCCTAGATTCACTTCACCTGCTCATCCTCCCAACAGCTGTTCACAATTCACTCATTAGCTCTCTGGAATATTAACAAGTCATTTCCACTAGCCCTCGGCCAGACTGTCTTAGTGCTTTTTGCCCTAGCTTTTCAGCGTTAAGTTTATTGATCAGTACCTTGACCCAGTTTTTGACCCGGTTTGTGTTTTTCAGATTTTGCCTCAGCCTTAACCTTTGTACTGTTGCCTGCCTGCATTATAGCTAAGTGAAGACTCTTTGCTTCTACCTTTTGCCTTGTGAGTTGTGCTCTTGGGTTCCTTTGTCTGACCCTACGTTTAGACGGGGCTGGCTATTTTCATAAACGGACATTTCAACCTCACCGTTTTCAAAAATAACATTGTGCACAGCTGTCAGTTTTCAGAAAAGTGTTCGTTTACACGTACTCGTGTATATATGCCGTCAAGAGCATGCCAAACCTGTAGGTGGCAGTGTAACGAGAAGCTCAAGCCCACGCTATCCAATCAGAATCCCGAAAATAGCAACAACCGCAACAAATCACTTCCTCTCTCTTCTCTTCCTCAATCCCTCGGCTGCCTAAACCTCCGTTTGTCTCAGTTTACATGCACACGTGCAAACGAAGTTTTCCAAAATCTCCACTCTGGTCAGAGCTTTTAGAAAGACTCATTTTCAGAGGCGAATTCTCCGTTTGCGTGTAAACGAAGGGCACAAACGAAGGGAAATGTCTCGTGTAAACAGGGTATCAGATATATGACCAATTCAGGGGCAGCATCAGACTACCATCAGACAGTGAACAACCTGGTCACAACTTTACAGGAAATTTCCCTGGAGCTCAACATCTACAAGAGGAGGAGCGCTGCTGTCGAAACAGGGAAACACCGAGCTCACAGAAAATGTTTCAACCCCTCAGAATCAAAGGTCAGCCGTTTGAACAGGTCGAAGTTTTTAAATACCTTCCTTCTCACAGCACGCTGACTTTGTGTACAAGAAAGCCCAGCAGTGCCTCCACCTGCTGAGGAAATCTTAACCAGATAATGAGTCAGGCCATCCCAAACTGCCCTAACAGAACCCTACACCCGGTCAGTTCTCAGGAAAGCCACTAGAATCACACAGGATCCCACCCACCCCCTCGACCAATCCTTTCAGTTACTGCCAGCAGGTCAACGTTACAAATCCCCACTGCTGGCCCGTCACCACACTGAACAGTCCCACGTAGTCAACATATCCCACTCCATTCAGTTTGTATTGTCTGTCTTTATATGTATTTTATGTCATTTGAGCCTTCCCTGTCAAAGACGAATTTCTGTAACTCGTAACGTTTTTCTTCACTTATGAACACCCACACAGGTGTTTGTAGTTATTCTGGCTGATCAGACCTCTCCCAGGACTGTGTGGGTGTATAGACTGATTGATTGACATCTTCCTGACCCCATTCCGGTTTTGTTCTGTCCTCCGCCTCGTACCATACCACGCCAGGAGCGTCTCAGAACCGGAGCATCTTGCTGCCACTGGACCAACAGATCCCATTGCTCTGGACGGAGACCAGTGAAGGATATTAGAAGCACTTTTCTGGTGAGCTATTGCACCTGAAAGGGCAGGACAAATGACGCCTTTATCATTGTTATTGGCTATGCTGACCAGACACCCAGGATATAGCTTTCATTAGTTTGTGCTATTCATTAGGGTTATTATCAACTGGCCCAGTTTAACAACCTTTGTTTGTTTGTTTTTGTTGTTCCATGCATTTTTACTAGGTGTGTACACATATTTGTGTGTGTGTGTGTGTGTGTGTGTTTGTGTGCTTTAAAAAATGTAGTGTCAGTGTGCCTGCAATTGTCTGTGACTCATTTTTATATAATACACTTGCCTGTTTCTTATTCTACCCAGATTGCACCAGCTGATTCTGTTGTTACAGTCTCCAAAAGGTTGTTTGAGAAACTCAACAAATCACCCTTGGCCACACTAGCCAAATCCACACTCGCAAGGAAATCAGGCATTCAAACGAGAAAGGACCAGTTGGACCCTCTCATCTTAGCTATGTGTGGATCTAATACATGATCGCTGTTTTTGCTGTCTCTACATATCAAGGGTGTTAAAATAATAATAAAACGTCTTACTGTTAAAAAAGAAATGTAGAACAAATATTGGTATTCATGTAGCTTATCATTGGCTTGATACTGTTAAACGTGTTCACAAATTGGTTGATGTGGTACTGGAATTGGCAGGGGTACTTCAAGACTGCTGTAACTTAAAAACATAGGTTTCTACCTACAAATGGTTAACTTTCGAAGGGACACCTGATGGGTATTCCATCATCGTAGCTAATGAAAGCTGCGCTTAGTTGAAAAAGCCCGGTTTGAATTAACGTCGACTTTCACTTCAGGCTCAAGCCGTTCCACTAACACAAATCAGACGTGCCAACTAGGGTGTGATTTTCCAGGGGGGGATGTGTGGGATTTCCCCCTTTCTGGTCTACATATCCCTGCCTCTGCTGAATTCTTTTTATCCCAGTGGGGATAAAATCCCTCCCCCTTAAAGTGATCAATGCTACTTCACCAATAGACTATATATTATATACCTAAAATAGAAGTATTTTAAACTCAGTAAAGTGCTGTAACGTGAACACATAGTGCCATAGAATGATAAAATCCGAGCGGCAGTTGCTGGTTGTATTTAGCCGCTCCATAGCTCCAGGACGCCGGCTTCCAGGGTACTTGTTCACCTGCCACTAAGTGACTGCGAGCCGGGTAAAGGCACCGCCGGAGGACAGTCCTTTCAGGGTCCCATGGAAGTGGAGTTAATCCAGAACATGCGGTGCTGACAGTTAAAGTTATGCACCAAAACGACTCGATCAGATTTGGATTGAAACACTCCTGAGGAACGAATGAGCCGGGTTTCCTGGTTGAAAGTATTTTGTCTTCGTCGCATATAGTGAACTCCACTCCGCGGCTTGAACACGCTGTTATATGTTGACACCATGTTGTGCTGTTTCATTTTGAAATTTGTTTTCCCCATTGGATATTGAAGTGCATAAGTGTTGCATCCGCCCCTCTGCTTTTTTCACAAATCGCATCCTGACACCAACTCTAACCAGACTTGTATAAGCAGTATTGTGCTCTTGCAATGAGTACATAAGCAGCCCAGAAGACGTGACGGTCAAAAAGACGATACTGTGTTGCAAAATACGTGTTGCAAGAAACGAGAGTTGTGATCTTGTCAGCAGTGGAACAAACCCAGCGGATGGATGGACAGTGAATATAAATGGAGTTATCGCCAAATAGGGCAATACTGCAGCAATCAACAAAGTGAAGGAGATGGCTTGACAAAAACATTGCAGCCGGACTAAATGTGCAAGTTGGACATGCTTAGATGCACTGGTTGTTCAGCAGGTAGAGCGCACACCATCAGTCCTTATCCCAGCGGCCCCGGTTCAAATCCGGCACGGGCCCTTTGCTGAATGTCATCCTCCCTGCCCTGTCTCTCTCTTTCGCTGTTGAATAAAGCTGAAATTCCAAAGCCTAGCCTACTTACTGTTTCATATTTGTATTTATTAATAAGTGAACATTCAGATAATCTGATACATTAAGGCTGTGGTTATATTATTAATAGGCTAGATAGCATCAGATTTATGTTTAAAATAATTATGTTTTTGGGAGTCTGTTTCAGCCCGTCGGACATTCTTTGATACAGCTAAATTAAGCCTAAGGTTGCGTCCGAAATCGCATACTCTGCACTACATCCTCAACATGTATACTATCGTTGTGTAAATAAACAGTAGTGTGTTACTTTTTTCGGACGCACTAAGCTGCTTGTCTGCAACTTTGAAACAAAATGAAAATACACTCACCTAAAGGATTATTAGGTACACCTTTAAGATTTCTCGATAATGAAATTATCTAATCAACCAATCACATTGCAGCTGCTTCAATGCATTTAGGCGTGTCGTCCAGGTCTAGACAATCTCCTGAACTCCAAACTGAATGTCAGAATGAGAAAGAAAGGTGATCTAAGCAACTTTGAGCATGGCGTGGTTGTTGGTGCCACAAGGGCTGGTTTGAGTATTTCACAATCTGCTCAGTTACCCAGATTTTCACGCACAACCATTTCTAGGGTTAACAAAGAATGATCTGAAAAAGGAAAAACACCCAGTATGCGGCAGTCCTGGGGGGCGAAAATGCCTTGCTGATGCTAGAGGTCAGAGGAGAATGGGCCTACTGATTCCAGCTGATAGAAGATCAACTTTGACTCAAATAACCACTCGTTACAACCGAGGTATGCAGCAAGGCATTTGTGAAGCCACAACACGCACAACCTTGAGGCGGATGGGCTGCACCAGCAGAAAACCCCACTGGGTACCACTAATCACTCATAGGAAAAAGGGGCTACAATTTGCACGAGCTCACCAAAACTGGACAGTTGAAGACTGTAAAAATGTTGCCTGGTCTGATGACTCTTGATTTCTATTGAGACATTCAGATGGTAGAATCAGAATTTGGCGTAAACAGAATGAGAACATGGATCCGTCATGCCTTGTTACCACTGGGCAGGCTGGTGGTGGTGGTGGTGTAATGGTGTGGGGAAGGTTTTCTTGGCACACTTTAGGCCCCTTAGTACCAATTGGGCATCGTTTAAATGCAACAGCCTACCTGAGCATTTTTTCTGACCATGACCACCATATACTCATCCTCTGATGGCTACTTCCAGCAGGACTGTACTAAAATGGCCCCCACAGTCACCAGATTTCAACCCAATAGAACATCTTTGGGATGTGGTGGAACAGGAGCTTCGTGGCCTGGATGTCCCACAAATCTCCATCAACCGCAAGATTCTATCTTATCAATATGTGCCAACATTTCTAAAGAATGCTTCCAGCACCTTGTTGAATCAATGCCACGAAGAATTAAGGCAGTTCTGAAGGCGAAAGGGGGTCAAACACGGCATTAGTATGGTGTTCCTAATAATCCTTTAGGTGATTGTATGTTTCTCTTGTAGACTGCACATTAAATAAGAGTAAGTCAGTAAGATTTCATTGGTTAATTTAGCATTTATATTTAAAAAAAAAAAAGTCCCTTTGTCACTTCCACAGACACAGCGATAAAGCAGTTTCCAAATATGTCTGGAGTGCGAGGTCTCATTTGCCAAAAATGCCACAATTAATCCTTCTCAAAGAAAACCAACCCTCCACTGGAAGGATGGAGACGAGGAAATTTAAGTTTTAGTTTCAGTGTTTGGTTCTTCCATCTTCTTGTTTTGAATTAATGATGGTATATTCATAGTTTACATTTCAGTTATAGAGGTAAAAATAAAAGTGTGCTAAGTAGTTTGGCAAAACTTTGGTCAGACTTTGATATTGTGCTGTACGTGTTATGTGCACAGGAAAACCATTTTTGGCTGTAATGTACACAACAAAATTCACATTAAAGTTTTCTAGTGATGTGATTTCTTGTGGCCATAAGTCAGTGGAATACTCTCCCAGCACAGCTACTTATGTGTATACATTTTCAAACCTTTTCATGCTTGACAAAATGCTGGATATTGTTACAACAAACTTGTACACATTTACAAATGTGTGAGTGTGTGTGTGTGTGTGTGTGTGTGTGTGTGTGTGTGTGTGTGTGTGTGTGTGTGTGTGTGTGCGTGTGTGCGTGCGTGCATGCGTGTGTGTAATGGTAGGGGTGGGGTTAGGGTTTGGATTGCACAGCTTTGTTCCTATCAAGTTTTATTACACTAACTTCATACTTTGCACATATTTGTGAATGGGAAGGGGTGTGGGGGACTTGTTTTAGGATTTGGGAATGACTGATCCCATGAAAATTGTATTTCTGCAACTTTGCACATATTTGCTAATTATCAAGATTAGGTCTGAATGTGAACGATAATGTTTGTAAAAAATCTGGTGTTTTGTATTCCATTTGCATTTAATTCTGTTATTCATGTATTGTCATGTCTACCTGCCCAAGGACTACAGACAGAAAATAGCAATTGTGCTAAAACCTGGTACAATGCTTGTTTTATACAAAGGTAATGTTTAATTGTGCACTGTCCCTATCTAAATAAAATAGCATTGCATGACTACCGTTACCACTCACAGCTGTCAAGTTAGCATGTTAAAGGGAATGCAGTTTTTTTTAGCTTAATTTACCTTAGCTTCAGAGTCACTGGAATGGTTATATGACTTTTTTTGGGTTGAATGGTGGTCGTCTCACTTCCCCCTAGCGCCTGTGAGCGGAAAAACCACCTTTACAACTTTTGGCCAGCCTCAGCATCAGAAAGTATCGCGTGATATCAGGTCTCGCAATGTAACAAATTACTTTAGGCATTGCACACATACACGCCCCCATCCAGGAACCGGCTAGCAAGAACAAGGTAGCGATGGAGTTTTTCACACTATCGTCATGGCTGAGCCGGCAAAAAGGAAGCTGAAAGCTAGGAAAGCATTCTCGGAGGAACAGAGAAAGAGGAAACGGCAGACTGACCCTGCAAGTTTTTACAGTGTTGCCAAATATCTATTCCGAAGCTTTAGGGGGAGCTATATAGAGAAACCTGCGAGCAAAAAGCGAATTTGAGAAATTGCCAAAACTGCATAGCGTCCCTTTAATATCCTCAACAGAGACTCAGATATGTCTAGAAGGCTGATAGCTGAATCTCTATTGAGGCTAGCATGTTAGCATAATGCCAGCGGACTGGTAATAGATATCAGAGGAAAAGCTAAAAAATATTTATATATATATATATATATTTGACCAATGTTGGGGGTAACGCGCTACTAAGTAATGCGTCACTGTAATCAGATTACATCTGTCTGTAATGCAGTAATGTAACACATTACTGTTGATAACTCAGTAATCACATAACAGTTACTTATCAAATAATGATTGCGTTACTTGCATTACTGGTTTTTTCGACTATCTGCATAAGGCGAGGAGAGAATAAAAAATGTAATGTCCGTTTTCTTGCGTGTTTGTGCCTCGTCCAAGTAGACGAAACAAATGTGTCAGAGCCACCACTTAAGACATCTTTTTAGGGGTGGAGGTATGCCCATTACTTCAAATTAGTTGTGCGAAAGGACAAAAACTTGATTGTAAAGGTTAAATTGTACCCACAAACACCTCTCCACCGCCACAAACACAACATCCAATTTAAGCTAGTTGCTAAAGAGCCCCGGACCCTAAAGCTGCTTACACACATAGCCGACGGCCGACCGTTGACAGAAAAGCCAGTCGAAATGATCAGTCTCCCCGTGTTTGTCCAAAAAGTGCCACAGAACACACGAGACGAGACGAGACGTAATACATCTCTATAACAGCAGGCGGTGCTAATCTGTATAGTTGCCCAGGAAATGAAAACCGGCAGCTGATTGGACGAACGCATCACATGGGTTTGTTTTCTCCGGAAATTCAAAGCCAGACTGTCATGGCGGCCGTTCAGAATACGATCTCACATTGTACTAAAATAGTTCACTGAAACATGTTTCTGAGAACATTTTAAGCGAGAAATAGGCCATGCAGTTGCTGAATCTGTCTTCATTTTAGCTCACCAAAGGTCAGTTTAAAAGATTTTCGTCAGATTTTGAGAGACTATAGTCACCTCATTCTGCTCCCCATTATCGGGTGAGTCCCGACTGTCCTGCCGGCGACTGAACATGTCAGGTCGGTGAAAATGAACGCCGACAGCCCCCCAGACTGACGACGGCACGGGACACACCGAACAGATTCGCGTCACTGACCTCGCCAGACTGTCTAACGGCCGATAATTGGCTAAGTGTGTCCCGCCTATTAGACGCGGATGAAAAGAGCATGTTGCCGACACCTGACAAGCAGCCAAGACTTGATTTTCAACAGTTGGTAAACAACGCAGAGATAAATAAGCTTGTGGCAGCATACATAGTGGAGGAACTGTTGCCTATTTCGACAGTGGAATCACCGTCCTCCGAAATATACTGGGCAAAATACATATAATGAAGAGCCTGACGTCTTGACAAATATTTGTCAGCTTTGTGGTATTGAAGAGCATGAAGGAGATATCCTGTGTATATCCTCATTATAATAAGGGTTTGTGTTGATTTGGGCATGCTGTACATGAGGTTTAACTTTATTTTGTTATTTGGCATCTCAGGTGATGTTACAGAATAATCCAAAAGTAATGTAACTAGTAGTGTAACTAATTACTTTCTTTTTACTTTTTTTTTAAAGTAACTAGTAATGTGTAATCTATACTTCTTTTGAGTAACCACCCCAACACTGTATTTGACACACTGACAAACGTGAATTTTGTTTAGTACACTTGTATGTCGTTCATTGTTCTGCTAGTCAGAGCTCCCACGGCAAAAGCTTTTTCCGCTCTGACCCTAACTACATTCCGGAGCCAAGCACGTCGTCGGGTCAGAGGGGACAGGCCCGAGGTCGAGCGAGGGCAGGCAGCTAGGGGCCGAGGATGTAGAGCTAGCTAGGGGCCGAGGAAGTAGAGGCAGAAGACGGGGAGCAAGAGGCACTGGAGAAGCAGGAAGAAGCAGTGGACAGGGAGCAGCAGCAATAAACCTGGGAGAAGAGGACTTACTGTGAGTGGAGAATCTGCAAGCTCTAAGGACTGCAGATGAGCATGGATCTGAAACATCAACTTTATCAGTAACTTTGTATAATGACCTGTCACTTACCGTGAACACACAATACCTACTTTTGATCATTTATTGCTTTACAGGCCAGGATTCAAAGTCAAAATCTAGTCTCAATATATCAGGAGGGGCACCTGCGCCTTGCCAGAAGAATCTGGAATGATGTCCGGGCGTTGGATTATCTTCCAGACCCAGACCCAGCAACAAACAATTTCGCCACGTAGCATTCCGGCAATTTGTTGTGTGGCAGTATCAGAGGTGAAAAATTACTCAAGTAAAAGTAATAAGTAGTTCATTTAAAATGTACTTCAAGTAAAAGTTGCTTAGTTACATAAAAAAAAACTAATTGGCAATTTGCTATTAGTTATGAAAACTTTGTTTGAAGTACCAGTGCACAAATACTTACCAAAACATGCTTCCGCAGATTAGATGTGGAGTTATTGAATGCTGCCAATTCAGTCACCTTTGGCAGGCACATCTGGCATTGCATGATGATACTATTGGCCCTCTTGAATTTAAATGTGGACAAGGATTTTTGTCGTTTTGGGCTGCAGAATTCGATGTTTCAGCTAGCATTTCTGCTGAAACAGTCTCTGAACCGTTGTCGCTCACCTGATCCACCTTCATCTCGTTCTCAATCTCCTACAGAAAGACTAGATGCTGATCATTCGTCACTGTAGTGGTTCCGGGCGCGATTCTTTTTCTTCCTTTCGGTTTTCGAAATTATTTTTTTTTTTTTTACTTAGTAACGGATGGGATTTGTAATGTAGCGAAATACAATACTTCACTCAAAACGTAATCAAGTACATTTTAAATTACGATTTTAAAAACCACTTGAAAATTACACAACAAAACTACTCAATACAGTAACAAGCCCCCACTATCTTACACAAATTAGCGTTGTGTTAGGTAGGAATATGTAAACATATGTTGTTGCTTACTAGCCTAAATTGACAGGGAAGCTAACGTTAGCAATGAGGCTAGGCTAAATAACAGAAACACCTACAGCATATACCCTTGTCAATCGTTTAATAACTTTATATAACCTACATTGAAAATGTTTAAATCTTTCCCTTCCTTGTTCTGTGTATTCAAAGGCAAAGAGCAAGACATGGGCTGAGCCCATCAGGCAAAAGAAAATGTCTTTCGTCCGAGATAGCACTTAAAGGTGCTGTAGGTAAGCCTTAAAAAACTAACTTTCTGTCATATTTGCTGAAACTGACCCTATGTTCCAGTAGAACTACATTGAAGCAGGTAATTAAAAAAAGAAATCTGGCTCCTCTGGCACCACCTACAGCCTGTAGTGGGATTTGCAAAAATCCACCGCTCCCTGTTCAGATGCACCAATCAGGGCCAGGGCGGGGTGTCTAACTGCTTGTCAATCACTGCTCATGCACACACATTCATTCTCCCTTGTGGGGGGAGGGGCTTTAGCGGAAAGGGGGGAGGGACTGAGAAGTTGTTGATGTTCAAATATTTTGGCTAAGTCCTAGAACCTACGGCACCTTTAAGTCATGGTGTGTGTGTGTGTGTGTGTGTGTGTGTGTGTGTCTGAGTTTCTGTTGTCCGGTAATTACCTGTTACCTGTTTGAATTGTGTTAAAATACTACAAGGATTTTAATATATTTTGTTCTATTAAAAAAAAATTCATTTAGAAATAACTGTAGACTGTAGCGTATGCGATAAAGGAAAAACGTCATGTCGCGTTCTGGCTCTGAATGAAGACTAGCGTAGATTTACAACAAACGGCAACAAGCAAGCGGAAAAGTTAAAGCCCAAGCTTTGTTGTGAATAAATAAATATTGTGAATTACTTTATAACAGCAAGCAGCTGTGTTGGCTGTTGACTTTCTCAATAGCCTGCAAAGTTTTTATTGGTATTCCGGTGAAATCTATCCGGAGTGGGTCAACCCGTCTCCAGTGTGCCCCAGAGAGAGGCTTCTCCCTGCAGATCCGCATCAAAACAGCGCAGCGGCGTCAGGTCGAGGCTTATGCGCATTGTGAGTTGCAGAAAGACATTTGTTTACAATTTTTTTGTTATAAGTCACCATTTCCTCAGCCTAGCTAATGGAAAATAGGCCTATTTTAATTCAGAATGGCATTGAGAAGCAAATGTGTGATTGTTTATGTTCATAGACTGTCTTAATAGCTGTGTTATCTGCTTTGCTTTTTCCCTTAATTCACATAGGACATTATTTTCCATGGGGCAAGACCCAAAATGTGACATATCGGTAACATATGGATGAAATGAAATTTTAGTTGTGATTTTTGGAATTGCTATACATCCCTAGATTATATTTTGATATGATAGACCTGGCTGACACATTTACATGCTAGATAAAGGGTGTTTTGTTACCATATATGTTTAATTGGAGGCGTTTCTCAATGCACATGTCCTAATTGTCTTGCGCACGTTTGATAAATACAGATTTTTTTTGTACTTAAGCACATACTGAATTTCATTTGTAAGACAGAATTTACAACATGTTCTACGCACTTTGATAGATGAGGCCCCATGGAGTGGGCCGAGTGCCTTGTTCACAGATTCCAGGACCTCCAGCTCCTGCCATGAGGGCAGTTGCTGTCGCACTTTGCGGTCTGTAGAGAGAGCCTTGGACAAAGCACTTTGTTGTTCCAGGATCCTTGCAATCATTTTCTGTTAAGGAACCCCATTGTGTTGGGCGGTCTGTCACCATGGCCTGCTCTGGAAGGTTGAGTTCTCTCTGTGCCTCCCTCAAGGCGACTCTTTCCTTCCAGCTGTGAGAGAAGTGGCCCACAATCTTCCTGCATATCCCGGTAGCCCTGTTAATGGGCTGGGCATCAGCTTTTAGACCATTCTCTGTGAATAACAACAGGGTGAATAAGAAGAGAATGAAAAATTATGAAATATATACATGCTGTTTTCTTGATGTGCGGTATTTTGTTTTTGGTGAATTTCTATTTACAGGTTGGAACAAACATGCAAGAGTACTTGAAGCTAGCTGATAAGTTTAAAAAATGAAAGATTTGTTTTATTAAAGAGTTTGTCAGTTTGAACAATTATATTAATTATATAAGTAGTAATAGGAGTATAAGCTGTTGCTTTTTGTAAGAAAAAATACAAATAAAAAAGAGATAAAAAAAACCAAAAGCCTACTGAGGCAAGGTCCAGCATAATAAACAGTATATATACTGTATATATATATATATATATATATATATATATATATATATATATATATATATATATATAATATTTTTAACAGGTGTATCAATTATAACATAATAAAATAGATCAAGTCAATTCAACTTACCAATGGCAAGCTGAAGCCTGTGTCTAAAACAATGGACCCTTACCCAGCCATTCAGCTCCACCGCTTTAACAATGTTACTGCCGTTGTCTCTTGTGATAGCAACTTGAAGCTCCTCATATAGGTCCCATGCAGTCAATGCCTCTGTCAAGCCCAAAGCTGTACAAGGTTTGCAAGCAGCAGCTTTTCATTGACAAAGTGAGCAGTTAGGCTGATGTATGGTTCAGTCGTCCTGCTTGACCACAGGCCCGTCCGTAGTGGTTGAATAATACCTCACATTAGCCATTTTCACCTGAACCAGTCCACAGTATTTGTTGTAAAGCTTGGGGATAGCAACTTGAGAGAAATAGTTCTGCGAGAGTAGCTGGTGCCTCCTGTCTAAGGTGGGGACCATTTTCTGAAATCCTTGTGTATACGATGTATATGGGCGACGTGTCTCTTGGCAAGTAGTGTGTTATGGAGTCAGTGATTTCGTTGTTTCTCCATGAGCCCTTGCCGTATGGGGTAACATTCTTAAACACATCTGTAATTGTGTTTTGTTTTGTTTGGCTTTCAACACGACTTTCAGTTGTGTCTTTAACGTTGCTATATAGTTGTGGCGGATACAAATTTGTCGTGTTGCCACTTTGCATGTTTTACACAGTACCTCTTTGTGCTCAATGTCGCTGAGCCTGAATCCAAAATATCGCCATATAACAGAGGTTACTTTTTTTTGGGACACAATTCCATCACCGTGCTCGCAAGCTTCCATTTTCCACGTTGCCTCCTGCGTGCACCTGAGCGAGCGGTGAACTGTGTTGGAGTGATTGTGTATGAATGCGGTTGAAAAGCGAGAGGAAAAAGAGATAGCAAAGATTATGTAAAGTGAACAATAAAAACACCAAGATTCTTAAAGTGCTCATATTATGCTCATTTTCAGATTAATAACTGTATTTAGAGGTTGTAACAGAATAGGTTTATGTGGTTTAATTTTCAGAAAAAATCATATTTTTGTTGTACTGCATATTGCTGCAGCTCCTCTTTTCAGACTGTGTGTTGAGCTCTCTGTTTTAGCTACAAAGTGAGACATCTCACTTCTGTACCATCTTTGTTGGGAGTCACAGATGCGCAGTAAGTACTGCTAGTCAGTTGCAGAGCATGAGGGAGTGCCATGCTAGCAGCTAGGCGAGCATTATAACGTGTGTTACAAAGTGACGCACTTTTGTCACGGAAGTAAAGGCAGGACTACAATTGAGCTGTTTGGAACAGTTTGTGTAGAGTGTTTTCTACGGTAAGTCCCTTTGGGGTGGACTTTGGGCTTTTTTCACTTTGTAAACCTATAATGTGCACAAAAAGCTATATAACACAATAAAGGAAAGGGGAAAAGCCAAAAAGCACAATATGAGCACTTTAATACACATTGGCTTTATCTGTTGTTAATACTGTCAGTAAAGTGAAGGGTGTAACAACGTGGAAACTGCAGTGCACACAGTGTCAGGCACACAGCATACCTTTTTTGTTTAATTAAATTGCACATATTTTGCAGTTACGTAATCACAAAGTTTGTAAAGATGTAAAGTGTGACTGTATTTTACTGTGTTATGGCCCTCGCCGTATTCTGTATTGTACCGCTGATTTGTGTGTGCCTGAATAATTAGTCCATGGGTCAAGAAAAATCGGTAACATATGGATGGGCAAATTGTAGTTGTGACTTTTTGAATTGCTATACATCCCTTGATTATATTTTGATACGATAGACCTTGCTGACTGGCAGCTTATTAGTGGTTATCACTTCTTATAGTAATGAACTGCTGCCCTTCCAAACCATGAAAATGCTTTCCCAGGAAATCATCTTTCTCTTAATATATCCTCTCCATTGGGTGTCTCCAGACTACTGATCAACTATAGATAATACTACTAATAAAAGTAATAGTGTTAAAGTAATTATTATCTAATACAAAAGGATATTTAAGCCAGTGGTTCTCAATCTGTGGTTCGGACTCCCAATGAGGTAGCAAGGTAATTTAGGGGGGTCACCAGATGGTTGTGGAGAAAAAATAAATAAATAATAGATATATTAAATATGTTTTTTATATATATATATATATATATATATATATATATATATATATATATATATAAAAACATTACTGTATGAGTTTGGTACCTTTTATTTATTATACTCGCTTATTATAGTGTGTAATTTATATATCGATCCTGGAACACAGAAAGGGGTCTGAAAGCAGGTCAGGGGGAGAGAAAAACTCACAAAGCTAATCAAAAATCCAAAGTGCCTGGAGCACATTGGACAATGGCTAGATGCTAGCTGGTAAAACAAACAAAAAACAATCATTACTAAAAACTCATTAAATTACATAATAATCACTTGATTTCACTCATATTCAATTTTACTAAATAATCATATATCTTACCATCCACGACTAGCTCAACAACAATATTCACATCTGAGTCTGTCAGCTGTGAAGCAGGCTCTTCCTCATAGCATTGGTTTGCAAAGGTTTGTAGTTTACACAGCTTTGTGCACTTTAGGCCATTGTTTAGACACTAGTTTGCACGACATCACTTCCTGAGAGCGGTTCCTCCAAATGGTTCTTCCTGATTTTGAAGCAGACTTCTTCACAGGTAACTTACAGTGTTTTGTCTTGTAGTTTCTCTCCTTTGCTTGGGTCCTTTCCATCCCTCAACCAAGAACTAGTGTGTGGCAGTAGCTCAGTCCGTGGGGAACCGGAGGGTCGCTGGTTCAAGTCCCAGTACGGACCAAAGTACAGTGTGGATTGGTAGCTGGAGAGATGCCAGTTCACCTCCTGGGCACTGCCAGGTGCTCTTGAGCAAAGCACCGTACCCCCCCAACCGCTCAGGGCACTGGTCCAGCACTGGCAGCCCACTCACTCTGACATCTCTCCATTTGTGCATGAATAGGTCCTGAGCATGTCTGTGTGTATTTCAGGCCTGTGTGTAGTGATTTCTAACAAACAGAGTGTAAATTGTAATTTCCCCACTGGGGATCAATAAACAGTATAATTTAATTAACTTGATCAGATTGGCTTTATTGGCTAGCCTGGTCCTACCAGACTCTCGTACATTTCATTTGTACAGAGAGTCTGGCCACTCTCCATTGACAAGTGTTAACTTCTGTTTGCATTTGAAACTATTGGATCTGCCCAGTGAATGTACCCGAATCAAACTTTAGTTTAAAAGCATAATTAGGACGGAAACGCCACTTTTAAAATTTACCGTAGAGTATTTATACTCCTATGGAGTCCGTTCATTCGCATTCGGAGATCGACTATTTTTAACTGAGAAAATGGCGGATAGTGTAAACAAGAACTGCTGACGTGAGTTGCTCAAAACCTTTCTTTTTAGTAAATTCTGTGTACACAAACAATGTTCTCAATGCTCGAGTTCATGTGTAGAGACCCTGGTGATACTTCGAGCAAAGTTTCATGTTGTGTTGAGCCTTCTTAGTGTTTTAAAAATAGTGATTTTGATGCCATCATAAAAGTGCCCCTAGCTCTCCCATTCAAAAGGCCATTTGACCGAAAAACTGACGTTTTGACTCGGGTACATTCACAAAAATACCCTAGGTTGCATTTTGGCGAGAGTTACGGTTTAATTTCTGGATATTCAGCAGCGTTGCCACAATGGACCAACTTCATCGTTCTCAGCCACTCCCTCTGTTCGCTGATTGGACCGGTAAAGATTTGGCCAGAGAAAAAATATACCGCAAACCTAGACGATGTACTGAAGGAAAATGAAAATTGAGCGTAGGAGGGCGGAGCCAGGCTATTTGTTGGCAGCACTGCAGAGCAGTTTCCTCCTTTTATTGATGTGGCCGGAAACAATATTGTTGAAATGGATCCCCAAACTTACCGACTTACTGACCTGTCCATGTAAACATCAAAGACAACATCAATGTGTTCACTCCTACCTTGGAACTTGGCTAGGGTCGAGCCTTGTCTTGTCATTCACTTTCATCTTTTGTACCAAGCTGATTTAATCAATGATGGTTGATGATGGTTCTGCGATGACTCTTGCTGGGGCAACACTCTTCTCCAACTTTGTGGCGAGAGCTGCCATGTTTGTCTTCATGTTTTCTGTTTCTATTTCCCCATCATCTACGACTCCAACATTGACCATGGTGTCTGGAACAGTTAAGCTGCAGGCTACTGTTAAGCTAGAGTTAGCCTGTGTCTTAAGCTGCATGCTACCAGCCAGTGTTTTTTTCTTTGGACGTGCGCATGTGGGAGGGTGTGGAGAGACTGGGGGAAACACTGATCCAGCTTCTGGTCAATGGTCAATGGTCAACATTGAAAGCGAATTTCAATCAATTTTTGATTTAAAATCAAAATCGTGACACCCCTGACTAGGGCCCATGGTAGAAGTCAATATATCACTCATGCCTAGTTTTTGGCTTTGGGCCACCAGAACCATGTGGCCAAACAGATTAGCTTTCAAACTACTTCCTTGCCTGGCCCTTTGCTGCACATTTTCTTTTGGATTTCTAGGAATGTTATTAACTTCTTTTTCATCTTGTTATGGCTTGTGTAGTTGGCGGAGTTGTCTCAAGACATTCATGCTTTAAGGCTTGATATGCTTGCTTTTCTATCTCCCAGGCATCAAGCAGGCTATTAGCCACACCTGGCGGGACAACCATTGCAGTTGACAATCTGACAAACTCATATTGGTCTGCAGTAGATTTACCCAGCAGTTTTCCATGATCAACAATGGACTCTATGTCAGCCTCATCTCTTCTGATCCTGGGCAGCAGTAAGTCTGGGTGATTGAACTGAGTAATGCCTTGATGCACCATCAGCTGCGTCAGGTAGGCACTTTGGGACTCCAATGTCAAGTAGTACTTGAAAACAGCCACAGGCCTGAGGCCAAAGCCTTTTATTCTTCCAGGTGTGTCCTTGTTGACAGTTTCCTCGATTGCCTGACCGGCAGGAATTCACCCAAATTTCTACTGCCAATTGGGACTGAGAAGCCTTCTTGCTATAAGTGGGCATGTACTTCAGGGTGATCGACAGGTAGTTGTTACATCGTGGTATAGCAGTACGACAGGAAGTGGGCTTGGTTGAGCTTGTCGTAAGTAAAACACTAAGGGATCATCTCTCGGATGCATGCAAGGTGCAACATTCAGTTGCCTTGTACAAGCACAAATCAGGCCCAACATGATATCTGTCATATCAAGTATGACATCCAGAAAGCTGAAAGACCATGGTAGACCAGGTAGACTTGAAACAGATATTTGGTGAGGGTGAATGAGGCATTTTCAAGAAGATCTGTGATTGACGTCTGACTGACATCATCATGGAAGCTGGCAGTGCTCCTCAGGGCTTCTTCTAGGTTGAAAGCTTATGTTGGATGTTTGTCCTTTAGCCATAGAAGGAAGCTGTTTCAGGCAAGCCTCATGGATGTTTCATAGGCATGCTTATCCAGCCTCATTTGCTCTGTTGTACTTTCTGTGATTCATCACACCAGTTACCTAACCTTTAGTGATACTACCAGACTCCACACAGAGGTCCTTCAAACCTGCATCTTGGAATAATTTCCCAAGAATGGAAAGTAGATTGCAAATAGTGTGAAACACACCTATCCTGATGACAATCTGGTTCACTATTGTTGATGTGGTTTGCCACGCCACAAAAAAATGATGTCATAGTCACAGACCCTATATTTTATTATCTCATACTTGCTTATGATGAGCTCAGTGTGGATTTTTAATAAAAGAAGTATATACATGTAAACGCTTTTGGGCGATTTTGCATACATAACTTTCAGACTAGTGGAAAAAACAATTTAAAGTTTTTTTTTACTGCACTTTGTCTTTTTGTGTCCGTAGATTAACCAAAAGTTAGCATAACTTGAATATTTAAACAATATCAGAAAACTTTCAATACAAAACAATAATTGTCTTTATGTAAGTAATCAACTGGGGAAGTGTCATGCATTTTAAAATATACATCTTTTAAGGCTGTCTTCTCAAAATGAGTATTTATTAGACTGAGCCAGAAATCTCCACTTCAGTAGCACGTACATACACTAAACTTTCCACTTTCATTCCTCTCTATATTCTGAAGCTTTTTACAGGGCTTTGTCAGCGTGGCCGCTCCCACCGCGCACATTACGCGCTGTGTGTAGGGCACCAAGTGGGTTCACTATCTCAGTGGTCTGTTGAATTGCGCCCGACAAAGTTTGACAGTAAGCTAAGTCAACCTTTTTGGAAATGGCCTCAAAAAGACAGCAGGAGTCAGGAGCAGAGAAAAAGAAAGAAGAAGAAACTGTGAGATGATGTCCGTGCATCACTTGCAGGTAAGTCCTTGTTTAATCATTCTTAAATATGGGAAATGTGCTGCTAATGTAATGGTTAGCCTATGCATACAACTTAAAGTAGCCGACGTTATTGCTAATGTTAGCAAACTCCAACATGTTATAATTTAGGTGCAAGCTAAATTGAGATTTTGCTGTTAAACACCATGCATTTTACAAATAACTGACGCCAGCTAGCTGTTACTTTACTTTAGATATTGAGCAGAAGTTTATGGTTTATTTTGACATGACGGTGGTCAATATGTTCTCAGTAACAATTAGCAGTCAGTGCACAAGGTAGGCTAACAATTCCTCTTGCTTCAGACCATTTATTACCGTGTAGTCTTTAGCCAGGCATTTAGCAAAGTTTACCTAGCATAGTGTTATTTGAGAACATATTTTGGTGTTTGCAATGCATAATAAACCCACAACCATATTTAGGATTGTCATTCAGTAGAATTCAGCAGAATGTAGGATACAGTCTCTCACACAAATTAAGTGAGGTGTCGGATGTGCAGTGGGACAGAAAATGGCTCTTGATAATGTGACCTGTTAATGTAAAGTGTTACTGCTACAGCTAGCTTAGCTACATCTGAATGTGACAGAAGCTACGTGACAAAATGAACTGGCGTTTTGATTGCATTTATGTCAGGATGCAAAGGCTTTGACGACATCTAGAAAAACGTTTTGTAGTAGACAGAATGCTCTCGGAACTGTATTTAAGTTTTATTCAATTAAATAGTAAAATAATGTTTAAGATTCAGAAATGTAGTCTTGTGTAAGGTGTATAATTTTTATTTAATTCCTGTAGGTAAGATATAAATATAAAATGTCATTATGAATGATATAAAGCAAACATTATTGTTGAATTGTGTGCAATATTGCAACTCATTTTATTATGCTTTTATATTAGATTAGATTAGATTTATCAAATAGTTGATAAGTAATAAAGGGGGAGAGCGCCTTGGCTGCAAGCTTTCAGTTTTAAATGTTTATAATATTTTTCAATATAAGATTCTTTGTCTGAATATTTTGTCCCTTTCTATACTGATCCTTATATCATAAAGGAATTATGCTTAGGGCACCAAAATGGCTAGCAGCAGCAGTGGGCTTTGTTCACATATCATTCACAGCCTAAATTATACAACATTGCAAAACTTAAAACATGATGAAAATGTTTTTTTTTTTTTTTGGCGGTAACAGTTTATATTGATTTCTTGAGTGATAAAAAGAGATATTCTAAATTCCCTCTGTGAAAACGTTTGACTCTAATATGTCATATGTGAATTTTGAACCTGGCTTCATGTTCATGTTCAATTTCTTTTCTTGACATTTATGCAAATGAGCACATATTTAACAAGTTAATGCCTCATTTGCATATTCAAACATAATATTTCTGAAAACTTGTAATTAAAAAATTAAAAAAGTTATTGTAAGTAATCAACTGGGGAAGTTTCATGATCATATCTATCAGTTAAAATATGTTGTCCATTCACCTGTAGTGACCTACTTTATCGGAATTCAAGTAGGTCTACTTTAACAGCATTTCTTCATTTAAAAACAACAAAACATACATACAGATTAAAAAACATTGCTTTTATAACAACGAACAACCTTTATAAGGGTTTTAGTTGCCTTAGGTTTAAGATTGCATCACTTTTAAAATGATATGATGATGGCAGTTTGTGTGGTTTTTGGAAATTATGCAAATTAAGGGAAAATAACAAAATGTCCAAAAAATATAAAAAAGCTGCTCCTGTGGAAAGTCTATCATATGTTAATTTACTGTACTTAGATTGAGCCTATAAACAATTCAGTTTCTGTAAAGTTTTGCCCGCTCAGATGGTACCGGTATCTGGTCTGGCCCATGGAGAGTGAGAGCTCCCTTTTCCTTTAAGATCTTTGTTCCCAACAGACACACCTGTTGCAGATTGGCTGATTCGGAGGCTGGCTATATAACGTCCTGTTTCCAGCGGCCCTGCTGAGGCTTGATGTTGGCAGCAGTGTGTTCTTCCTTGGCCTACAAACTATTGTTAACTTGTGCTTTGTGGTTACTGTGTTGTGTTACATTAAATTAAATTACATTTTATTTATAATATCAAATCATAAGAGTTATCTCAAGACACTTTACAGATAGAGTAGGTCTAGACCACACTCTATAATAGTACTGGATAAACTCTTACAGGTGGAAAAACTGGAGGTTCTTGGTCTGCGACCCCTACTTCTGCTTGGAAAATGATTAAAAAAAAGAGAGGGGCGTGGACTTCCCTGACCAGGCCAAGGCAACTGTCCAAAAAACAGAAACGCTATATAATGCACTGTTGGAAGGTATGTTTTTATCAGTTGGTTGTCCAACATTTATTTGTCTGCACATCCTACCTTTACATAAATTTAGGCTCTTATATTCATATAAATAGTTTGTATTATATTTATATCAATATGATAGGATGGACTATACCTGGAAAGTATAGTAGGCAAGAAAAGGAGAAAGAGAATAACAGGGAAAAATATTTACTTTTTGTAAAAATAAATGTACTGTATTGTCTTGCCTGTTCCTAGTGATTGGTTTGCCCGTGTTTCATAGTTTCTGGTTTGCTTTTGGATTTGCCTCAGTTCTCTGCCTGTTTTTGGACTTGAGCTGTAAGTCTATTTTCTTAATTAAATTGACTCATCAAACTCCAAAGGAAATGTCCATGCTCCATAGTTTACATGGAGTCAAAACTCTCAGCCCAAATCACCAGAATGGATGCAGTTGAGAGAGGTGGATGTGCTTTAGGAAAAAATGGAAGATTTTGAAAATCGATCCCGACGCAATAATGTCCGTTTTGTGGGCATTCCCGAGGGTAAAAGAGGTGGAGGTGCAGATTTCTGAGATCATCGGCCAGGGAACGGGTGTTGCGAGAGGCAAGGGCAAACTAACCTGGCAGAATAACAGCATAATGCTATTTCGAGACTTCTCCAGAGCAACACGGATGAAGCGTGACAAATTCAAGGAATGTAAGGAAAAGCTTCATGAGAGAGGTGAGATTCAGAATCCTGTATCCTGCCAAACTTAAAATAGACACCAAGGATGGAGTTAAAACATTTTAATACGCCCCAGAAGGCAATGACATTTGTAGAAAATAGGGATTTTTCGGCGAGGGAATTATAATGATTGGCAGCCCCGTGTCAACGTGGGATTTGCTATTATGTGCTGATGGCCCTAGGGCCCGATGGCTTCACAACTGAATTTTGTAACTGAACTGGCTCCACTTCTGTCAGAGTACCTAGCCGTTCAGAACCTGCAGAAGAACCTACCAGCTGTGCTTGCTGCATTAGCAGACGAGGCAGACATGAGAAAGTGTCCAGTGGCCAAAGGGCTGTACACATTTTATGCCACCTACAAATTTGTTGCTGCTTTTTATCTACAGGCTAATGTTTTGGCCCACCTTGCACAGCTGTCCAAGTTTTTCTAAATGCAGACATCAATTTTCTGCACATCAAAGAACAGGTATTTTGCAGTTTAATTTGGGTTTACAGTAATTCTGTCAGATAGTTGCCATGTGATCCCCATATAGCTGTTGACCCGGCTGGAATTGGGACCTTCAGAATTATCCATGAGGAAAAGAGGGGCAGGAGAGGGTCAAGAAGCACAGCAGAGGCCCCGGGAGGAACTCTGGACCAGATTCCTCTACACATTTTCACCATAACTTTTAAGATTTTTGTTCCGTATTTCTACTTTAAACTTTATTTTGTCCCCAGAGTGCAATCTGCTTTACAAGGCCTACAATACATGAAATCAAGAGAATAGCGAGAGGATGGCAGCTTAATTTGTTAGCTTCCGACGCTGTCTTAAAAATAAACCCCTAAATTACTCTTTTTGCTAATACCTGGGAATTTTTGTCAAGATGGAAAAGGGGGTTTCTACCAGAAGTAGAAAAACCGCAAATTTGGTTGAGGACGAGACCACTTCGAGCCATAGTGACCGAGGCAACTCCCCGGAGATAAGCCCTCAGGGCGGCGACACACCTGAGCCCAAATTAGAAAAGATAATAACGTGCAGCTGGCGGACATTAAACAAAAAATACAAGGCGTGAATGACTAGACGAAGCGGAGGGTAGAATAGAGGAAACGGAGACGGTGCTACAAGCGGCATCAATGCTAATTAAGAGGCTAACCCAACGCCAAGCTCAGTTGGAAGATAGGCTGATAAAACAGGAGCGTCGTGCACGTAGGGAGAATCTGCGGATTTACGGTATACCCGAAAATAAGGAAGGGGCCGACATGGTTCATTTTCTGGATAATTTGTTTAAAAAAGCGCTATGCCTTTCGGAAGACTGAGATTTGGGAATTGAACGAGCACATCGAGCACTGACTCAAAAGCCAAAAAAAATACTGAAAAATGAACGTATCAGGTTTCAGACCCCATATCCTGCGAAGATGCGGGTGTTTTATGAGGATGGTACCCGTCTCTACCAGGACGCAGCAGAAGCGACAAGAGATATGGCAGCTCGCGGATTCCATGTCGCCTTAATGTGAAGGGCATTTCAAAACCAGTAAAGAGAAGTAAAATTTTATCAAAAATGAAACGGGAAAATGCATAGATTGTCCTCTTACAGGAGACTCATCTCTCTGTAACAGAACATGAAAAAATGAGAAGATTGGGATACACAAGGGCTTATTATTCTTCCTATAAATCTGGTCAAAGAAGAGGGGTAATAATATTAATCTCACAAAAAATACCTTTTGAGTACATATCAGAGATATCCGATAAGGAGGGAGATATATAATAGTTACTGAAAAGATAAATAATGCAATAATCACAATATGTAATGTTTATGTTCCTCCTTGAAGCAGTTTTGGTCTGTATAGGAACATGTTCGATTTAATGGTGAAAGCAACAGGACTGGTAATCTGCGGGGGTGACTGGAACCTTCGATTTAACCCTGAATTGGATGCATCCAAAAAGGTACCTACTACATCACTACATAAGAAAGTTAATCTCATGGTGGAATTGGGCATACTAGACCTTTGGCGAGACTTCTATCCACTAAGACGTGACTACGCTTTTTATTCATTCCCTCATAACACATATTCTAGAATAGATTATTTTTTTGTGTTTAAGAGAGATCGCTCCAAAATAAGTTTTTGTGATATTGGCTCTACGGACCTGTCAAATATTGTGGAGATTGAACACAAGTGCTTTAAACAATCCATCATTTGTGGCTCAGATGAGAAAGGAAATAAAACGGTTTCTGGAGGAAAAGGATAAGGGAGAGGTTGATGCGGTAATAGTGTGGGATGCCATAAAAGCAGTTATTCGCGGGAAAATTATATCTTGGTGTGCTTACAATAGGAAAAATAAACAATTAAGACTTACTGATCTTAACAAAGAATAAAAAACCTTGAAGTGCAACACAAAAGGGCACCAACCTCTAATTTGCTGACCAAAATTAAGAAAATCTGAAATGAAATTGACTTATTATATACCCAAGAAATAGAAAAAAAAGATGATTTTTGCTAAACAAAAATACTATGAATCTGGACCTAGATCAGCTAAAATTCTTGCAAGGAGGTTACAAAAACAAAGAGCAGATAATACCATATACAAGATAAAGCATCCAGCTTCCAATATTTTACAGTATAAACAAGAAGAGCTACAAAATTCATTTGAGAATTACTACAAAATTCTGTACTCACAACTGCCGTTAGAGAATGAACAACAAATTGAAGCCTTTCTTAAATCTCTTAATTTACCAACTGTCTCGGAAGAACATAATACAATTTGGACTGCTGCAATAACTGAAATCGAATTAAATGGTGCTATCTCCAGGTTGAAGGCAAATAAGTCACCTGGCCCAGATGGCTTCCAGATTGGTACAGTATAAAGCATTTTGAACTGAGCTGTTACCCAGCCTTACGGTTCTTAAAGATTCAAAGATGCCATCCACCTGGAGGGAAGCAGTCATCTCTATTATTCCCAAAGAGGGAAAGGATCTTTCAGACTGTGGATCATACAGACCTATTTCGGTGTTAAATGTTGATTATAAGTTATTTACGGCTATTTTTGCTAAAAGATTAGAAAAAATACTACCCCAGCTCATACATACTGATCAAGCCGGTTTCATCTTACAAAGACAGACGCGTGATAATATTAAACGCTCATTGCATATTATGGATCATACAGAACAGAATAAATTAACAGCCCTTTTGGTAAGCCTCGAAGCAGAAAAAGCCTTTGACTCAGTCAGTTGGGCTTTCTTACACAAAGTTCTTGAACGATTTGGCTTTCATTCAAATTTTTCTAATGTCATACGGAGACTGTATGACAAACCATCAGCTCAAATAAAAATTAATGGCATATTTCAAACACTATTACACCGAGACTCGCGACCAGGGTGCCCCATCTCCCCTTTACTCTTCGCTCTCTATATCGAACCCCACGCACAATGGCTGAGACAGACAGGAAGTATCAGGGGAGTTGAAGTGAAAGTTCTGAGTAATTTCACCCTAGGGTCCTTTGCACCATGACCTCGATCCAAACACGATATCAAGAGATGGAACTCTATTTCCTTTCTTAGTCTGAGTCATAGAATTGATTGTGTGAAAATTAATATCCTTCCACGATATATTTTTTTATTTCAAGCCCTTCCTATAGATATCTCCTTAAAAGAATTCTCAGAAATAGATAAAATCATTTCTCGGTTTATTTGACAAGGGAAGAAACCTAGGGTTAAATTTAAAACATTGCAGCTCTTGAGGGGGGAGGGGGGAATGGGG
This sequence comes from Perca flavescens, assembly GCF_004354835.1. Lineage (NCBI taxonomy): Eukaryota > Metazoa > Chordata > Actinopteri > Perciformes > Percidae > Perca > Perca flavescens. The sequence continues at coordinate 8,294,344 of NC_041331.1, forward strand.
TTACCTTATTTTAAAGGATATTACTACGCAGCCCAAATTGGACCCTTTATTAACCTATGTTCTCCAAATTTTCAAGCCAGATGGAAAGATATTGAACTCTCAATCATGAAGGACCCTCCGATTCACGCATTACTGGCCTGTATGAACCTAGACAAGCTTATAAAGGATACTCAAAATCCGTGGATCAAAACCCAATTAAAAATTTGGAATAAAGTAAAAGGAGAGTATCAGTTAAATGATAAAATACAGATAATCCAATGGTGTGCTTTTGACCCTGTTTCAGGCCAAATTTGACGGATAATCGTTTTAAATCATGGATTTCCAAAAGGTATAAAGACTTTCTATTCACTCACAGAAAATGGAAAATGAAGGGATTTTTGAATTTTGAGGGTCTGAAAAAGGAATACCATCTTGAAAACTTTTTTTCAATACCTGCAAGTACGCAATTATTTTGAACATAATATTAAACCTAAAACAGACCTTAATGACCCAATACTAAAAACGATTTTGGTTGCATACAAAAATGCTTCTGTTAAGGGGGTTATATCTAAGTTTTACAAAGGTATCCTGGTGAAAAATACCCACTCCACAGACTACATAAAAGAAAAATGGGAAAAGGAAAGCAGCGTGTCAATATCTACAGATGTGGTTAAATATATTTGAGTTTCAATGGAACTGTACAAACACTCATATATGGCGCGAGTTTAATTGGAAATGTCTTATTCGTTTTTTTATAACACCGAAGCAAAAAGCACACTTTGACCCGGGTGGTGCTAAATGCTGGAGGCTGTGTGGCGCTCGGGAGGCTGATCACTGGCATGTGTTTTGGGAATGTCCAAAGATCAAACCATTTTGGGCAGAATTTCACAAGATCTTAAATACTATACTCAACAATAAAGTACCTTTACAGTTTTCCTCTCTCTTTTTGGGGAATTGTGAGTTCCTGGCCAGAACTGCTGATAAGTATTTATATGCCATTCTTACATCTGCCTGCAAAAAAGCATTTACAAGACGTTGGCTGCTTCCCGACCCTCCCACAGTCTCAGAATGGATACATATCGTAAATGGGATATATGTAATGGAAGCAATTACCTTTTCCATTCGTCTAAAGAAAAGTAAATTTGTTAGTCTGTGGTCCAAATGGGTCAAATATGTAAAGCCCTTTAAGATCGGACTTTGTAGAGGTGCTGAATTAATGATCCTGTGCTTTTTATTTATTTTTTATTTTTTTCTCGTCTATTTTATGTCCCAAACAATGTAGTTATTTGTACATTTTGTAATGCACAAGTTTTTTCTCTCCTTACTTGTTCAAAGTATGTATATGTTCTGTTAAAAAAAAAAAAACAGCAAATGGACAGATACTATTACTACTTGTATACTGTAATTCTATTTTGCTGATTGAAAATAAAGAATTTGAAAAGAAAAAAAAGAAAAAAAGAAATCAACATACAGTAGACATAAAATACAGGAGGAGATGGAGGGGTGACCTGAATACCAGTGGGCTGAAAGACCAACAATAGCCCTGTGTACAAAGCACAGCATCAATAACATCTTTTAAAAAATCTGTCACCTGTCTCATCAGCAATGAAAATAAATTTAAAGGGGTGATAGAATGATTAGCTATATAGGGTATTTTACACTGTTCCTTAAGGTCTCCTAATAGGGTATGTAACATTTTGATGCTTTTCCAAAGCATCAAGAATCCCTCCTAATCCCTGGAAACGTACAGCTTTGACAGAGTCTATTTTTGCTTCCCACCTGGTATCACTCAGTGGCTTCAGTGTAATGTCCACAAATTCTTTCAGAATATCCCACCTCTTCACCGAAGCTGGAAATATGATGTACAGTCTTTGGAGAGTGCCAAAAAAGGTTAGACACACTCTGTTTGATGATGCAGCATCACATAACAAGAGGTTCAGACTGTGGCTACAGCAGGGGATAAATAGTGCCTCTGGACACTTCTGCTGCACCAATGCTTGCACACCGTTGTGTATAACCCTCATATTTGTGCCATTGTCATAGCTCTGCCTCCTACAGTTAGCCAACTCCAACCCCAGGTTATCCAGCACCCCAGTCAGTGTTTCTGTGAGGCCTTTACTAGTTGTGTCCCTCACGACTGTGAAGCCAACAAAAGACTCATTGATGGTGACATTCTTGTTGTCGTCTGTATGAACATAAAGGATTATTACTGAGGCCTGCTCCTGCTTAGAAATGTCAGGTGATTAATCCAACTCTATTGCAAAGTACTTGGAGGCTTTGACCTGGGCACAAATTTGACCAAGAACACATTCTGAAATTGAATCTAAAAATTAATTTTGAGTGCACCAGGAAAGATATCCTGTGGTTTCTTTAGAGGCTACCTTTCCAAGATGCTCTGCTAGTGTGACATCATATCGTGCTATGAGCTCAAGGACACCCAGGAAATTTCCATTTTTAGGATCTCCTAACTTAGCATTCTTCCATCTCAGTGGCAAGTTCCTTTCTGCAAGGAAGAGCATGCAGTCGATCACTCTCGTTAACACACTTCTCCAGTGTGCCTTTTCAGCATCTATGGCTCTTTGCAATGTGCTGTCAATAGTTTTACCAAGGCGTAAGCGGGATGCTAATTCTTTCCACAACAGATAAGCATTTATGTGATCACCACTGGTTTCATGGTGCTGCAGTGTTTTTAAAAGACACTGCCAGTTGTTGTACCCCACCACAAAGCGTGTGTCAACAACTCTAGCTCCACCAAAAAGCTTACATGCAAAACAATACACTTTATTCGTACTTTTGGAGTACAGTAACCAATCCCGCTGCACTTTTTCTCCATTAGACATTGAACGGAAACAGAAGGCTTTGGAAAAACACCTACTCATGTCTGATCTTGGATACGGCCAATCAGGACATTTCTTTGAGCCAATCTGGTGTGGTGGTGGCCAGTCAGATGGATCTTCTGAGTGAGGCCTTGTCTCAGCCCTCTGCTCTTCACCTCTCTGTTCCACATTCTCTTCCACCTCATCTTCACCCCTATGTTCCACATACGTTCCCACCTCATCTTCACCTCACTGTTCCACATTCTCTTCCACCTCATCTTCACCTCTCATTTCCACATTCTCCTTCAATTCCTCCTCAATGGTGAGTAGCTTTCCATCTCTGTCTGCACTATTTTTTACCCAAAAATGACACAGTGAATAGGTTGGTCAACAGAACTTCAAACCATACTGGACATTTAGTTAGTGTGGTCTAACTAATAGAACTCCTACCTGATGTCATCACTGGTCTCATCTCTACTTGATGCCATCGCCAACCTCATGTCTGTCTCTCTTAAGGCCGAGACACATCAGGCCGATTATCGGCCGTGGGACAGTCTGGCGAGGTCAGTGACTCAAATCGGTTTGGTGTGTCCTGTGTCGTCGTACGTCTGGGGAGCTGTCGGCGTTCATTTTGGCCGACCTGACATGTTCGGTCGGCGGAAGGGCCGTCGGGACTCACGCTGAAATGACGAGCGGAATGAGCGTGACTACAGTCTCTCAAAATCTGATGAAAATCTTTTAAACTGACCTTTGTTGAGCTGAAATGAAGACAGATTCAGCAACTGCATGTCCTATTTCTCGCTTAAAATGTTTTCAGAAACACGTTTCAGTGAACTATCTTAGTACAATATGAGATCGTATTCTGAACAGCCGCCATGACAGTCCAGGTCTGAATATCCGGAGAAAACAAACCCATGTGACGCGTTCGTCCAATCAGCTGCCGGTTTTTTCATTTACTGGGCGACATTACAGATTAGCGCCGCCTGCTGTTATGGAGGCGTATTACATCTCGTCTCCTCTCGTCTTTTTGATGTGTCCCGAGGCAGTTTTTTGGACCTCGGGGACGTGACTGATCATATCGGTCAACGGTCGGCCGTCGGCTATATGTGTCTACACCATTACTCCTTGCCTTTGTTCTTCTCCACTAAGACATATTGTCAAACAAACATTATGTAATAGATTTTCCATATTACTTTTTCCATATTAATAATATTAAGAAATGAGTCTGTTGGTATCAAGTGGCTCCCCCTACACTTCCACCTAATGTTAGAACTACCTGTTGCCTTCCCCTGTCTTTCCTGATCCACCATCCTCACACCTGAATGAAATTAACTCACTGTTAAATATAGCAGCCTAAATTCAATTATTAAATCAGCCTAGGGATGGAATCAGATAATTCAATTCAATTTTATTTATAGTATCAAATCATAACACGAGTTATCTCGACACTTTACAGATAGAGTAGGTCTAGACCACACTCTATAATTTACAAAGCCCCAACAATTCCAACAATTACAGTAATTCCCTCAAGAGCAAGCAGTGCGACAGTGGCGAGGAAAAACTCCCTCTTGGGAAGAAACCTCGGACAGACCCAGGCTCTTGGTAGGCGGTGTCTGACAGGCTGGTTGGGGATGTGATGAAAAGTGGCAATAATAGTCACATTAATAATGGAAAAGTGACTTCAAATGGTAGTCGTAGTAGTTCATGTCATATCAGTGGGCTGCAGGGCGTTACAGGATGTAGCGCGGCCCAGCAGAGCATGGATGGACGTAGCAGGAAGCTGCAGGGTTCAGCAGGACGCAGCATGACATTGCAGGGCACCGCAGAGCTTAGCAGGGAGTGCAGCAGGACCACGGCGACAGCTGCAACCAAGATCTTGGTGCCAACGTTCTCCAAGGAAATACGCTGGGTGAAAAAACATAAGGACTCCGGGGAGTAAACTCCCCAGAAGCTAGGATTAGTAACAAGCATTTCTGGGACGGGATGCACACAAATGGTAATAGAAAGGGAGAGGAGAGAGCAGCTCAGTGTGTCAAAGGAAGGAAGTCCCCACGGCAGTCTAGAACTATAACGTAGCATAACTAAGAGAGACAGGTTATAAGGAGAGGTAGCCTGTTCGGGCTTTGAACTCTCCCCTGCCGGATCGGGCTATGCTGGCCTGCCTCCCTCTACTTTTGTTATATTATTAATCTAACGACTATGAAGAGAAGCATGTGGGCCTGGTTAGGCGGACGCTGCAACTCCTCACTCCCGAACTATAAGCTTTATCAAATAGGAGAGTTTTAAGTTCATTCTTGAATGCGGTTTCTGATAAGACAACTATTATGCAGTAAGGTTGTGCTGCTGTTGATATTACATTCACATTTTGGATTTTTAAAAGAACAAAGACCTTTAAAGAGAGAGAGAGAGAGAGGTGATCCTGTAATTACAGCTTCCATATCACCCAACAGATGTAACTATAGCCTGTATATGTCTGACAGCCAGTGGTTAAATTGGGCCGGGGCTCTCTGGGGCTCAGCCCCGGCACATAAGCCTGCTCGTTGTCCGGATGTGCCTGCTTGCAGTCTAAATATGTCACATACAATTTTATGAAAGTGATGCTTTTGAAAACATGATATTTCTGACAATAAATGAAAGACGAAATGGCATGCCTATTTTGTCTCGGCGGAGCGGAGATGAGAACAATCAGAACACAGCAACAAACCACGCAGCACTGCAATTCACCACTGCGGGTCAACAACATAACGCCGAAGACTCTATACGTCAGTAGGATTAGCAGATAAAATGCTTTCTCCAAAGCTAAAAACCCCACTTTGCTGCGGTGGAAGCCCGGTGCTCGGAAGCTCCACCGGCCGCTACGAGTTCATGTCGATGACCAAGCCATTGAATCGGTTCTCGCTGTCGCATCTCCTCCAGCGGCAGGGCTCTGAGCCAGCCATGGCTCGCCTCCGGTCATCGGAGAGCCCCAATCGGTGCCGTGTGTGCGTGTGTGTGTTGTAGTAAAGAGAGAGAATGGGGGGCATACCCCCGGACCTCCCTAGGGAGAGCCCCCCCACATAACATATCCCAATTTAACCCCTGCTGACAGCACAGCTAAGATGAACAGCTAATGGTAAAACAAACTCTATTAATGATTCCGTGGTAAACCAGAGTTATTGCATAAGTTATGTTTTCCAGCTTCTAGTCATTTATTGTGCATGCTACATTATATTTACCAGTTATTTTACCTTAATAAAATTGAGATATGTCTGGGATTGGTACCATATGGTTTAAACCAAAATCTAAATGTAGCTATCACCAACATTGGTTTGCATTAAGTTAGCAAACACTAGCCAGTCTGTTAACATTAATATTTTGGTAGCAAATGATTCCATGGTAAACCAGAGATATTACATTAGTTGTTTTCCAGATTCTTGTCTTTATTGTAGATGCTACTTTATATTACCTTATTATTGACTTGGTAGAGATGCCACAGAGAGGTGAAAATAGGGACAGAATCATTCTCCAAAGGCAGGCATATTGGATACGCTTCCTTAACATCCACATTCCTGTGGACCCAAAGACGGCCACCTCTGCCCCACTGGTCCTGGTATTGATGGAGGCCCTCTCAGAATGAGGCCCTCTACATGCCTTTTTTAAATTCCTTGTCTTCATCTTTTTAAATGTTTGCAATTCTTAATTTCATTCATGCTTATTTATTTCATTTGTTTATTTATTTATTTCATTTTCTCATGTTTTTCTTGTTTTTCTGACTGTGTCTCAATAGGTCGTGAGTCCCTATGTTGGGATGTATTTTAAATGCTGGTTTATTTATTTATTTTTATCTTACCTTTATTTATTCAGGGAAGGTTCACTGAGAGGAAGCCTCTCTTTTGCAGGAACACCCTGATCACATTTACACAGTTACACATTCATACATCAAAGCTGCCCAGTACAACCACAGTCTGATCTGCTGGCCACTGAGTAGCTGCACTGGAGCGGTTTGTGAGTAGCTACTAGTTAACTTACCTGACTCCGCCAGATGGATTGCTTCGCATTTGCTCGGCATATCCATCTGGGAACTTTCCGTTGGAGAATTTTTGGGAAGGGGTGAAAATACTGGTTAGCTGATTGGATGAACCATCTGTCTATCACCTATGTTGGTGATAGACAGATGGTTCAGGGCCAAATCAACCAATCAGATCCACGAAGCGTATGAAAATACAACCACAAGCCCGCCCCTGCTGCTGCAGGCAAAGCATAGCTCGTTAGCTCAGCATGCAAGCAACATGTCGGTAAAGGATATTTGCCGTTTGTGTAACGAAAATTTAGGAATAAAAGGCACCATTTCAGGTTCCCGGTCCATATTCCAAAAGAAGGATCCAAGAGAAAAAAAGCATTAGCGAGCGGCTAACAGAATTAGGGCTACCGCTGTCTGAAAATACTGGTTAGCTGATTGGATAAACCATCTGTCTATCACCACCTAACCCACCTCAAAATCAACGCTGATTGGCCCGGTCGTTTGGCTAACGGCTCCAAATTTTCTCTATCTCAAGATGCCAGACTGATCTGCGAGTGGAAAACTGGAGCTCGCGAGATCAGGAAGGTCTCACAAGGCTACTAGTTAACCCCACCTGCCTGAGAAAAACGCTGAAGAAGGGCGTCTTTCCCGAAACATCCATGTGATAAGATTTCTTTATCTAATGACCTTACACCAAACAACTTTTCAAGTGATTCCACTGTTGCAGACTATTTTCCAATATCAGAATGAAACCCTGAGAGTCTTGCTAGAGTTGGGGTGATCCCGTTGTCTCAATCGTTTTGGAGTAAGGTGGTCATAAATCTCAGTCTGAGTCAGTCTTTTCCTGTCTTGAGGTTCAGACATAATCAAACGTGTTTGATATTATTGTAAGTTTTAAGTCTTGGTAGTGAAGTTAAATTATGTGAACATTGTCATCAACCAATCGGTGCGCTCCCTCCAGCAACAAACAGGAAACAGCAAACGGCTAGAGCCATTGTTGTTTATGGTTGCTATGGCGCCGTGCTAAGCTAAACACTAAAGAGGGAAAGGTGCCGATTTTCAACCCTTCCGAAGCACATCATCCAAAGAGAGTTTTACCAGCAGATAAACATGTCTTCCGGGTACTGAAGACATTCATCTGCATGTACGGCAGAACAGAAAATCAGCAAACTTTCCCTGAAGTTACCAGCTAACGCTAGCAGTAGCTAGCTAGCTTGGTTAAATTTTTCACAACTAATTTAGCTGTAGTCTTGCAATTTGTGACCATAAGTCCTGACATTCGAGCCAGGGGGGGCAAAAATAATAAAAAATAAACTCATTGTAGCAGCTGAGACCTGGGGAACACACATATGGACAAAACAGACATGCTAAATAAACATATAGGTTTATTTTTTAAAGCAGATTTTAAATTACATTGTTACAATTTAACAATTCGCCCTTATGAAGAAACCAAGCGCAGTCACACCATAAAATGTTAAGACATGTTGAGAAAAAAGATCAGTATTTTGCCGTAATCCAATGACATGAAAAAAAGTAATCCACAGCCATCAGAAGATCCACTTTGCCGTTTAAACAAAGTGGAATAAAACGTACAAAAGTCCAAATCTACACAAAACGCGCAATCAATTAGTAAGCTGACAGTAAATTTATATGACATTTAGGCAACCTTTATTGCAACGTTGTCACGGTAAGATGTCCAGACTAGTGCAACAGTAATTATCGTTTTTTTGCTGTCCTGCATATGCGTCGACAATGGTCTCAGGTGATAGCCAGATCCCTGAAAAAATATTATTTTTACTAAAGCAGTATATGAAATCAGATGTATTACCTATCACCATTTAGTTGTTTTGTGTTATTTAAAGTATTTATAAAATATCTGGTTATGCCAGAAATAATTATTCCACTCATTTTTGAAACAATGCAATTACCCGTTTCAGCTACCGAGGGGGGGTGCTCCCCTTGCATTTAAACCACTCTGGTTATACTCAAGCACTTTCTCTTTGTCACAGCCCAGGCTGTGACCTCTGGACTTCCCCTGTGTTTCCTGTTTTTCCCTGTCTTTCCCTGTGTCTCCTCCCCTGCTCTTTAATGTTTAATTTCTTATACTGCACTGCAACTTTTATTCTTGTATTTTAATTGTTTTTATGTAAAGCATTTTGAATTGCCCTGTTGCTGAAATGTGCTATACAAATAAAGCTGCCTTGCCTTGCCAGGCATTAGCTTCGCAGGGAATGTCGGTTGGACAACATGAAAAGGTGCTCCATGATGTTATGGATAATTTAACAACCCTTGGCGCAAGCGTCGCACAGCTGGGCATTCAGCTGAACCGTGTTACCGCCAGCCTGACTTCACCAGCTGCTAATCCACCACCAATGCACCCGGCTCAACCTGCCCCTGCTCCTCTCCCACGGGAACCCCACATTCCCACTCCAGAACGCTACAGCGGTGAATTGGCCGCCTGCTCACGCTTCCTCTTGCAATGCTCTCTAGTTTTTTCACAACAACCAGCTACCTAGCAATCTGATGAAGCCAAAATTGCATATTTGGTTAGTCTTCTCTCCGGCAGAGCAGCTCAGTGGACAACTAAAAAGGTACTTGATCAGCCTGTTAAAGGGAAATTTTCAGTCACCGGTTATCTCTCTTTAGAATAGAATCCTGGCAGCTGAAAGTGGTTGGGACTAGGTCTCACTTCAGGGCATTTTTATGCATGGCCTCTCTGAAATCATGACAGATGAGCTGGCAGTGAGGGATGAGACCCAGTCCCTCAAGGCTCTGATTTCCCTGGCCACTAGATTAGATAATCGTATGACAGAGCGACGCAGAGAAAAGTCCCACCGTCCATTGTCTCAAAGTCCTTCCCCTCAGTCCCAACCTCCCTTCAAGATTACTTTAGGTATCCCCTCCAGTACACATTCTCCCCCCAAGAATCCACCCATTGTCACCGGAGAGGAGCCTATACAGCTTGGACGCACTCGACTCACCCCCTCTGAAAGGTAACGGAGGCTCAGGGAGGTCTCTGTAACTACTGCGGACTAACTCCTCCACTCATATTCCCGAAAAACACTCCCAGCTCAAAGCAGTGCTTATGTGGGAACAATCTTCCTTGACCCTCAAAGCACTCAAAGACTCTGGAGCTGATGATAATTTCATTGATCCCACCTTTGCTGCCCAAAGCGGTTTGTGCATCCATTACCCTCATCCTCTCTGGCAACCATTGCGAGTGCATTCAGTTGTTTCTGATTCCTGCACCCCGCTGGTCCTAGGTCAGCCCTGGCTTCGCCTACATAACCCACACATATACTGGTGCTCCAGCACCATTTAAAAGCTGGAGCGTTCACTTCCATGCTGTCTTCAATTAGCTCTTTCATCTCCCAAGCTCTCCATCCCTTCACCTCCAGAACCCCCTAATCTTTCATTGGTCCCTAGTGTTTATCATGACCTAGCTGAAATGTTCAGCAAAGGCAGAGCCCTTACCCTGCCTCCACACTGACCCTACGACTGGCCTAATGACTTGCTGTCAGGAGCCAGTCTGCCCACCAGTCACCTCTATAACCTTGCTCGCCCTGAGAGAGCGGCTATGGAGTCTCTGGCAGCCAGTCTCATTCACCTCTCCTCATCTCCAGTTGGAGCTGTTTTTTCTTCAGTGGGAAGAAAGATGGTTCTCTTCATCCCTGCATCAACTTTACTGGACTGAACAACATCACAGTAAAAAATAAGTACCCTCTCCCCCTCATCGACTCTGCCATCGGTCCTCTTCACCAGGCCACAGTATTCTCAAAACTGGATCTGAGGAACGCCTACCATCTTGTTCATATTAAAGATGGTGATGAGTGGAATATGGCCATTAACACCCCCTTAGGCCACTTCAAATATTTGATCATGCCCTTCGGACTTACCAACGCCCCAGCAGTGTTCCAGGCTCTGGTCAACAACGTTCTCAGAGAGATGCTTGACCGCTATGTTTTTGTCTACCTCAATGACATCCTGATTTTCTCCAAGACCACACAAGAACACCAGCAACATGTGAGGTTAGTGCTTCAAAAGCTGTTAGAAAATAAGTTATTTGTCAAAGCAGAGAAGTGTGATTTTCACTCTGAGTCTGTAAGCTTCCTAGGATTTATTGTGGAGAAGGGCCAGCTGAGACCGGATCCAGCCAAGCAAAAAGCGGTGGTGGAATGGCCACAGCCGGAGGGCAGAAAACTGCTCCAGCTGTTTCTTGGGTTTGCCAACTTTTACAGGAGATTCATCAAAGATTACAGTAAGGTGGCAGCCCCTCTCACTTTTCTCACGTCCCTTGCTAAACCATTCTCTTGGCCCCCTGAGGCAGAACAAGCTTTCAATTCAATTCACTTTTATTTATAGTATCAAATCATAACAAGAGTTATCTCGAGACACTTTACAGATAGAGTAGGTCTAGACCACACTCCCCAACAATTCTAATAATTGCCCCAAGAGCAAGCAGTGCGACAGTGGCGAGGATAAACTCCCTATTAGGAAGAAACCTCGGACAGACCGAGGCTCTTGGTAGGCGGTGTCTGACGGTGCCAGTTGGGGATGTCTTTCACCAGGTTAAAGACACTGTTCGCTAGTGCTCCCATTTTGACACATCCTGATCCATCTTTGCAGTTTCTGGTTGAGGTGGATGCATCAGACTCAGGAGTTGGAGCAGTGATCTCTCAGCAATTTCCCTAAAGATCACAAACTGCACCCCTGTGCATCTTTTTCTTGTCGTTTGTCTCCAGCAGAGCAAAATTATGATGTTGGAAATTGGGAACCCGCGGTGGTGCTGGCATTGGAAGAATGGCATCCCGACATCCATTCCTGGTATGGACAGACCACAAAAACCTTGCCTACCTCTAGTCCGCCAAGAGGCTGAACTCTCGCCAAGCAGTTTCTAGGGAGGTTAAACTTCACCTTAACCTACCGACCAGGATCCCGCAACCAAAAACCAGACACTCTGTCCCATCAGAGTGACAAGGCCATACCTAGCACCGCACCGGAGCCCATTCTTCCTGCATCTTGCATCGTTGCTGTTGTGGTCTGGGACATTGAGAGTCTGGTAAAAGAAGCGCAGCCTACACTGCCAGTCCCAGGTAATGTTCCTGCTAACTGCCTGTTTGTGCCTGACTCTATGAAACACTCCTCCAAACTTATCTGTCATCCGGGAATCCAGCGTACTCTGTCCTTCATCTTTTTGGTGGCCCACCATCACCAAGGACCATCACTCTGGACTTTGTAGACCCTTTCTCTAAGGCTGTTCATTTTGTCTCCCTTCCTAAATTATCTTCAGCAATGGAAACTGCAAATCTACTGGTCCAGTATGTTTTCCGCCTTCACGGCATTCCCAGCGACATTGTTTCTGACCGAGGATCTGAGGAGCGGTCTTGGATTCCACGGAGGTTCATTCTGGATGCTGCCCTCCTCAGCACCTTCTACGGGGAGCATCCGGACAAGCCTGGGGCGACCCAGAGGCCCGTTGAGGGGAGAGTACTGTCACAGCCTGGTCTGTGACCTCTGGACTTACCCTGTCTTTCCGTGTGTGTGTGTGTGTGTGTGTGTGTGTGTGGGCTCTACAATCATTACCAGGCACAGCTGACTTCCATTAACCATCAACTGAGTATACGAAACCCAGCTCTCCACTCACTCATCGTCAGATTGTTCTGCTTTGAACGTGGTAACTCTCCTGGCTTTTAACTCCAGTGAAGAAAGTGATCTTGACCTGTTGTTGTGACCCTGCTAAATCTAACCTCACCTGTGTCTCCTCTCTACCAGCACCTGCCTAAGCTGAGCCTGCACCTGCTGATCTTCTGCCATTGCCTGCCACAGACACCATGTGCTTCCTCCATGAAAGCTAACTCTGGTTACTGGGAGCTCTATACTGCGAACGTGAAGTTGGCAGCTCCAGCGGTCGTGTGCGTCCCTGGGACCAGAGCGGGCAATGTGGAATCCTATCTAAAGATGCTGGCTAAAGATAACTGTAAATACATTAAGATCATACTTAATGTAGGTGGTAATGATACCCGATTACGCAAATCGGAGATCAGTAAAATTAATGCTGTCACTTTGTGCATGTGCAAAGACAATGTCGGACTCAGTAGTTTTCTCTGTACCCCCTTCTCTCCATTAGCCTCGTGAGACCGTCCTGATCTTGCGAGCTCCAGTTTTCCACTTGCTGATCAGTCTGGAGTCTTGAGATAGAGAAAATTTGGAGCTGTTAGCCAAACGACCGGGCCAATCAGCGTTGGTTTTGAGGCGGGTTAGGTGGTGATAGACAGATGGTTTATCCAATCAGCTAACCAGTATTTTCAGACAGCGGTCCGGGAACCTGAAATGGTGTCTTTTATTCCTTAATTCTCGTTACGCAAACGGCAAATATCCTTTACCGACATGTTGCTTGCTTGTTGAGCTAACGAGCTATGCTTTGACTGCAGCAGCACGAGGGCTTGTGGTTGTATTTTCATACGCTTCATGGATCTGATTGGTTGATTTGGCCCGTCTATCACCAACATAGGTGATAGACAGATGGTTCATCCAATCAGCTAACCAGTATTTCCACCCCTTCCCAAAAGTTCTCCAACGGAAAGTTCCCAGATGGATATGCCGAGCAAATGCGAAGCGATCCATCTGGCGGAGTCAGGTTATCTCTCCATTGGCTTCCTGTAAAACAGACACCATCACCACATTTAAGAGTAAAATTAAAACTCTCCTCTTTGATAAAGCTTATAGTTCAGGAGTGAGGAGTTGCAGCTTTCGCCTAGACCGGCGGGGGAAGAGTGTGGTGCCACAGTCACGGTGCACCCCCCTCCCTATCTCTGCTTCTCTTAGGGGAGGGTGTGTAGCCACAGTCACGGCGCGTCCCCTCCCTATCTCTGCAGCTCTTAGCTATGCTCTTATAGTTTTTGACTGTCAGAGGACTTCTTTTGACACACTGAGCTCTTCTCTCCTCTCTCTTTTCATCTGTGGGCAAATGCTTGTTACTAACCTAGCTCTGGGGAGCTTGTTCCACGGAGCCCTTATGTTTTCTCGCCCCACAGTTTTCCCTGGATTAGGGTGGCACCTAAATCATGGTTGCAGCCGTCACCATGGTCCTGTTAGGTGCCCTGCTATACCCTGCTACACTGTGCTATGCCCTGCAGTGACCTGCTATGTCCTACAATGCCCTGCTACGCCTTGTAGTGCCCTGCTGCGCCCTGCTACGTGCAGCTACACCCTGCAGTGCCCTGCTATGCCATGAACTACTACAACAACTATTTCTAGTCATAGTTCCATTATCTTTATTGTGACTATAATTGCCATTGTTCATCATACCCCGAACCGGCACCAACAGACAAATGCCCACCAAGAGCCTGGGTCTGTCCGAGGTTTCTCCCTAAAAGGAAGTTTTCCTCACCACTCAAGGTTTCTGCCTAAAAGGGAGTTTTTCCTCACCACTGTCGCACTAAATGCTTGCTCTTGTGGGAATTACTGGAATTGTTGGGTCTTTGTAAATTATAGAGTGTGGTCTACTCTATCTGTAAAGTGTCTCGACATAACTCTTGTTATGATTTGATACTATAAATAAAATTGAATTGGTTTTATAGTCTTTTAGATTTCTAAATGCATTTCCAGCAGCCATTGCTTTTCATTCATTTCACACCCGTAAGCCATCACATCACAACCAAGCTGTCAAAGGTTTTCACTGGAACTAATGTCTACTGAAGAAATAGTTCCTATAAAAACAGTTGACTGTGCAGTGTGCCATTCAACAGTGTAACAGGGACATTGTTTCTGCAGAGAGAGGTTTTTATTACTTATGTGTTTATTTGCTTATTTATTAATTGAGTAAGCACCACAAACCAAAGTCCTCTCCTCTACATTGTATTTGGGTGAAGATAAAAATCTCAGTGACAGATATCTTAACTTGTACAAAACTATGTGTATGGCTTAGACACCATGGCTTTTTTTTGGTAATTTGAGAAAAGGGACCCCTAAACTGGTTGATTTAAATTTTCTAGAAAAATTGATGAACACCAATGGCTGCCAGTAAGGCAAGGACATACAGCACGGTCTCAGGGCAGTTTGTGAAATGGTCACGTTATTTTTAATCTATTGATTTGTGTACACGGACACGTCGTTTTTTTTCGTGGTGGTCAGCACGTAATGGGAAGCATCTATATGGAGGTTGGGTTTAGGAAAAGAACGGGGAAAGGACATGTCACATGCCGGGACACGATCTCTGGGAGGATGCGCGACAAGAATGGGATGGTTGGGTTTAGGAAAAGAACAACATGGTAGCGAACGACAACGTACACTCAAGTTACAACAACTTCTTTGTTCATCGCTAAACACTCAAAATGGCTGCCACGCCACGCCCACACCGTCTGATGAAAAGTTTTTCTTTCAACAACTTTTCATCGTTAAGGTGTTGGGATGGTACAGACCAAGTTTGAAGTCCATCGGATGAAATCTCTAGGACGAGTTCGTTACAGTACGACATGTGGAAATGGCCAAAATCGCACTGATTTCGAACAATATAAATTAAAAATGGCGGACTTCCTGTTGGGTTTAGGGTATGGCCCTAATGAAGTTTTTTCGTACATCTTGACATGTTACATATGTGTACCAAATTTCGTGAGTCTACGTTAAACGCACTGCAGGGGCTCAATTTTCTTAACTTTCAAGGGGCGCTAGCGAGCCACTTTTGTGCGCCTATTCCCGAAACCCTTAAAATACGTAAATTTTCACCAGACTTGATGCGGCCGCCAAATTTGGTGAGTTTTAGAATATATTAAGCCCCTCAAAAAGCTAATCCATTTGACGGGAAAATAATAATAATTCCTTCAGTTTCAATAGGGCCTTCGCCACTGTCGGCGCTCGGGCCCTAATAACGTGCTGACCACCACAAAAAAAACATAAACGTGTCTGTGTACACAAATCAATAGATTAAATAACGTGACCATTTCACAAACTGCTGTGAGACTGGGTTGGGACATATGTCAAATGAAAACGTTAACGAGTTAACGCAAATTCCTATTAACACCACACATTTTCTTGAAGCGCAATAACACACGCACATTTTGTGCTTCGGGCCTCAACCCTCCAGGGCTTTTCCTTACTCAGAATGGGCCTTTGATGGGGGGGGGTGACTACGCACAACAGTAAGCATGATTGGTTTGCGTACAGTAAAGGCAATGAGTCTGCGTTACCTTATTTGACAGAAATCTATATGCATTTGCCTGTCATTTCTGACAGTTTGATAAACAAAAATGTCTTATGCTTGAGTAAATGAAGCCCCAATGAACAAAACTTATACTTAAAAATTATATGAATATTAAAATACCACCGTTAAGATTTCCAGGAGAGTCCAGTACAGCCTAGTCTCGCTTTGCCAGACCATCCACACGCTGCGGAGCAGAGGAGGGTTTGGCTACTCTACATAGCATTCCGGGATGGGAGAAAAACGTGCTCTGGTTCATTGGCATTTCTTTAAACCAATCAAAACTGTCCTGGGTGGCACTAATTTCTGCACAGAGCCACTGTTAAATAGTCATGCGAGGGAAAATTGGACCGATAGTCTAGCTGTCTGGATTTACCCTGCAGAGATCTGACGAGCAGTCAACAATAGTCCTCATAAAACCACCGGAGTTTAAAATTCCAACAGAAAGAAAGCGAAAGGAAACTGACATACATGCATCCGGTGGAATTTCCTGCGGCACCGGAGCAATCCCGGAAGTGGAACGTCAAGGATAAAGACTAAGTACAGCCAGACTTTGGACGTTAAAACTGAGGTAAGTGCTGCTATTCAAATTTGTGTTCTGCTTGTCCAACTGTTGTTTGGTAAATTGCCATTAAACATAGTTGGAGAGGATTTCTCTAAATTCTTATCATTTTCTGGTGATTTTCCTTTGAGGCTGGCTAAAACCTCTTTGGTGGCGCCAAAAGTTCCTCTATGCAGGAAAAACCCAGGCCTCTCTGTAGTTCGGGAAATCAGGATGCAACTGCAGCAGTAACATTAGCAGAAACATTAACAACATTAAAGTGCTCCGTGATAACATCCAGGGGATCACCAAACCCATCATCCACTGTCTGGCTCGCCGCGGAAAAGTGAAGCGCATGATCCTCAAGGAGGTCCGCGGTGTGCTGAAGGTGTTCCTGGAGAACATGACCCTTGACGCCATCACCAGACACCGAGCACGCCAAGAGGAAGACGGTGAGCGCCATAAATGTGGTGTACGTTCTGGAGAGACACAGCGGCACCCTGTACGGCTTCGGAGGCTAAACCTGATTCTGAATCACAAATAAAAGAGCCACACACTTCATCTAAAGAGACACTTCCCGTTCTCAGTAACAGTCTTTATTACTTACAGTTTAACTAAATCAATTATCATTAAAAAGCAGCTCAAGACGCAAAAAAAGAAACCTTGAACATAAATGGATTAAAAAAGGGGTCTTTTGAATTGCAAGTTGAGTTTCAACGCCTAGTGGTGTGCAATACTGCAATATTTGGTATTGATCCGATACCAAGTGAATACAAGGCCAATATTGCCGATACTGATATGATACTGATACTTTTTAATAATTAAGGAGGAGGAATTTTCATGACCTTTAGCCTAAGTGTTTTTGTGATTTTACATTTGGATTATAAATAAGTTAAAATCCAGGACAGAATTTTCATATGTTGTAAAAATTGTTGTTACCACTGCATCTTACAGTCTTTTTACAAATGATATAGCTTGCCGTTGTTTCATTTTTGGTCTGAAAATATAGCCACACAGCGCTCCTCTTCCTCTCTGCCATTCTTCTGCCGTCTCTGTACTGCTTGTGTGTGTGTGTGCTGCTGGCCGCTGCCGAGCCTGGCTGCTTGCTTGCTTGTTTGCCCGGCGCCGCTGAGTCACAATGACGGTACAACATTAAATCACAAGAGGGGGGAGGAGGAGCAAAGTGTGCCTGCTCCTTAAAGATGATTTTTTTTGGGGCATTTTCTGCCTTTATTTTGATTGGACAGCTGAAGACAAGAAAGGGGAGAGAGAGTGGGGAATGACATGCAGCAAAAGTTCAGAGTCAAACCCGGGCCAGCTGCATTGAGGTGTAAACCTCTATATATTGTTTGCTCTCTACCAACTGAGCCATCCGTGTGCCCAGGACTTGACCACTTTAAAGGGGCACTATACAGTTTTGGCAATTTCTTCGCTTTTTGCTCGCAGGTTTCTTAATAGAGCTCCACCTACAGCTTTGGAATAGATATTTGGTACCCTTCTTACCCGGGTCCGTAACATAATTATTTTTTTCTTCAATGGCCTTAGAACACTGTCGGAGCAGAAGCAACTAACGTTTGCCAACATCAAGCTGACAAGAAACTCTGTGGCAGATAAAGTTTCTGATCAAAAATACTTACAAGTGCAACAGCACGGGTCAGCATCAGATTTGCAGGCTTCCGTTTGTCTCAGTTCTCGCCATTCTGAAAACGCAGGTCCAATGTTTACTCGTGTCTGACTCCTCGCTCGGTCAGTCTGCCGTTTCCTCTTTTTCTGTTCCTCCGACAATGTTTTCCTAGCTTTCTGCTTCTTTTTTGCCGGCTCAGTCATGACGTTAGTGTGAAAAACCTTTGCCGGTTCCTGAATGGGGGCGTGTAGCTTCGTGTATGTGTGCAGTGCCGTGAAGCAATTCATTACATCGCGAGATCTGATATTGCGATACTTCCTGATGCTTGCAAGGGTGGTTTTTCCGCTCACAGGCGCTAGGGGGGAGCGAGACGACCACCATTCAACCCGAAAAAAAGTCATATAACCATTCCAATGACTCTGAAACTCTTCAGTTAAGATAAATTAAGCTAAAAAAAAAAAAATGGCATAGTTCTTTAAACCAGCAGCGCACCCACAGACAGCCAGGTCGCCTCTTTGATGAAACTGCAGCAGTGCACACTGGAGAGGAACTGAAACGAAAGTATCAATCTTATTACAGTGGTATTGATCAATATCCATACCAACGTTGGTATCAATATTATCGATATTTGGATCAATCCGCCCACCACTATCCAAGCCCCAATGTCAACAGCTGTGTGACAGGAAACCCTGTCATCTTCCATCTCCATAATCAGACACTCCCCTCTCAAAACCCAACTCACTCTCCAAAAATATAGAGAGTAAATTGCAAAGTTGAAAAATGGTGTGTTGCTATAACCACCTCCTGTATAAGCATAATAAGATAAAAGCCAAGTTAGCCATACGCTGCAATAAAAGCAGCTTTAGATAAATAGCAGCTCAGCACTTAGCAGCTTATGATCACAATGGAGCAAGGATCACTGGCTGTTTTTGTCCACAGCAGTCACACACACACACCAATAACACTGTTCCTTCGTCATCAGAGTGCATTAGATCAACAGCAGAGGAAGAGACAAATATGCTTGACTCACTGTGCCAGGGAGACAAGCAGCTCAACCTCTGCTCGGTATCAAGACACTGACAATGAGAGGAGGATGTTTATAAAGCTCTTGTTTATTTAATGAGAGTTTTTTTCAGCAGTCAGTCTATAGTGAAGGACTCAGCCGTCAAAAAGGTTCCTACGTCAAAGAGTGCAACACCCAACAAAGAAAGGTCAACCATGTCAACCAGCCGTTTTACTGTGTGTGTGTGTGTGTGTGTGTGTGTGTGTGTGTTACTCTTCACCAAGCCACAGGTCGGCTGTCGTTTTTTTTTTTTTCCATCCTTCTTACCACCTTCGGCACAAACCACAGCCAAGACAGACGATCCACAAACGACACCATTTATTTTACGACTGTTCACACACTTCTTGCTCAGATTTTTTAACCCAGTTCAAATAAACAATATCTCAACTTCCTTCTGTCTGTGCTGTGTGGCTGCATATGAAGGGACAATTAGACAACAAGTGCCGGCTGTGTCAATTAACTCACCTGGCACTGCTCTCACGATCTATCCCCACACCTTCCCCCCCCCCCCACCCCCCCACCCTCCCTGCAGCTGAATGCAAACCATGATGAGGCCTGCTGAGCACACTCTGCAGCTCAGTGTGCCCGCCCGTTTCATTTAAAAAACATAGATGTTGTCTACACTGTGAAACAACCAGAAAATAAAGTTTTATTTCTCTTATTCACAGTGCCGCCGCAATCTCTCTCTCACTTGCTGGAGACACACGTCTGCAGCCTGCAGTTCATGCAAATCTCTCTCTTTCTCTTGCAATTGGATTTATAACGAAACACTCAAATCACCATATTATCATATGCATCTGGACTTTTTTGGGGCTGTTTTGGGTAGCTTGCTAGTATATTCTATAATAGCTCGCTAGCCTCGAATTGCCAGACCAATCTAAAATGCGCTGCGGAGGAGGGTCTGGCTAGTCCACACAGCATTACTGGATGGGAGAAAAATGTGTTCTGGTTTATTGGCATTTCTTTAAACCAATCACAATCATCTTGATGGAGCAACGGTGCTTTTGCAAAATAGCCTTGGGAAGGAGCTTTTGGTGGAACGTGTACGTTCAAAGGTTGATTTAGTCGTGCAACATAAAAATCTTACCTCTTACTTAACCATAGTCCTCATAAATCCACCGGAGTTCAGAATGCCAACCAGTGGCGTAACGAGTCAACACCGGGCCCCTATGCAGGATTATCAAGGCGGGCCCCCCTACTACAGCAAGTGATGATGGTGCAATTTCCACGAGTAGGCTACCATGAAAAGGACAGGATAGGATCATAGAGACACAGCATATAAGAGATGAGATGACTGACAAAATCAGGAGTAGCCTACGTACACCACAACAACAACAACAAAAAAACACGCACCATAACACATGAAAAAACGCAAAATGGCAGTCCTTCCAGAATTTCGCGCTCTTTTTTTGAGATTTTTGCGGCCCAAAATGCCTGATTTCGCAGGAGTGTTTGTAAAAAATTGCAATAAAAGTTGCGGTGTCTTTTGTATGTTTGTTGCAATGAAGTTGCAGAAGACAGTGAAAGTTTCAAAAAAAAATGTTTTGTATAGTTCTTTAAAAATAAAAAGCAAATTTGTTTTTGGGGAGAGAAAAATTATTATTACTATTAATTAATTACTGTGGGCTGAGATTTCCTAGGAACCTTACCAAAAAGGCTCAGGATGCTGCAAATGTTGGGATTATATGAAAATGGCTGGTGGATTTAAGAAAAAAAATTATTTATTGAATGAATCAAATATGAACATACAGTATATGTCACGGTCAGTGGCTTGTTGATCTTTACATTGTTAGTTAATTTTCTATCCTGGCCACACACACACACATTCATACTGATTGATAAAAGTACTTATTGGACTTATCATTGCACTTACAATAACGAGCGTAGCTGTCCTCAATTTAGGTCATCATGTCATTTCATCTTTTTTCCTGCATCCACCGTGTGTGATTGATTGATTGTGTGTGTGTGTGTGTGTGTGTGTGTGTGTGTGTGTGTGTGTGTGTGTGTGTGTGTGTGTGTGTGTGTGCGCGCGCGTGCGTGCCAGTCACTGGGGAAATGGAGCAGCAGCCCCGCCCTCTGCAGAGAGCAGACAGTGACTACGTTTACAAGCTGTCAATTTTCGGGTTATGGTCGGGTTAAGGTCACTATTCGGGTTTCTGAAACATTCGGAATAACCCGTTGTATTTCGTATAGGCTTCGCCCTCTAAGGCTACGCTAATGGGTTTATCCCTTCGCGCATGCGCAGTCGTGAAGATTTTCTTTCCCGCCCTTGCGTACAGTACGGGCTTCAACTACGTCCGCAGATACTGTATATGTACAGAGCGGACCCGTTGTTCATCTCCCACTTTTTCTTCAAGCTAGCAGTATGAAGACAAACTCGACTTCCAGCGGTGTTCGCCTCTGCTCCAACTGCCGGACCGGCTACATCCTGCTGCCAGACCTCCATCCCCGCTGCGAGACCTGCCTCGGTGCCGCTCACGCGGGCCCGGTTCTCGCCCCCGACACCTCCTGCCAGTTCTGCGCCCGCCTGCCATCTAAAGAGCTTGACATAAAATGCTACTAAAAAGGCATCAGGGTCCTGTTTTATCTGGACGGTCTGCTCATTCTGGCCCCCTCCCGGGAAAAGGCAGCGCTGCAAACTATGAAAGTTTGCGACATCTGCAAACACTGGCTTCGCCACGAACTGGCAAAAAAAGCTCACTGCTCCCCGCACAATTGATAGTTTATCTGGGCGTGGACATAAACTCGATTGTCATAAGGGCAAGGCTGTCAACGCCAAGACGAGACGCACTGATCTCTCTGTTGTCGCGCACCACGCCACTGTCAGCGTTGTCTGTGATGCTTTTTCTGGGCATGATGTCTGCGGATCGCGTAGTAGCCCCCCTGGGTGTCCTCCACATGA
This sequence comes from Perca flavescens, assembly GCF_004354835.1. NCBI lineage: Eukaryota > Metazoa > Chordata > Actinopteri > Perciformes > Percidae > Perca > Perca flavescens. Next base: position 8,316,465 of record NC_041331.1, read on the forward strand.
GGATAATCCAGAGGTGGTCTCACCGCCAGCGCCTCGAGCCTATACGCCATAAGTGGCGAATGCTGACCATTCCTCCCTCTCTTCAGTCAGACCTGGCATATTGAGGAAACCCCCGAACCCTCTCAACCGGGGTTCCCCTGGGCAAAGTGACATCACACATGACGCGTCCCTTACTGGCTGGGGAGGAATGTGCGAGTCGCAAGTGGTGGGAGGAGAATGGCCACCCCCCCCCCCCCACCCCACATAAACTGCCTTGAGCTATCCACGGTGCTGAAGGTCTTAAACACTTCACCCAGTGGTAGCGGGGAGACATGTCGTACGGACAGACAACATTACAGCAGCAGCGTTCATAAACCGCCAGGGCGGCGTGCGTTCGGCCCGGCTATTGGAAATGGCCAGGAGCCTCCTGCTGTGGGCCCGTAGTCATCTGTGGTCCCTCAAAGCTGTTTACATCCCCGGGGTTTTGAACCGGGCGGCAGACCTAATGTCGAAGGGAGGGCCCTCTCACAACGAGAAACGAGGAAATTGAATCCCCCTATTGTTCAGGAGCTGCGGAGCAGGTTCGGGAAAGCGGAGTGGATCTGTTCGCCTCACGAGAGAACACACAGTGCGCACTGTGGTTTTCCTTGAACCATGGGGTCTTCCCCCAGAACCCTCCTATACGCTTTCCTCCGGTCCCTCTTATCCCTCGCCTCCTGGAACGCATCCAGGAGGAGAATCTGTCATCTTAGTGACACCGGAGCGCACCAGCGCATCCTCCCGACTCTGGTTCAGATGCTGGCGGGTCCCCCCTGGCAACTGCCGTGGCGCGAGGGACACTCTGTCACAGCTGGACGGCGATTTCACCTCCGGTGGTAACCCAGCGGCTGCGGGGCTGGCTGCTGAGCGGGAACGCTTGCAGAAATTAGGCTTGCCTCCTGCTCTGGTGCGCACTATCCAGAACGCAAGAGCCCCTTCCACTGCAGCGTGTCACGCGGGACGTTGGTCTGCTTACCAACGCTGGTGCACGGAGAAGGAAGCGGACCCCATATCGTGTCTCCTGCCTCTCGTGTCGGCTTATCTCCAAACATTAGTGGTTAACGATTTGGCTCCATCTACAGTCAGAGCCTACGCAGCGACCATCTCATCCTGCCATTAAAGCTATGGAGAGAGGATGGTTTTTGCGCACCCCCTGGTAAAGCGTTTTCTTGAAGTGGGTCAGACGACAGAAACCCGCCGTGCACCCTCTCACACCCCAATGAGACATAGCCTAGCACTGGAGTTACAATAACGTAACTATCGTTTGCATGCGTGAGCAGAGAGAGTTACTCCTGTATACATGGAATTTGTAATCAATTGGCAATATCCCGATGTAAACAGCGACGCCAGTTAGCGTCTGGACGTACGGACAACATTAAGACGCAATAACTTTTCGGTCACCTTCTTATAAATCTCACTATCTCTGTACTTTCTGCCGTCAACAAAAGACATAATATTCATGGTTTTCACCACACTAATAAAGAAATTGGTTTCCTCCTCGCTCCAAAAGTGTGGTGCTGTGCTGCGTCTCGCCATGTTTACCTCTACTTCTTGTTTACTTCCGGTATACTGTGCGCAGGTTTTCTGCATTGACATGTAACTATATTATTATAGTATATAATTATTATTATAACTATGTTTCCTGGCGCGTACAAGAAGTTCCTCTACTCAAAAGACCAAGATCCCTTGCGAATAGAACATGCGCAGAACACAAATCAATGTTCCTTTTGATGGGGATATGCCGATACCCGTTTACATGACCAAAATTTCGGGTTAGAAAAGGGGTAACCCAGGTAGCATATTCAGGTTTTTAAAAACCGGAATATGAGCATATTCGGGTTTTTGCCGGTGTTTACATGGCTGTGCGCGACCGGGTTATTGCTAATATTTCGGTTTTGAACGGGTTATTGGCTGCATGTAAACGTAGTGAGTATTTACACAGCAGCCACTTCAGTGACTTTATAGTGAAAAATCGTTACAGCGTGCAGTGATGTTAAAATGTATACAGGTTGGCAGGACGGTCTGAAATGTTTTGCACGGTCATTCGCTGTACGTTTTGTTGGTAAATGTGAGATGTTCGAGTCACACACACGTCTCGTTTTCATATCAGAAACAAGGAAATTAATTTGACCTGTCACTCCCGCTTGGTCAGTGGCTGCATCTGAGACTGCTGGGATTGTCGCGAGTAATGAAAATGCGATAGGGGGCCCCGGCTGTCAATCAATATCTTCCAGTGATGCGGCTCCCGATTGGTCCGGGCCCGTAAGCACCGCTTACCCTGCTTACCGATTTCTGATGCCAACACAAAGAAAGAGAAAGGTGAGGGGCATCCGGCGAAATTTCTGGCGGCATCTGAACCATCCCGGAAATGAAACATCGTTGATATAGACTAATAGCTTGCAGGCGTTGGGAAGGGTTCTTTTTAACATGTAAATAGCTATGTGTTCGCTGGTGCCTTCATTACTGTAAGGCTTTTTCTTTCCACTGCTGACTCTTTACAGCCATCTGAAGGCATCGGGTATCTGATCCATCTGCATCTCTAACTCAAGACTGTCATTCAGATCATATGGTTCAAAGTGTAAATCAAGTGTTCCTCTAAAATTATTGTTTCATCAAAACATTCCTTTTGTCAGCTTTGTCAACTTTCTGCATTGCATTGCTGTCAGGCGGGTTAGGTGGGGCTTACCTAGTCACAAGGCCATTGATAGTAATTAAGAGGAAGATTGGGAGCAGCTGCGAGTTTGGGAGAGTTTGAGGATGTTAGCTGCAGCAGAGGACGGTCGAATCCCTTTTTCCCCATTAAGTTGTGTTAATGTTATTGTCCACGTCTGTTAAATGTCAATGGAGCACCAACTAACCAGTGTCGGAGCACGGAGAGCGAGCTGAGCTGGGCAACGAGGCGACAGGTAGAGCTTTTTCACCTTTTGCTGGCTAAACTCAACTGTAACAGCCCTTAAAAGGACCGTCAACTCTCAGTGCCCTGTACCTGGCTCACAGTCACCTTTTGTTGGCTAAACTTAACTGCAACAGCCTCTGAGATGACCAGCACCTCACAGTGAACGGTACCCAGCTAACAGTAACCTTTTCTCGGCTAAATTTAACTGTAAAAACAGCTCAACTTAACTGTCATGTGACCGGTTGTCATGTGACCGGCCAGGGGTCGCCTTATTTCGTAGGATATCATACAAATTGGCTTCCGTCCGTGGCAGTTTAAGGTGACCTAAACTCTGAACTGAAAACTGTGGCACTACTTTATTCCTCACAGCACCTGGTCTCCAGAGGCCATGTGGTCAAACAGATACACTCAGCTTTCATATCCAGTCCCATATGCACACTGTGAACATGGAGCGCTGTCCAGACATGATGGGAATATGAAAGGAGGATGGAGATTGGTGAAAAATAATAAAGTTGTGTTAAGTGTGTACCTGCAGCTAAACAGACAGCAGCTTGATGGGCACAGTGGGTTGTTTTTCTCTCTCTGTGGTTTGAATGCTGTTGTCACTGTGTTTGGAGGAGATTCACAGCAGCATGATTTAAGATAGACCTGTCAGCATGGAGACACACTGACTGCAGACAAGCATGCAGCTATGCTCCGCCAACCACAATGCGCACACACACACATACACTCGCTGCATAACATCTCAGCGGCTTATGCAAATTGAACACTATCTCTCACACACACACACACTCCGACACACACAGCACAGCAGAGCGTCTCGCTGATGGTTTTGAGGACTGAGGCGAGGCGCTGCAAAGAGACCAGATGCCATTCGAACGCTATTTACAACATTTGAATTGGGTCTTTTTCAAATAAACACCATCGCGGGAGTTATCAGTTAATGACAATCAGGCAGGAGATGTGGAGTGGAGCCAGACGACGGCAGTATGTTGATGCAGAATGAAGACATCCTGAGAATGAAATGTTCCTCTCTCCCCTACCTGCCAGTCCATCACAAATGCTGCAGAGCTTAGAAAATGTCAGAGGGGAATTTAAGAGGCTAATCGGAGTGCATGTCATGTCAGGAAGGAATGTGGGAAACTATTTCTTTTCAAATCACCCACCAGTTTGTTCAAGAACCTGAGACTGAAGAAAGGTGTGGAAGTGCCAAGAAGGAGAGATGCCAAGAGCTGCCAGTTTGTGTTTATGAGAAAAACAGATCTGAGCTTTGGCATTCCACACGTACTGACAGGCTTTAGAAAAGTTTTTATGGCTTATGTGGAACTGATATGGGGTGGGGCGATAAAATGCTACAGAACATTTAAAGTATGAGTGGTTTCTTGAACATCACGGATGCTGTTCAGGTGAAAACCAAAGTTAATAACTAACATCCAGTACCTGTTCAGACTAGGTTTTGATCTTTTGTCATCTTCTCTGTATGTTCTGTTTGTCTTCCAGAGCAAGTTGTTCATGTGTTCTACAATGTCCATGCACAGTATACAGTATAGGCTAGATTACTGTGGGGGTCAGAGGGTCCCTTTTTGCTTTGTTGTCAGTTTGCCCTGTGGTCTCTGCCCTGTGTGGAAGTACATGGAGAGTTTGTGTCAAGCACCATTGAGGACTCAGAAGCAGACAACACAAAAGTCTCTTTAGTGAGTTTTAAACAACAAAAAGGCAAGCAAAACAATGTACAACAAAGAAGCAGGGGCAGGCTGAGGTAAATAAAAAAAATCTAAAAAGTCAGGCAGTGAGGCAGAGGAACAGACAAGGGCTAGGCTAAATCCTCATGATCTGGAAAACAGGGCCAAAGTCAATAACAGGTCACAAAAATAAGGCTTGAACAAGTGGCTTGAGAGCTTGGCATGAACACACAATTTGGCAAAGGCTTGGGGAAGAATGAAGCTAAAACAGGAATCCTAACCGGCTTGATTGCACAGGTGATTGTTTGCAGGTGCATGTTTGCAGCTCCTGAATACACACAAACACAACAGTGCACAACATGCTTGCAGGGTGAATGCGTTGCATGGTTAGGAGCATGGAAAGCCTTACAGTGGAGGCATTGATGAGCTTGGATGTGGGAAAAAAGGGCAGACAAACCTGGGTGGCAACTAAAGGGAAAGGCCCCTTAGGGGCAGATTTCTGGTGGAATGCCAGACCCTTTGTTCAATGCAGTAGCATGGAGCTGCAGACCATTGGCTCCCAAGAAGATTGGGTGGTAAAGTCAACTGAAGGGGTTTTTCTTCCAAATCGGTTGTCTAAAATGGGAAATGGGCAGTCTGTGGATTGTGAATGTCTAAGTGGATTGGTAGATCGGGAGAATATTTCACCTTTTGGAGCATTGTTTGAGGAAGTGCATATAGTCCGGGTTTGTATTGTTTTTTCCGCACTCCACTGCAGTTCCTTTCAGATGTTCCTTAAAGGTCCTATGACATGCTGCTTTTTGGATATTTTTATATAGGCCTTAGTGGTCCCCTAATACTGTATTTAAAGTCTCTTTCCCGAAATTCAGTCTTGGTGCAGAATTACAGCCACTAGAGCCAGTCCCACAATGAGCTTTCCTTAAGATGTGCCATTTCTGTGTCTGTAGCTTTAAATGCTATTGTGGAGGAGAGAGGTGGGGCAAGGTGGAGGGTGGGGGTGTGGCCTTGACCAACCGCCATGCTTCAATCGTTTGCAAGCCATGATGTCTCTCTCTTTCTCATGGGCGGGCCAAATTCTCTGGGCAGACAAAGCAGAGAAAGGGGAGGTAACCTTTCCCCTTATGACAACATGTAGGGAAGCTTCCAGATTGGCCCATCTGAGCTTTCATTTTCTCAAAGGCGGAGCGGGATACCCAGGGCTTGGTTTACACCTATCACCATTTCTAGCCACTGGGGGACCATAGGCCGGATATGGGAACTCATATTAATGTCAAAAAACCTCATAAAGTGAAATTTTAATGCCATGGGACTTTTAAAGGAATGTCCTGTCAAGGCTTTTGTGTTTTGGAGGTGAAATACACTGGAGACTGTTAAAAGTCTCCAGGTTAAAGACATGAGTGATTTAGAGCTGGAAAGATGAATCGATTAGTTGTCAACTATTAAATTAATTGCCAATTATTTTGATAATCTATTAATCGGTTTGAGTTATTTTTTATTTATATTTTTTATTCTCTGATTCCAGCTTGTTATATGTGAATGTCTAGTTTTTTCACTCCTCTGACAATAAAGTGAAAATCTTTGAGTTGTGGACAAAATGAGGACGTCATCTTGGGCTTTTGGGAAACACTGATGTACATTTTTCACAATTTTCTGACATTTTATAGACCAGACAACCAAGTGTTTAATCAAGTAAATAATAGACAGATTAATCAACAGTGAAAATAATCATTAGTTGCAGCCCTACAATGATTACTAGTTCTGCTGTTTTCCTTGGCTGTGGGCAAATTAATTAATGGGACAAAGTGAACTGCCTTAGAGAATCTGTTGATAAGGATGCAGATGTTACCTTTAGAAACTGGCCGTCCCGTGACAAAGTCATGGGCAATGTGCGACCAGGCTCGGCATGGAACAGGAAGAGGTCTCTGGAGGCTAGCCGGGGGTCGGTTTCTGTTCTTGTTCTGAACACACGTTTCACAGAGAAAAAAACTCCACCTCCTCCTTCATGGGGTCACCAATAGCGCCGAAACATTAACGCCTACATCTGGGCCATGCCTGGGTGGCAAGCCAATTTAGAGCCATGTGCCAAGGTCAACACATCTGGACGAACAGATGCGGAACAAACAAGCAGTTAGGGGGGTGCATTACATGACTATATCAAAACTGCCCCTATCAAAAGTAACCACATAAAGTTCCTGAAAGACCTCTTGTAACACAGGCCAAATATATCTATCGACGACACCATCTCCCTTGCCCTCCACACTGCCCTCTGCCACCTGGACATGAGGAACAATATGTGAGAATGCTGTTCATAGACTAGAGTTCAGCATTTAACACCATTGTGCCTTCCAAGCTCAGAGACCTGGGACTCAACACTGTTCTCTGTGATTGGATCCTGAGCTTCCTGACGGGCAGACCCAGGCTGTGTGGATAGGCATCACCACATTCTCTGCCCTGACCCTTAACAGCTTGATGGTGTTTTAAGCCCCCAACGTCTCCTTCCAGGCAGCGCTGCGACCGTTGACTTCAAGGCACCTAACCTTAACCGTAACCCTAACCCTAACCCTAACCTTAACCATAACCTTAACCATGACCATTGCCTAATCAACTTCAAGGCAGTGCTGCGACCATTGACTTCAAGGCACCTAATCCTAACCTTAATCCTAACCCTAGCCATAACCATTGCTTAAACCTAGTGCCTTCCAGGCAGCGTTGCCTGGAAGGAGACAGTGGGGGCTTAAAACACAGATAAACCCCTTAACATCGGCGCCCCCCAGGGCTGCGTGCTTAGCCCTCTCTTGTACTCCCTGTTTATGCACGACTGCGTGGCCACACACAGCTCCATCATAAAGTTTGCTGACCACACGACCGCCATTGGCCTGATCACAGACGGACTACAGAGAGGAGGTCAGAGCCCTGACATCTTGGTGCCAAGACAACAATCTTCATCTCAAACTCAGCAAAATGAAGGAGTTGGTTGTGGATTACAAGAACTGACAGGGTCCTGAGATAACTTTATTTATTAAATGTATAGGGATTTATTGCCAAGTAACACTTACAAGGAATTTGCCTTGGTTGTTTGTGTATATATATATATATATATATATATATATATATATATATATATATATATATATATATATATATATATATATATATATCATATTTATTACTCTGTGTCACCTCCAACTATGCAATATGTCATCTCTATTCATTCGCACCTTACTCATCTGTATATCTGTGTTTATATACTGTCTGTTTATATAAAGGTTGTTTATTGTGTAAATACAGTTGTTGTTTTATTACTATTATTATTATAAATAATTATATTCTATTTTTCCATTTCCTATAGTTTATGTATATTTTTTCTCCTATGTCTAATTCATGTGTATTTGTGTTATTGTGATGTGGGTACATTTTTATTTTGAGCTGCTGTAGCACAAGAAATTCCCCAGTGTGGGATTAATAAAGTATATCTTATCTTATTAAACATGAATATGAAATAAACAAACAATAAATACAGAAACAAATATGTACATATAACTGTTTAACATTAAGAAAGAAAAAAGCGTACCTGAGCTTTCTAGAGAGCTCCTAAGAAGCTTTGTGCTGGGGAGAGACGTGTATGAAGGGCTCATGGTGTTGTCATTTATACATATGTTTATTTGGTTTGTAGTGTGTCTATTTTGATCTTATTTCTTTGTATGGTCTTGAATATTGTAGTTCCTTTGTCATCTTTTCTTGATTTTTGTCTGGGTGGGTGGTGATGATGACGAGGGGGATGGGGGATGTTCATGTTGCAAATTGTATGTTTTGTGTGTTGTGTTAAAAATAAACTGTATGAGAGGCTGTATGGAATAGTGCAGGATGTGCAAAAATGCTGAGGGATATGCTAAAGTTCAGGATATATAGAATGTGCAGAGGACAGGTATAGTCCACGGTGAAGGAGTTAAGGGGGCTTTCACACCTATCTTGTTTGGTCCGGACTTTCGTACTTTTCAGTTTGATCCAAACCAAAATTACAGGTGTGAAACAACAAACGGTCAACATTTACCATTGAGAGTATCCTAACCCGCTGCATCGCTGCCAGGTGACAGAGCCCTTGCAGTTGCTGCTCCATAACTGGGAAACCAGCTGCCGTTAGATATCAAGAAGTGCTCCCTCCATTTCCGTTTTTAAATCTAGGCTAAAGACACATTTTACTCACTGAGTAAATCTGTTATCATGTTTATAATTCTGTATTCTATAAAAATAAACTACTAGCCAAGTTCTACTGTAAACACTAAACTACAACAAAAATCTGATTTAAAAAATAAATAAATAATTAATAATAATCTATAAAATAAAAGGGTCTAATTCACAAACAAAATAACAAGTATTTTCTAAGGGTTTACCTACTGTATTTACAAACTCACCCAAGGTTATCTATGTATTTATTTTCTACTCTTGCTAGTGTGAATAATTCACACAATACCTCTGTTGTAAAGTTGCTAAAACCTACTATGAGTTGTATGAATGGTAGCAACTCTCCATTGATTGGATGACATGAATATGGGTCTTCTGTAGATGGATATATAGGTTGTTTTGTTTTCAAGTTTAGATGTAATGCTCGCAATGCTGAATATCATTTTATGGTTAGGACCTCAGAAAAGGTGGGTAGAACAGAAAAATGAAGGGTACAGATAAAAAACACAAGTTAACAAGACAGAATTAAATGTGTTACTTCTTTTTTTTGTGTAAAACACATGCTAGGTAATTAATTACAGTCACATATGGCTCTTGTAGCCATACTTTAAAAATCAGTTAATTGTAAGGTTAACGGCTCTTGTATAGCCTACGTGGAGAAAAAAAATAAATTCTCTAAATGTTTTCCTCAAAGGACATAGCTTTATTTTTGGGGTAGATTTCTCAAAATATTTATACAGAATGTACCTACATGCCCGTGGTCTTTTGCTAGGGGTTTGTTTTTTCTATTGCAGTTTACAACAACCTTCTAACTAAGTGTTTAGAGAGAATATTGTGTGTCTTTCCAGTTTTCAGGTTATACCTGATATTGTTCTATGTCTTTGTCCTTAATGTCTATTAATGCCAGGGGTCTTAAAAATAGTGTGAAACTAAAGGCTCTGTTTCTGTTTGCAAAGAAAAATAAGACTAAAATAAGAAATAATTTTTGCTTTTTTCAAAAATGTCACTCAACAGCCAATGATTGTAATTTTTGGAGGTCACAGTGGGGAGAAGACATCTGGTTAGCCCACGGATCATAACACCTAGGAATCTTTAGGTACAGTTTTAATGGAAATATTCAAAAAACCGACTTAGACTCTTCAGGGCATTTCCTCATAATGGTAATTACCAAAAATAGTCATACAATAGTCATTATAAACATATATGGATACAACTCCTCTGTGGAGAATAACATGCTTCTTGATACCATAGAGGATAAAATATCACACTGGTTGAACAAATACCCATACGCCTCTTTAATTGTGGGAGGAGATTTTAATATATGATGTGATGAATAATATGTTAGACAGATGGCCACCAAGGAGTTCAGGGTCTCCTAATTCTGTGTTAAATTCTCACATGGATAAATCTGACCTGGTTGATGTTTGGAGGGAACAGTTTCCAAATGATAGACAGTATACCTGGTCCAATAAGGACTGCTCAAGACAATCCAGAATTGACTACTGGTTTGTTTCCAGATGTTTAACAAGGAACGACATTTCAGTCAATATCAGTAACACTACATTGACCGATCACAAAGCAATTTACCTCTAAATAACTCTGCCTTCGGATCAGTCCTCCGGCCCAAAAGCCTCATTTTGGAAACTTAATAGTTCCCTCCTTGAACATGATCAGGTCAAACGAAAAGTCAAAGAATTGATTGAAAACTTTTGGATTAAAGCAAACTCTCAGAAAGCTTATGGGACAAATTGGGAGCTTCTAAAATATGAGTTGGGGGAAGTTTCTCAGGAGGTTTGGTGGTGATTTGGCCAAGAACAGACGAGCAGTTGAAGACAAGGTTATTGAGAATCTAGCGTTTGTTTCTCAAAAAGAGTCTATCTAATGAGGAAAGATGTGAATATACGAAATTACAAAATAAATTAGATGACATTTATAAATCAAAAGCTAAGGGAGCCTATATAAGGTCAAACAATGGATGGAAGAGGGTGTGTTATGAAACGACACAGGAGGATGGACCCAAAAGCGGACGGGCAACACAAAAAGTAAAGGTAAATGTTTTAATGCGTGAAATATATACAATAAATGTGCGGCTGGCAAAAGAGGGGAAGTTGTGTCGAGGGAATCCAGTGGTGAGTGGTGGGTGCTATGTGCTCTCCAGAGCGTGCCCCGTGACGTGGTGGGGGTGACCATGTGGTAGGCCTCCTCCAGAGTCCAAACAATTGAGTCCAATCCACAGAGAGAGAAGGGCAGGTGCGAGGAGCAAGCAGGCAGGCAGGAAAACGAACGAGCAAGGCAGGCTGCAACCTGAGACAAACAGAAAACTAAGTTAGCCACACAAGCAAGAACGCAGGAAATACAGGGAACTAGGATTGCCACTATACCACGCTTGTAGACTGCACGATCTGGCGACGAGTGGATCACAGAGCCAGCCTTAAGTACTGCAGGAGGTTGATGAGGGAATGAGCTTCACCTGGAGCCACCTGCCAGCTGAGCCACGCCCACAGCAATCAGCACAGACTGCCATGATGACATCATGACAGGGTGAACAAAACTCAGCCTACTTCTTTAGACCTGAAAAGAGTAAAAATGTAGATCAAATTAAAGTGGAGGCGGAAATTATTGAAGATCCAAGAGAGTTAGCCATCCATTGCTATAATTTTTATAACAATCTGTACACATCTAATTACTGCGAGGCAACAACTAAATCATTAATGGACTACATCAGCCATTGTAGAACTATATCCCCAGGAGACAGAGGTCTAGATTTATCAAGCCGTTTGCACCTGTTTCCAGGTGCTAATTGGTCGCAAAGACGGACATAACCAATGCAGGCTATTTACAAACAGGGCGCACTCGGATAAAATCGCAGATTGTCTGCCACATGAGCGAGAAGAGACAAGTTGCGCTTTCAATATGCGTTCGTGGGAGGGTCGTGGGGAAAGTGGGAGTTCCACCCAAAAAGGTGGGAGGATAAGCGCAAAGTGCACCTAATTACATATTCCGTGGTATTTACAAAGACTGTCAGTAAGAGCGCACCTCTATTCTGCGGGGGAAATTCTCCGCCTCTTAAAAGCAGGTCTAAACCAGCCGCAATCGAGTTTCCTCTTAGACCTTTAATAGCAACATTAATTTGAGCAAGACGAAGACATAGGCGAGGCTGAAAATATTTTTAACACAAGAATCACACTTTGTCAGTGAACACAACATCATTTAGCGTTACAGATCAAGCAGCCATGCAATATTAGAGTTACTGGAAGAAATTGAATCTCCCACTCAGCGTTCACATCCCATTCCAGCAGTTGTTAAACTCCTCTCTACATTACAAATATTGGCATCAGGATCATTTCAAACAGTCATAGCATCAGCAGTGGGAATATCACAGTCTGCACTCAGCCATATCATAGCACAAGTACCGCTTTACTACAGCGCAATTTACGGTATAGTGGGCGGAGAAAGACGCTGATTGCCTACTACGCAAAATGTGGAAGCATAGCGTGCGCTATTACCGAACTCTCATAAACAGACGCAGCGCAAACTGCGCTAGTGTTAGTAAATTAGGCCCAGAGACTATTGTGATGACAGCATTGCCCAAGAAGAGGTTTTGAAGGTGATTCAAAATCTCCAAAACAACAAGAGCCCAGGGTGTGATGGTATAACTGCTGAATTATACAAAATGTTTGATGAATTACTAACTCCCTTTCTAGTAAAAGTTTTCTCAGAGAGCTTAGAGAAAGAAGCTCTTCCAACAACTATGACGCAGGGTGTCATCACATTGATTCCGAAACTTGACAAGGAAACTATCTATAGAATAAATAACGATTACAACATTTTTGCACTAGTTTTCGCTAATAGACTTAAAGAAGTGTTAGACTCTATTATAGATCAGTGGTTCCCAACCTGGGGTCTGGGCACCCCTTAAGGGGGGCAGCAAAGATCACAGGGGGAGCGCAAGTATTAATCTGGTTTAAGGTTGAGGTAAAAAAAAAAAAAGAATATTTGCACATGTTAAACAAATTATGATAATACACTAGAATATATAATGTATACAAAAGTCTGTATAAAAACTTTGGATTTGGAGATGGCTTCTGCAGAACTGTCATGACCCTGTATAAAAATGGCATTAGTGCAGTAAAATTGAAATTTGGTACTTCTAGATTCAGAGTGTCACGTGGAATCAAACGAGGGTGCCCAATCTCCCAATACTTATTTTTGATCGCCTCTCAACTCTTAGCTCTACATGTCTCTAACAGTGCCTTGGAAGGGATAACATTGGCTGAAAGAAGTATTATCCTTAGTCAACTGGCTGATGACACAACCATCTTCTTGAGAAATGCCTCCCAGATTCCCCCCGCAATAGAGCTGATCAGAGGATTTTCACAAGCTTAAGGTCTCAAATTAAACTTAAGAAAATGTGAACTAATGGCAGTTAAAGAATGTGATGTTACAACTATATGTGATATCCCTGTGAAGGATCAGGTTACATACCTGGGAACAATAATAACCAAAGACCACAATACAAGACGTCTAACAAATTGTAGCCCTATCACTGAAAAAAAACTAAAAAGAAATTAAATTCTTCGCTACAAAGAGACTTATCCTTAAGAGGAAGAGTGTTACTGACAAAAGCGGAGGGAATTTCCAGACTTGCTTATTTGGCGGCCTCTTTGGATGTTGATTGTTGGGTATCGAAAATAATCAACAATATGTTGCTTAACTTCATATGGAAAAACAAAACTCACTTTGTCAAAAAGTCTGTAATAATGAACACAAATCAGTGTGGGGGGCTTACATTTTTTGGACTTCACAACTTTAAGCAACACCTTCAAAATCAACTGTCTCAGACAATTCATCAATAACCCAACATCACTATGGAATTTTATTCCAAACTATATTTTCTCTAAAATTGGTGGCCTGAATTTTCTGTTATTATGCAATTATAGTATTAGTAAACTCCCAATCAAACTGTCCAATTTTCATAAACACATGCTTTTGGCTTGGTCTCTCTTATTTAAACATAACTTCTCATCTCATCGATATTACATTCTCTTCAAAAACAAATCTTTATTTTTTGAAAACTGGTACAGGAATATTTTACTTGTTGGCCAACTCTATGACACGAATGGCAGACTGTACAGTTATTCAGAATTTTTGCGGAAATTTCAAATTCCTATTTCGGTTAAGGAGTATGCAAATTGTCTTTGATGGAATCAGAATGCTGCTGGGAGGCATTAACTTCCCATGGCCACTGACTCACAATATGGATTTTTCTGATACTGCTGTGGGGAAGTTATGCTTTTCCGTAGTTAAAAATAAAACAATTAGGACTTTATACCAAAAAGATATTGTTACTGTTCCTCATATAATATCATATTGGAACAGTTTAATAGAGAATGTCCCTTGGAAAAATGTTTGGTCTTTACCTTTCAAATATATGCTTACTAATAAAGTGAGAGAAGTTACGTTTAAATTAATTCACAGATTCTACCCAGCAAAGTGTGTGCTTAAGTGGTATAAACCAAATATTGAACCTGAATGCTCCTTCTGTAAAAGATCAGATGACGATTTTTCCCATTTACTGTATTTTGGAAATGTTCCTACACAGTAAAATTCTTGTCAGACGTCCTTGAATTTATCCAAACCTATCTCATTACGGATTTCTTTTTTTGTTTTAAGGATGTTTTCTGTGGTGTGGTGACGCTTAAGACGGACAAGGAAGGAAAATATTTCATTATTAATCTTTTATTTCTACTCGCTAAATATCACATCCATAAATGTAAGTTCAGGGGCTCTAAACCTTTCTTTCCTGTGTTTGAAAATGAAGTCAATGAATATTTGGACTCTATAAGATATTCAAAGAACTGTAAAGCTCTGAAGACAGATATATTCAACACTTGTGACGTCACGTGACTGAATGATATTGGAACTCTTCTAACTGTAATGATGCTATGAATTGGACTGCTTGTTGATTGGCCTTGCTGGACTTTGCAGACTCCCTGGGATATGAGTTGCTTATGTATTTATTTTGTAGTTGTATGTATGTGTACCTTTATGTGTTGTTTGTAACTGCAAATGCTCTCAATAAATGAATTATAAAAAATATATAAAATAAAAAAAAAGTCTATGGTCATCCCACAGGACATAAGACTGCTGAACTCTTACGCTCTGAGCTCATCGCATGTCACTTTACCCCTAAACAGTCAATTTATCTTTATGTATTAGAAAATTAGAAAAACAATTAGAAACCAAAAAATAGAAACCAACTAAATAAAAGAAAAACCGGATATCCGGTTGTACCGGAAGTCCGGCTTGTCTACATTCTAGAGAAATGGCTATTCTCATTCTTACAACATTAGCAAGAAATCTTGATGTATAGCAACTAATGTGTTCCAAGGGCGGATTTGTTCTATCGAGACTCGTCGCTGCACTGTTTTGTGCTATACAATAACATGAACTTAAAGGTTGCGTTTTAGTTGGTCTCTAATTTATATGTAACGTTAGTCTTAGTTTTGCTGTTAGCCAGCTACCTAACGTTAGCTGCCAGCTCGCTAGCGCGTTAGCTGCCAAGCTGAGAGACCGAGCCATCGGTCATCTAGCTGCTGTTCGTTAGAGTCTGTTCATGAGAAATAAATAGGACACCATACCAAAAGAGAACTGTCTTTTTGTTTCATTAGAAGATAATTGGCCGGGTTAATTGACCCGCTCCTAAATGCCCGAACAAGGCCCTAGGATGAATGGGTTTTCTCTCGGCGAACTATGCTGGCTGTTCTGTTGTCCGCCTTGTCCGAGTCGCATCGCGGCCAAGCTAGCTTTCCTCCCACCGGAGCCCACGTACTCGGTGCACGCCGATGCTAACGGGGTAACTAGCTTACATTTAACCGAACGGGCGGACTGGCAGTACTCTCAGCGAGAGCTCGATGCAGTGGAAGTGTTTACCACCAGAAGCAGTCGGGGTAACCGGGTTGGGTGTATGTTTGTGCGTTGCGCCCCGAACAGTCGGTACACGCTGCTGTTTTCCCACGGTAACGCCGTGGACCTTGGGCAGATGTGCAGTTTTTACATCGGCCTCGGCTCCAGGATCAACTGCAACGTGTTCTCCTACGATTACTCAGGCTACGGAGTCAGCACCGGCAAGCCCTCTGAGAAGAACCTGTATGCGGACATCGAGGCGGCCTGGCAGGTCCTGAGAAACAAGTGAGTATGAGCCATGAGTATTATGGTTCAGAACATGTCGTCAGTTTGGTGTTCATGTAGTACACTAGCCCCAATACATGCTCATATTTGGAAAGTTATAAGCTAAAGGTTTCTCATGTTTAACCAGTTGTGTGGCAGAGTTTTAAAAAAAAATCTACATGGGAAAATGCGTATAAAAATACGTTGCTGGAAGCCCCAATACATACACGAAGGTAATTGTAATGTGGAAAAAAGCTAAACAAAAAACTTGAATAGGTGATAAGAACTTCAAAAACCACTCAAAGAAGTTGACCCTTTCCGCAAGTATAGTAAACCCTTGTTTTTGCACAAACAGTTTAGTGAATATAAAATCACGTTTGTAATCCGAAACAGGCTGAACCATAAAATGATTTGCCACCTAGGTCTGCATGATAAGAGGAAAATATGCGATATTACTTGTGTTACATAAATGGATAATAAAGTGCCCCTATTATGCTCATTTTCAGGTTCATAATTGTATTTTGAGGTTGTACCAGAATAGGTTTAAATGGTTTAATTTTCAAAAAACACCATATTTTTGTTGTACTGCACATTGCTGCACTTACTCTTGTCACCATGTGTGTTGAACTCTCTGTTTTAGCTACGGAGCGAGGCATCTCACTTCTATCCCGTCTTTGTTGGGAGTCGCACATGCGCAGTAGCTAGGTAAGGACTACTAGCTAGTACGGGTGGTACGGTTCATGAAAAACCATTCGAACTGTTGGGTCCGCTTGTCTCGGTTCGGAGCGTGTGTGTGTGCCGCACGGTTCGACGCATGCGCAATGTAGCCTCAGGCCCGTATGTGACCTTGTGTTTTCCTTTTTCACGAAAGAAGAGGTTTGGACAAGTTACCAACAAAACGTGCAGCGATAGACCGTGCAAAACATTTCAGACTGTCCTGCCAACCTGTATACATTTTAACATCCATGTACGCTGTAACGTTTTTTTCACTCTAAAGTCGCTGAAGCGGCTGCAGTTTCAGTCCTCTTGGCAGCAGGCGGGGCTGCTCAGTACCCCCCACGACTGGCGCGCGCGCGCACACACACACACACACACACACACACACACACACACACACACACACACAGCGGATGCAGGAAAAACCGGAGATGAGACGTACAGGAGGGTACCTAAATTGAGGGCAACTAAGCTCGTTATTGTAAGTGCAATGATAAATTAAAGTCCAAGTACTTTATCAAACCGTATGAATGTGTGTCCCAGCCCAGGATAGGAAATTAACTAATAATGTAAACTTTTTTTATGTTTAACGTATTCTGACTTATTAAAAAAAACAGAGCTTTAAGAGTTCCTCTTTTTCTTTTAAAGGATACAATTTGTGTAAGAGCAACAACAGGTATTCTTTGCCTTCCTGGTTTCTCTCTGTACTGAACAGGCCACTCGCCATGAGCTGTAGAGCCTCAGGGTTGTCATGAAGTTGGCAGTTTGATAAATGCAAGTTATTTCAATTGATATTCTGTAATATTTCAATCTTCATGTGCTAAAAAGGCAAAATCATCCATGTCTTCCCTAGCATTCTCACCTAATCTCACCTAGCTTTCCTCAGAGATGGTCCCATTAATGTGCTTAAAGTCAAGACAAATTCAGTTTGTGCATGATTACATGATATAATTATATAATTATTTAATAATGTATCCTACATTGTGGATAATTAAGCTATATACAAAGAATTTCTAATCTAGGAAGTAGTTCCACTCTCTCGTTACTTCCGGCTTCTGGACTGGTTGCAGTTCCACCAGAGTTCCATATAGGGGGCGCTCACAGGCCAGTGCAGAATGAATGGGACTCTATGGAGCTATACCCCTAAAAATCCACTTTTCTCAGGATATAATTTTTTGTCTAGTAATTTGAATGTTGCATTTGAAAGGGGGGGGCAAAGAAAATACACACTGCTGGGTGTTAGATTTAGATTCTAAGAAGCCTTTTAAAATGTTAATGACGTCATACACATATACGGCCAGAGATGCCGCTTTACGGCAAGCTCTGAGTCGCTTCCTTTGTTCTCTCGAGGCATCAACAACACAGCTGACAGGTTAGACTCTCACTCTCAATACAGGTGCTAGAAAGAGGTTTGCTAATGTTTTAAAGACCACGCCGAAATATTCACTCTGACATTCAGGCTCTGCTTCGGATGCCGTCAAGCTGGATCTCCGATCATAATCAGTCCTTCACTGACCAATCGGCATTCATTAGCAGAATGCTAGCGTGTTATGGGCAACAACAAATCACCCTGTAAGAAATCAAAAGGACATAAGTACTCGTTCATTCAAATTTTGACCTATAAGCCATGTTGAAGTGTTAAAGAATAAAGGAAAAAAATAACCAGAACCAAAAACCGTGACCCTAAAACCGCGATACGAACCGAACCGTGGGTTTTGTGAACCGTGCCACCCCTGCTAGCTAGCGGCGCTAGCAGACGAGGGACATGTAAGTAGTTCTATAATAATAATAATTTATTTTGTAGATTAGGGTGAACTCGTGTGTGTTGTAGCAGTTTGCCTTTGAGAACGAGGTGGCTAACCGCTAGCGGCGCTAGCAGCAGCAGCGCTAGTGGTTAGGCACCTCGTTCTCAATGGCAAAACCGTACACTGCAGGTATTCCACGCAAAGTTGGAAGTGCGCCCTCGTTTAGAAGAAGTCTCCCGGCTAATCCTGCCTTGTACTGACCAAAGTTGGAGAAACAGCTAGCTGATGTGGTATTAGCTAAAGTGGTTAACACACACCAAATATTTCAGCCAATGACGTAGACGGCCCTGCCAATGTTGACCAGCTCACCCGGAGACTGAAGGCAGGATACATTCAGAAACCCGTATCTCACTCAAAACAGCATGGATGTTTTTTTTTCCCAAGTTTGTATGCGTGTGGAAGCACCAGAGACACAAAATAACACCCCATATCCCATATTTTCATAATATAGGCACTTTAAAGTATACTTATTTCTGCTGCTTTAGTATTGTGCTAAGATACAGCAAATTGCTTGTTGAATTGAAAAGAAAAAATCCAACAATACTTTATTTTAACAAATTGAATTGGACATAAAAAGCACACATTACATTTTAAAGTGTAGTTTTCTACTGATTCTCTCTTTCAACTAATTCAAAACGATCTCAGTGTCTTTCACGATATGTTGCAGCCTTTCGCAATGTGTTTATTGTGCAAGTTGATATGGCGATAACGATAAAAAAAACTATATATTGTGTAGCCCTAGTGCCACCTCAGCTGATCCATACCCAAAAAAGGGTTCCAAACTGCAGGTTGTACAAAACCTTTAGAAACATGACACTTTTTGCATAATGGCATTGTTCTGTATCACCATCACTGCAATACTTTAATTCTGATAAATGTTTGTTGTTCCTGTAAAGCTTCTTCTTTCTATGCACAGTTAGTTGCATAGCCTAATGCACACTTAACATTTGTGGACAGAGCTTAGGGTGAAATTGGTAATTCTTGGTTTGATCCCTGTTAAAGGCAAGCAAATGTGGCAGAATTGATGTCGTGAGAATGAAATAGGAACAGAGGCCTGAATTTAGATTGTCATTTAAATACAATGAATCATGCTGCGTTAAGGGCTAGAATTATGTGGAACTGTTATGTCATACATGTCATAGTAGAAAAAGCACAGGTGTATTCAAAACCATTAATGATGGCTGCATTCCACTTAGGAGAGGTCCTGGTATTGTGCATGCTGACTCACTGAAATAGCTTACAGGGACACTTGATAGAATTGAACCATCGTTAAGGTTATCAATTTCAGCTGTGCTTTTCCTACTATGACAAGTCAAAAAGTCTGCTGTGAAAAAGGTCCATTGGGATAAAGCTGAGGCTTAACTTCATTCTCATATGTAAAAAATTTTTAATGATTGATTGGGGGCTCTACCGAATACATTTTTTTAATTCAAAGCTTCTATTGAGGTTTTTGAAAGAAGCTTTGGTATTTTATGACATCACCAACCCCAAAAAAAATCTCAATTTGAATAGTCATTAATTTGACTGGTCTTTTTTTTTTTTTTTTTTTATTAATATCAAATTAACTTTATTTCATGAATATAACTTGCTAATCCAATAAGGGCATAAAATACTGATGCAGTAATTGCACCCATAGGTTCATAACAACATTATGCTACGACCGAAACAACACTTTGGAGTTATTGTAAATGTTTGGATCACAGGAGTCGGAAACAATGCTAAACAGCCAATCGAATTCTACAAATAGTACAATAATATTAGTGTAGCCTAATCTTTATCTGCAGCTGTGCAGAATTACCAGGTTTAAACCGAATTAGTAGACATGGAAAAAAAAATCATTTGAATGTTAATTGAGATTTTGAATGTCAGCGTTACGAATGAAGCTTCAAACTATTTGCTACAGCCCTTTCAAGTCCTAACGCTTCTTGCTACCAGAACAACTGACACGGACTGTTTCAGATTTTCGTATCCACGCGAGTTGAAATATTTCACCCTGAGCGATCAAAAGTCGCATGAGTAAGACACAAAACAGTGTGATGCATCAAAGTCCAGTGTTCTGTGAAACAGCTTGCAGCCAGTGGGTACTCTGTCCATCCATGTGTTGGGTCATAATCTTCTATCAGGACGTCCGCTCACTTCTGCCTAGTTGCTGCTTATCAGAGGCAGGATTTGTCCAGGCCAACAGATTGGTCACACCCAAGCTGTTATCTGACGAGCTCTTATGATGGCATCACTTCACAAGACTCACATCCCTGCCCAGCGCCTCCTGCCCAAACGTGTGTGTGTGTGTGTGTGTGTGTGTGTGTGTGTGTGTGTGTGTGTGTGTGTGTGTGTGTGTGTGTGTGTGTGTGTGTGTGTGTGTGTGTGTGTGTGTGTGTGTGTGTGTGTGTGTGTGTGTGTGTGTGTGTGTGTGTGTGTGTGTGTGTGTGTGTGTGTGTGTGTGTGTGTGTGTGTGTGTGTGTGTGTGTGTGTGTGTGTGTGTGTGTACCCGTTTTACTATATCCGTGGGGTCCAAAAACCAGGGACTACAGTATACTTGTGGGGTCTGCACAGCCTCGTGGGGACCAAAATGCTGGTCCCCACGAGTTTAAAGGGCTGTTTGAGGGTTAAGACTTGGTTTTAGGGTTAGAATTAGGTTAGGGTGAGGGTAAGGGTTAATGTTACGCATTTAGTTGTGATGGTTAAGGTTAGGGTAAGGGGCTAGGGAATGCATTATGTCAATGACAAGTCCCCACAAAGATAGTAATACAGATGTGTGTGTGTGTGTGTGTGTGTGTGTGTGTCCGCCCGCCACCCAGCCACTGTCTGGTAACGGGTCCCTACAGTGGACCACCCAGTGCATACCTGACACCGGGTATCCCCTTGGTCTCTACACAGTGTTTTTCCAAGTGCGCTCTAAAAAATTCAGATAGTCATTCTCCTTTGCAAGTTTAGGTGCTGAATGGAGTATGGTCAGTGTCATGTCTTCTAATAGAGCATGGATTAGCTTTAACGCACGCTGCACCCAGTTGGTGTCAGTTCGAATCTACTGACCTTCCCTTCTCAACTACAACATGCAGTGGTTTCACTGAGCAATGGATAAGTATTATTAATACATTTGCACAAAACATTTTAATGATTTTATTAGTAAACTCCAACTGGGCTGTCACTGAGTAATGTGAAAAGTTTTGTTTTAATATACGTAATTTAAAAATGTTCACATTGTTCCACACTTGTAATTTACACATTGGTATGTGTACATTTAAAGGTTTCTGTCAATGTTTTTGTCATGCTTGTATGATCAAAACGCATGCAGTTATTAATCTAAATGCATGACAAAGTTATCCAAATCCTTTTTAAATGTGCCTTCAGGCCTTTGCTTGCTTCAAAAGAAGTACCTGTCGTATTGTCTAACCATGTGTGTGGCCTGCGTCTTACAATTTATACTATTTTTCTGTCATTAGCAATGTTTTTACTATATTTTTTTAAACCAAAGTGTCTGTCTGTGAACAGATTATCAGGGACTATCATCTTCATCCTAACACCGGAATGGTCTCAACACTGTGATACAACAGTCATCTCCGTCTTGTATGTCTTATATTTCTCACACCAGTCTTTCCCTTAGTTCCACATTTCTACTGCTAGTTATGATACCGACCTGCAGACTGCCACGGTGTTGCCATAGAGCTCTCATCTGTCGGCTGTACAATTGCATGTGCAGCCTCTATGGTTAGACAGATATTGGCCTTTTATTAAAAATAGGATATCTACCAATGAGGACTGTCTATAAATGACAATGCACTGTGTGATCATGAAGTTTTGAATTTTATGACATTGCTTGTGTACGGTGAACTCTCAACCTGAATTATGATGTAACCTTTAGATCAGATTCCATAGTGTACATTAATAGTGTTTGCTAGAGTTAGTTTTCCGGTTTCACCGGTCTGATCCTGTGTACAAGGCTAAACCGGTTTTATTTGGGTTTGATTTTATGCTAACCAGATGACACCTCCTGGCAAATTAAAAAGTGGCCTACATAAGCAACGTGCCGACGCCGTCACGGCACTAAATCCAACTTGTATTGCAAGCAGTGTTGGACAGTAGCGTTACTACTTCTCAATAGCTCTGCTGTTTTTCTGAATCAAATAGCTTTTTAGTAGCTTAGCTCTTTCATCGGTCAAGTAGTGCAGTAGCTCAACACAAGCTGCATTTCCCCGTTCCACGTTATTTCATTTTTAGTGCAGCTCTTAAAACTGCTGCGCATCACTGATGTCACGCCAAACGTGGGCGTGTATGTTGTGTACATGGATGTATCCAAAATAGCTCAGACATAGGGAACTTCTCCTCTCATTATCGGCTCTTTGATCACTTTCACTCAGGAGTGGCTAAGACAAGTGCGAAACCTAGTGGTAAACTAGTGTGTGTGTGTGTGTGTGTGTGTGTCAAAAACTGAGTAGGACACGCTGTTAGGTGCTGTCCTCCTCTCCTACTCTTTCTTCAATGCCTAACAAATCTATCTCTTTCTCTCCCTGACCCTGTCTTTCTGCTTGAGCAGCACTGGTTGAAGCCTGAAAATATTGTGACCAAATTAATAACATAACTAATTACACTGGTCGGACTGTTGAGCTCTGTTTCAGACTGATACCTCCGGTTGAGGCTGCTCCTCATCCTCAACACGTGCCTTTTTCAGTCGCGGAAAATACTTTTCAATACTCATCTGGATTGAAGCAGCAAACATTCAGTGTAAGACTAAAAAAAAAAATGACAACATTATTTATAATACATTTTATTTGATTCACAGCTGCTGCATATAGTGTTTTGACCTCGACAACCCAACTGCATTTTAACGCAAACTTGCGACTAGTTAACTTTCTAAAGCAGCCGCAATCGCTTGTTGAAGCATTTTGGTTTACTTGGATTTTTCTCTGTGTGGAAAAAAACCGAACAAAGGGGAAAACACTCCCAAAGTTTACAAACTCATCAAAGGATTCAGACCAGAGCAGACCAACTATAGAGGCCTAAACCCACTGAAAGCGTCTGACGCGCGCGTTTTGAAGTACACCCATTATTTCAAAAGGCCGACCATGCACCAAAAGAGTTTTGACGCGTGTCTGCTTTGTCTACTCCAACCTTGTTTCGATTTTGGAGCTTCAAAATGAGGACCCAGCGTGACCAAAGCTGTTTTATTCGCAGCTGCACTACGTTTGGAGAAAGTTACTGTAAAACGCAATGTATGATGTGATCCGAATCTAAATTTACATTGATGTGTATTCAGGCAGAGTAGCGCCGGTAGGATATACTATTTGATAGCACGCACAAAAACTGCGACAGAAATCAGCTGTTCTTATAATATTTAATGTGTATTAGAGTGTGCTCCTAGTGTACTTTTATCATAACCTGATGACCAGATCATGAGAATATTTTTCTGAAGCGTTTTGTAAGAGAGAGAGAGGTGGATGCGCTCCCAGCAGACAGCTGTACGGAGATATGAATAACCTTATTTCTCTGGGTGCCATGTAAACATCATATCCCTAATATGATCAAAAACGGGATAGGCCGCATAACCGCAATATTCATGTCCATGTTATGTTTTTGTACAGGTATGGTGTACCACCTGAGAACATCATCCTGTACGGTCAGAGTATCGGCACTGTGCCCACTATCGACCTGGCTGCTCGCTATGAATGTGCTGCTGTCATCCTCCACTCCCCTCTCATGTCAGGGCTACGGGTGGCCTTCCCTGATACACGCAAGACCTACTGCTTTGATGCCTTCCCCAGGTAAGTCTCACACACACACACACACACACACACACACACACACACACGTTACCTGGGCAACTAGCAACCGTCCACAAGACAACAACCTTTGACGTCTGCATGCTCTGAAACCCTTTACACCAGAGATCAGGGGGTCCGGGGCCCCTAGGGGGTCCTCAGAGTTGAACCAAATTATTGTTAATTTCTTAAGTTTTTTCATTACAGAAAAATACTTTGCACACCTATAACGTCGGAGGGGGATAAGTAGGTCAAAGGATGCAGAGAAACTCCCACGCACTGTG
This sequence comes from Perca flavescens, assembly GCF_004354835.1. Classification (NCBI taxonomy): domain Eukaryota; kingdom Metazoa; phylum Chordata; class Actinopteri; order Perciformes; family Percidae; genus Perca; species Perca flavescens. The sequence goes on from NC_041331.1 coordinate 8,340,975, forward strand.
GCAACTGGCAAAATGAATGGAGTTTCTATTCAACCTTTTTGAAAGTGTTTTCAAAAATTCAAATGTCTTGTGAAAAAAACACATTAATGATAGGTTTACGGGCAAGGTAAGGTAGTCATTAATGTAGGCCATCCACAGATACAGTTCATCCTAAATGTTAACCATTAAAACATGATTCATAAAATCACACAATTTTTATAGCTTAGTTTTCTATGCACTCAAAAGGTATGGAAGTTTTAGGCTTTTATTGTAGGCCCAGTTAAATATTCAACTTAATTTTATAAAATATATGTAATACGGGGTCCCTGCTCTGTCTCTCTCTGATAAAGGGTCCTTGGCTTAAAAAACATTGAAGACCCCTGGTCTACACTTCTAATACTGGTGTGACCATACGCGACACATGCACTACGCGACACAGACTAACTGGTCATATCTATTCTGGACGTTGTTTTGAGGTGCGCGCTTAATACATCTATGGGGTAGCGTAAAATCAGAGGGCAGATTAGGGCTGGGCGATAAAACTATCTCGATATTGGATCACAATAAAATTCAGGACGATAACGATGATTAACTTTGGACGTATTTTACCCGATTTGGATCTAACAGCCTATCACACAGCAGAAATAAATGCCATTCCATTTCAGAAGGTGGCGGTAATGCACACCAAAAGTTGTTTGCCAACCGCCAAAAAAACGTCAATAGAAGAAGAGGTTTTTGGCTTGCATGTCAAAAGTACACGCCCATTTCCTACGCAGAGCTTTGTTTGAGTTAACGGCAGTGAAGAAAATGAAGAAATCAGTTGAACAGAGGGGCATGGAGAAAGTGAACTTGCATCATCCTCCAAAGCTGAGGAAATTATTGACGACAAAAGTAAGTAAAGTGGTTTGGATATCTCAAAAGTGACGAAGCGCAGATTAACACGGTCTGCAAAATATGCCGTCGGTCGGCGTCTACCAAGACGGGAAACGCAACCAATCTTTTCCGTCACTTGGAAAGGTACCATCCCAGCGAACACAGCGAGAGTTTGAAAATGCGGGCCCATGTTAACGTTCGTCTGCCCACAAGTTTTGTCCAACGTCCTAGTGGTTCTTCTGCTGTCAGCAGCGCTAGCGGGTCTGAAAAACAACAATCGTGTCGTCTTTTGTGACCATTGCCACATATGAAAAGTGAATGTGGTAGTAGTCACAGCTTTTAGTTTTTATTTACATTACTAACTTGTACTCTTTGGTTAAGGCAGATAAAGCACGTTTGCAAAGTAAAATTTTTACATTTAGATGTCATTTAATATATTCTATTATCATACAATATATTCTAAAAACCAAGCCATGTTTGCACAGTTAAATGTTACATTATGTTATTCTATTTTTTATGTTAATAAACTATATTGTAAAGTTTAACTAATGAACCCTCTGGTTACTTAAGGCTTCCTTCATCAGTATACTCTTCAAACTGGCAGCATTATCAAATTATATATCGTAATATCGATAATGAGCAATATGGAAAAAATGATCGTGATAATTTGTTTGCCATGTTACCCAGCCCTAGGTAGGGCTTCAGACTAACTTTTTTCACTAGGAGCACAGCACGAACTGAAATTTTGTATTCACTTCAGAACTCGAAACCTCCTATGGCGCCATTTTGATGCTACAATATCCCCTCTAGTTAGCATCCCATTGACTGCCATTCAATTTGACGTCATTTTGACAGCGAATAACTTTACATCTGAAGCGTTTAAAAACTCTATTTGTCCATTGTTTATTTCTTAAGAAACACAACAATGTATAAAAGGCTCCATTACCTTGTATCTCACATTATGGCTCCGTAGCAGACGTTTTTGTAAAAATAGGCTAACGATTGTGCCATAACCAAGCGACTTACTGTTGCATAGTAGAGGAATTGCCGTATAGTACAGGAGAAGCTTGCAGGCAGTTTTGACTTACGTGAGCTGTTTAGGTTTAATTACTAATGTTAACTAGCATTTTAGTTAGCAATAATTAGCCTGTGCCCATGTTATCTCCTTACATATACCTACGCTCTCCTTCTCTGCAAGATTGGGAATGATTGAGATTTCTCTTGGCACAGCTACCAGAAGACTTACAACTTTCAGACTAACTTACTAACTTTTTCTTGCTCACGTCACATTTACGTCGTCAAGCTCAGTTGGAGGCTGCACAGTAACGCTCAGCGCTCACCGGAAAAGTACTTCACTGGTCTCCGTCCAGAGCAATGGAATCTGTTGGTCCATTCTTATATACTGTCTATGGTTACAACGTGGAAACTGCAGTGCACACAGTGTCACGTGCAAAGCACACCTTTATGTTTACTGAAATCGCACACTTTTTGCGGTTATGTAATCGCACAGTGACGATGCAATTCATTATCAATACTTTGAGTCATGATTCGATACAATTCGATATCGATGTCAATACGACTTGATATCCATTCAATACTCCCCATTAAAACTATATTCATATACGTAGGTGACTAAAATAGAGAGTTCATAAGTACCACCTGATATTTGTGATATAATTGTGCATTGTTGAGTTTTTAGTTGAGTTTAGGTGCACTCCAATTTTAGCGGCAGGCTGGTTTGACCACGGAGATATAGTATGTATTAACTTGTGAAAATTGCGGTGAGGAAGCTGCAGCAGTTGTGATTGAGACAGCGAACCCCTGAACCATACAAATGTCATTTATTTCAATTAGTACCACTATACTGTAGTCGGATAGGGAGAAAACAAACCTGTATAGATTTTTGCAGGCAACAGTAGGTGGGGTTAACGATTTTGAACAATTTTTTTTATCCTTTCATTTATTGATATTCTTCCTAACCCACCATGCTTTTGTTCAAAGAGCACTGCTTTATCCTTTTGTCAGAACTTTGATATGCACCCCTTACCTGATGCAAGTTTGTGACAATTGTGATTACAGAAAAACTGACTTTTGTCATAGTGTTAGGTTGAATAACTCTGTACATTATTCAAACTGCAGGCTTGTGATTCATTTTTTGGGGGGTTGATGGAAAAAGGCACCAACTTGCAGTCATGGAATTCCCAGCCCACATGCTTCAAAGTAATGACTTTTAATATACAGAGTTTATACAGAGCTTCTGTTTAATTAAATCCATCTCGCTGCAGATGGCCCGTCTTATCGCTCCTGCTTAGAAGTCAGCAAAGGGAGCATGCTGTTTCTTTATATTAAGTGTTTCAAAGTAGAATATTGCCATGGATCGATCATTTTAATCAGTTACATCAGTTAAACCATCTGTAAAATTAGTGATAATAAAACAATGGGTGTTCGACCACCAAATGTAGCAATTTTTTTTAACAATGTCACACCCTTTTTTTTTTTTTTTAGGAGGAAAGCAGCAATACTACCCATCTGCACAGTCCAGTCGCTCACAGTGCTGTGTGTTAGGAAGTGTTTTAACAGAATGAATTGGGGTACTATTTTTTTGGGGGGGGACTGGTGAACCCGGAGCACAACAGATTACAGTAAACAAAGGATCATGAATGAATGAATGTAGCTAATACGATCCATTAGGGCTGGGCGATAAAACGATAACGATATGTATCGCGATAGACACATAATCAATATCAATAGAAAATGCGGTCGATAAAACGTTTGATAACTTGTTTTTCTTCATCAGAAGAAACCAGAGGTTGTGAATCAAGTTTGGTTGCATGAACAAAGGCCCTCACTCACTGGCAACGTGGGGAGTGACACTCTAACAGCCAATCATGTAACCGTATCATGTTTGGTTGCGCCACATCGCTGTCTCGTGTTCTTCAATAACAGAACCGGCGTGGAGTGGAAAGTGAGTGCCGCAGCGAGCGAGGTAAATCGTTGATAAAACAGGAAAAGTCAGTATGGCAGTTTTGGGGATTTTATAAGTCTGACCGTAGTCAGACCAACACTGGTAATACCATAAACTTGTTTTACAGCCGCGCTCACACTTATCGCACAGCCGTATTCGCCATCAACGTCCAACAACATCTGCAGCTGCAACACGGCACAAGCAGCAGACCACCACGGAGAGGTACTCTGCATCAGCGCCTTACTAAACGCTACAAAGAAATAACGAAGGCAGACGTGCTGAACACTGTCCAGAAGCCAGGTTACCAACCTAGCACTAAACCTGCAGAAAATAGTTCCTTCTCAGGTTTCTTATATTTAGCTAACACTTTGCACTATTTTATGACACTTTATTAAGCATTTCTTACTTATTCTTTAATTTTGCACCTTAATGTTAAGAGATAATTGTTAAGTGTTCATTGTGATTTTAGACCTGTTTACATTTTAACTATTTGAGTGTTTTCCATGGTTGTGTTGACATTTCTGCTTTTATAACTGAGGGGATTATAATCAGAGCAGGGTTAAGTTTAAAATAAAAATGTTTAAATTTAATATATTTTTCTCCTGGTCCTTATTTTAAATAGGTCATAAAAAATATCAATAATTATCGATATCAACCGATATGAAAAACTTATATCGTGATACAGTTTTCAACCATATCGCCCAGCCCTACGATCCATACAAAATGCCTGGATCAGCCTTCGCTCATATAGCTATTGCAGCCCCTAGCCAGATTCTCAGAGTGACACATTTTTGGTCCTGCTTTTAGGACCAGGAGTGCAAGTATTATCATTTCATTCAATCACTCATATCCTGGCTAAAAATGTAATTTGAATTTTTATTGATCCTCAGTGGGGAAATTACAATTTACACTCTGTTGTTAGAATGCCCAAGGCTGAAATACACACACATGTTCAGGTCTTATACATGCACTAATGAAGAGATGTCAAAATGTTGGGGCTGCGACTGCTGGCCGTTGACTGTACTGATAAACGGTAAAAACAGAGCGGCCACAACACTGTGAAAGCTCCCTGAATGTCATTAATCAGCGTCTGGTTGTTCACCCTCCCCACGGTCTCCTCCGCTCCAGCTGATGTTTCTAATGAAGTTAACCAGAGGTAACCGCTAAATCAGAGCTAAACCCAGAGCTAATTGTTGCTAACTGAGCATGTTTACATTCTTGGTCTCTGTGCCCGTACCCATTAACTTTAATTTTAGACTCAAGCTCAAATAAAACCTTGCATTTTATTAAGTTGGTTGTAAAAGTTTAAACTACAATCCAGAGTTTGACACAAAACGGCGTGTTATATGATCTATAACAAACAAAATGAATAAGAACTAAGTTTGTAAGCCTTAGTGTAATATGGTTAAACAGGAGTTGAGAGACATGCCGTGTTGAAATTTACTAAAACATGTAGGCAACTTTCTGTATAGATCATAGGATGCTATGGTTTTAAGGTTAAGAAAATGCACATAATATTTTGGTTCTGGGTAATCGGTTATGAACCATAACATTTATGAAATACCAACCTGATTGTGACAAAGCACATCATAAGCGATACTTCATCTGTATCTTCTAGTTTTTTTATTTCTTCTTTCTAAATTATGTTGATGTTGTAGTCATTGTTTTCAATATAGTTAGGCTAATAAACATTTGTTTTACTAGTTTAATACTGAACGCAGCCATCACACGGCGTGCCGTCACATCCCGCGCCACCCACCACAATTACATTCTCAACCTATGTTTTTACTATGTGCATTATATGCTCCGTCTAAATATAACTACCAGTATGATCGTTTACATATTGTGAGGAAGTGGGGGCTCTTATTGTAAAATCAGGAAGTCTTTTTGTTGTTGACATGGCAGTGAAGCCTTGAGTCCCAACGAAGGAGCTGTTGAATAACCTAAAAAGTTGTCTTCTTGTCGAGTAACACCGTCTTTAACAAAATAGTGTTATTAGGTAGGTGAAACAAGCAAGCATCAAACTGGAACACAGCATGTAACGGCTCAACAAAAGCTGCATTCCTTATCTGCAACTTAATGTGGAAATATTCCGCCCATATCTTGCGTACTTTATTTAATTATAGTCATATGTCAGTGCAGTTTATGTAATCTAACTGATAAGTCAAGTAATGAGATTTTCTTGTATCTACGTGTTGAGAAATCTTGCACACAGTTGAACCTGGTCTGTAGGAAGCCAACTGCAAAGATGCCGACAATTTGCTAACACTGAACTAAGAAGTCATCAAACCCTGAACTCTTATCGGACTATCTCCTCTTGTGTTTGTTTGGTTTAAACTAAGCATCGAATGAACCAAGCACAAAGTGAACCAAAAAACCAAAACCTGTATTCTGTCGTATATGTTTTATGCTACACTTGCGTCGTCAGTATGAGCCACTGTCCTGTTTTGACCAAAAACTGGTGGCTACTTTAGAGCCAAGGAGTGCCATTATGACAGTGTTGCTGGGGAAGAATCATGCCACCTCACTGGGTTCATCATTTGGTCACACAAGGGATCACTCCTTGTGTGAACAAATTACAACAGTCAGACGATGTTAAAATTTAATGAGTATGCGGTCTCCACAGATTTGTAGTCTGCAGTGTAGTATGGTGAGGAATATTAAGTGTAGGTTTCCGCGAAGTGTGGTAAGATTGGACGGCACATTGGGTGCTATCTGTGTGTATGATCTACGTGTGTGTGTGTGTGTGTGTGTGTGTGTGTGTGTGTGTGTGTGTGTGTGTGTGTGTGTGTGTGTGTGTGTGTGTGTGTGTGTGTGTGTGTGTGTGTGTGTGTGTGTGTGTGTGTGTGTGTGTGTGTGTGCGCGCTGAGTGGTGTTAAAGCAGTCCACTGTTGTCAGGGCTGTGAGAGGAGAGCGAGGGTATAATAATTATTTTATGATCCTCATAAAGTTCAGTTATTGGTCCAGTGCCACACAATACAAGACTGTATTTTCGGTGTAATATGTCAGCACTTAAGGCCCTGACACACCAAGCCGATGACGACCAACTGTCGGCCTAGTCTGTGCCGTCGACGGCCAATTCATCTGATTGGCTGTTCAGCTTGGAAACGAGTGTGAGAAAAACAAACAAACGACTGACGGGCACACCCAAGGCTCCTTACATTTTTCATCTCATCTGATCAGTCCAATACACATAGAGCTGTCAAAACGGGTCAAAGATTACGTTTGAATATCCCTTCTAAAAACACACAGGTTCGAACTATTGGAATAACAATTTTGTACACGTCCATAAAAGGCAAAGTAGCATACGAGATATACATAACTACTTGTTAAGGCATATGTATTCCAACATAACGTCTTTTAAAAGATCTCTGCATACCTTCAAGTTCCAAAATAAAATAACGTTAATAAACTAATATCTAGGGTTGCAGCTATCGATTTTAGTAATCGAGTATTCTACCGATTATTCCATTGATTAATCGGATAAGAAATACTAAGTAAGAAATACTTAGTAAACAGCAATAGTAAATATTTATTATTGATGTTTACTAAAAAAAAGGAAACCTGTCTTTTGTGTATATATATATATATCCCTTTTTCTTTTTTTCTTATTTTCTGCACCGCTAAACAATTAGCCCATTAGCAAGCAAGCTAGCTTACCAGCCAGCCTCTAAATTAGTAAAATGTAATTCACACGCTCTTGTCAAATCTAAGGAAAACACGTTGCTATCGCCAAATGAGTGACATGTTTTTGTTTATTTTAAGGTAACCAGTGTATGATGAAGGCATGTTGGGTGGAGGAAATTAGCAAGCTAACGAGCCAGTAGCGGGCCATTCGGTCGCTCTGCTCCACTCCAACTGTAGGGATACTTCTTTGCCAAGAGAACGGATGACAGCCCGGGAGAGGCACAATCCAACTTTAGCCATCTCCCGGTACTGCTGTCTTCCAGGCGGGGAGTAAAGCAGAGGGACCTTAGGCTCTGTTCGGTTCTGCCGCTGCCAGCTAGAGCAAATTGGCTGTAGTCTGTGAGATGTGCTCCAGTGCTAATTTTTTTACAGCTCTATTGTAGTCCAGCCTTTACTTCCGTGACAAACGTGCGTCATTTAGCGTCCTACAAATAGAGAACACATGTCATTGATTGAACACAACCACTCAAAATTGATTTCACTTGTTTCAAATGATGTGACACAACCAATATAAGCCAGTTCAGAGAGCAAACATGTTGTTGAAGGTGGGAAGGAGGAAGTCTGATAATGGATAGAACAAACAATGGGAGAGGACAAGTGGCAGTGAAGGTCAGGGGCCTCGACGGACCAGACCCGTGCAGCACACGCTGGCTCTGGGGACGTGGAACGTCACTTCTCTGTGGGGGAAGGAGCCGGAACTGGTGCGGGAGGTGGAGCGCTACCGGTTAGATCTGGCGGGGCTTACCTCTACGCACAGTCTCTGTTCTGGAACCATACTCCTGGATAGGGGTTGGACTCTTTTCTTCTCCGGAGTTGCCCAGGGTGTGAGGTGCCGGGCGGGTGTGGGGATACTCACAAGTACCCAGCTGAGTGCCGCTACATTGCAGTTTACCCCAGTGGACGAGAGGGTCGCCTCCCTACGCCTGCGGGTTGTGGGGGGGAAAACTCTGACTGTTGTTTGCGCATATGCACCAAACAAGAGTTTGGAGTATTCGGCCTTCTTGGAGACCTTGACTGGAGTCCTGCATGGGACTCCATTGTTCTGCTGGGGGACTTCAACGCGCACGTGGGCAATGATGGAGACACTGGAGAGGCGTGATTGGGAGGAACGGCCTCCCTGATCTAAACCAGAGTGGTTGTTTGTTGTTGGACTTCTGTGCTAGTCATGGATTGTCTATAACAAACACCATGTTCGAACATAGGGATGCTCATAAGTGTACGTGGTACCAGAGCACCCTAGGCCAAAGGTCAATGATCGATTTTATAATCGTTTCATCTGATCTGAGGCACTTTGAGGAACTCCTGAATCCGACTAATACGCCCTCTATGTTAGAGGCAGAGCTGGAGGATGATGGGGGATCATTGTCAATTTCCCAGGTGGAAGTCACTGATGTAGTCAAACAACTCCACAGTGGCAAAGCCCCAGGGATTGATGAGATCCGTCCAGAAATGCTCAAGGCTCTGGGTGTGGAGGGGCTGTGCTGGTTGACACGCCTCTTCAACATTGCATGGAAGTCTGGGACAGTGCCAAAGGAGTGGCAGACCGGGGTCTGCCACTCCTTTTAAAAAGGGGGACCAGAGGGTGTGTGCCAATTACAGGGGTATCACACTTCTCATCCTCCCTGGTAAAGTCTACTCCAAGGTGCTGGAAAGGAGGGTTCGGCCGATAATCGAACCTCGGGTTGAGGAGGAACAATGCGGATTCCGTCCTGGTCGTGGAACAACGGACCAGCTCTTCACTCTCGCAAGGATCCTGGAGGGAGCCTGGGAGTATGCCCAACTGGTCTACATGTGTTTTGTGGATCTGGAAAAGGTGTATGACCGGGTCCCCCGGGAGATACTGTGGGAGGTGCTGCGGGAGTATGGGGTGAGGGGGTCTCTACTCAGGGCCATCCAATCTCTGTACGACCAAAGTGAGAGCTGTGTCCGGGTTCTCTGCAGTAAGTCGGACTCGTTTCAGGTGAGGGTTGGCCTCCGCAAGGGCTGCGCTTTGTCACCAATCCTGTTTGTAACATTTATGGACAGGATATCGAGGCGTAGTCGGGGTGGGGAGGGGTTGCGGTTTGGTGGGCTGGGGATCTCATCGCTGCTCTTTGCTGATGATGTGGTCCTGATGGCATCATTGTCCTGCGACCTTCCGCACTCACCGGATCGGTTCGCAGCCGAGAGTGAAGCAGTTGGGATGAGGATCAGCACCTCTAAATCTGAGGCCATGGTTCTCAGCAGGAAACCGATGGAATGCCTTCTCCAGGTAGGGAATGTGTCCTTACACCAAGTGAAGGAGTACCTTGGGGTTTTGTTCGCGAGTGAGGGGACAAGGGAGCGGGAGATTGGTCGGAGAATCGGTGCAGCGGGTGCGGTATTACATTCAATCTATCGCACCGTTGTGACGAAAAGAGAGCTGAGCCAGAAGGCAAAGCTCTCGATCTACCGGTCAGTTTTTGTTCCTACCCTCACCTACGGTCATGAAGGCTGGGTCATGACCGAAAGAACGAGCTCCAGGGTACAAGCGGATGAAATGGGTTTCCTCAGGAGGGTGGCTGGCGTCTCCCTTAGAGATAGGTTGAGAAGCTCAGTCATCCGTGAGGAGCTCGGAGTAGAGCCGCTGCTCCTTTGCGTCGAAAAGAGCCAGTTGAGGTGGTTCGGCATCTGGTAAGGATGCCCCCTGGGCGCCTCCCTAGGGAGGTGTTCCAGGCACGTCCAGCTGGGAGGAGGCCTCGGGGAAGACCCAGGACTAGGTGGAGGGATTATATCTCCAACCTGGCCTGGGAACGCCTCGGGATCCCCCAGTGGGAGCTGGTTAATGTTGCTCGGGAAAGGGAAGATTGGGGTCCCCTGCTGGAGCTGCTCCCCCCGCGACCCGATACCAGATAAGCGGACGAAGATGGAACTCACCATTGACGGAGCTCAATCCGAGGGGCAGGATAAACGGTTGTCTTTCAAATTCCCTCTGCACGCAATAGCGCCCACCGACTCTATACACTATGTGATTGGTCTGAGGTGGGGGTGTGGCCTTGACCAACTGCCACTTTGCTCATTTGAAAGCCATGATGTCTCTCTCTCATGGGTGGGCCAAATTCTCTGGGTGGGCAAAGCAGAGAAAGGGGAGGTAACCTCGCTCCTTATGACCTCATAAGGAGAAGATTCCAGATCGGCCCATCTGAGCTTTCATTTTCTCAAAGGCAGAGCAGGATACCCAGGGCTCGGTTTACACCTATCGCCATTTCTAGCCACTGGGGGACCATAGGCAGGCTGGGGGAACGCATATTAATGTTAAAAAACCTCAAAGTGACATTTTCATGCCATGGGACCTTTTTAAAGTAGGCTGATAAATCTCTATGGAGGGTTGTCATGAAAAGGTACAGGCTAGAGCCCTGCACATGCCAAAAACTCCAGCCCTAACCCGGCCCTGGACTGTGGTGTTCAAGCCCTACCCGAACCCAGCACGACAACGCCTGCAATTTTTTCAGCCCGAATCCGACCCGAGACCAACATCAATCACTTAAGCTCTCTCTGACGCGCGTGCTCTTTGATGCGCTCTCTCTCTCTGACGCGCGCTCTCTGATGCGCGCTGTCTCTGTTACACACGCAAACACACACACACACACATCACACGCTACTAAGAGGTAAACTTTTATTATAGGCCTGAAACATCATGCCCAAAAATATTGGACAAATTGTCCATTACACAGAAGCATAAACGTGAAGGGAGAATATAGTGCTACGGGATCAAACCGCAAAAATAAGTAAGTAAAACAATGTCCAAAAATAACTCTTCGCCAACTGGCTAATGTTAAATAAAATTAATAAATTAAAATCCGTTGAACTGTGTGTGTAGGGTAGGCTGCTACATACAGTGGTCATCATTCAGTTTATTCACGATATATTTATATTTATCCACTGTTGAAGGCTTCAGAGATGTCCTCCTCTCCTCCAGCGTCAATATAACAATATTTCATACACACTTTGTGACGTGTGCTCTGCTGCACGTATATTATGGGCAACACAATTTCCTGTTCACGTGAATGGTGCATGTTAAAACCTGTATGTTGTGTTCCTTGGAATAATTTCTAACCCATTCATACCCATAATCTCTTTCTGTCTCTTCGCTCTCCACAGTATTGACAAGGTGTCCAAAGTGGCGTCCCCGGTGCTCGTGATCCACGGCACGGAAGACGAGGTGATTGACTTCTCCCACGGCCTGGCCATGTACGAGCGCTGCCCCCGTGCCGTCGAGCCCCTGTGGGTGGAGGGAGCCGGCCACAACGACATTGAACTGTACGCCCAGTACCTGGAGAGACTCAAGCAGTTCATCTCCTTTGAGCTTCCCACCTCCTGAGGGGAGCTCAGCACTCAGAGGCCAGGGTTCATCTCAACACACTCAACACAGAAGCCGCCTCCTTATCATCTCCTAACTTCCTCCCTTAGCATAGGGGCAGGCCTGGAGTCGGCTGATCACTGTTCTGCCCTGTCCTCGGAGCCATTTCAGGGTGGAAATGTGTAGTGGACCGGAAGAGGAGGGGGGGTTTAGATTGTTGAGGTGCAGCCGAGAGTCAGTGGCCATCACCGGCCAGGAGTGAAGCTTTGGCTTAACGTACAGTCCCCAAAAACCTGGCTGGTGCTTCTACACGTGGACACAGTTTGCCAATGAGCCAAGGCCTAGGCAGCGTTTGCACTCGCAGCTCAGTCTGGATTAATTTCTCAACTCCAGCTCTCCTTCCCTTCCTCTACTCACTCCGTCTCCCTGAGCTTTTTTGTGCCAGTGTCTCTCACTGTCAACTTCTGTCACATTTCCTCGTTCTTTTCCTCTGTTTCGCCCACAATCCTTGCTTTTCTTTTGACCAAGTCTGCAATGTTGAAGCTTGATTTTTGTATTCTTTTATACCAGGTGAAGAATTATCAATTTTGCACCTTGAGATACACTTGAAGTTTTTTACTTTTTCTGTATTTTTAAGTTAACATTCAGGGGTTACATACCGATTGCACTTTTAATGTGCAGATATTTTCAGGTAATGATTTTTTTCTGTTTGGATATGTATATGTTGATTTAGTTTATCTGCATTCCATGTTTTTCTTAATTGCAGGTAGAACTTTTTTCAATGTGTGTTTGTGTGTGTTTAGAAGCTGTTAACCCAGAGTGCACCCCTGCACATCTGGCCTTTTGTAGCTGTGATCTTTCTAGTCCTCGTGCATGCTACTCTCTCATACAGGAAGACAATAATGCCAAACTTTGTTGAGATATCTCAATTTACAAAATGCTTGGCACACTGGTGCACTTCTGTAAGAAAATGACTCAAGTCCTTGAATACTTTGGAGCCAGTGGTAAATTCACCATACAGACAACATTTTCATTACTTACAGATTTTGCCTGTTCACAATAATTGTACAGATGATACACTTTGAAAGGCTGCGGTAAGACCAATGTGAACCTGAAGTGTTAATTAAAATACATTGTGATTGGTGGAACATCTATATGCAAAATCTAATGCTGAATTTACCAGAGGACCCCAACGATTTGTAAAACACTTTAACAGGTCATTGAGTAAACAGATTTTATCAACCTATGTTGCATAAAAACCCCTCTAGACATCTGGTGAAGCCAATGTTGAAGAAAAAAATGTCCCCATAACCCACAGTCTAATTAGCGTGGTCATTTTGTGCACATTGTGTATGCATCAAAATTCTTACTTATCGTTTCTGTAAATATTGTATCACACCAGGTGTGTACCTTGTCACTAAGCAACACAGCAATGAATATCCCAAATGTTTGGTAATACAGAAGCTTACCTCAGTAGAAGATAGAGCCGCGGGTTAACTGGAGATCATGTGGTAATAAGACTTGACAACTGATTCAAAGAGAAACACATTTGACTCAGTACTGTAAAGTGAAGCCATGGAGCACAGTGCTGGATCTACCTGTAGACCGAAAACGCAGAACTTTGCTGTCGCTGGGTGTTATCAGTCACTTCACACTACAAATAAAGCCTTATGTAAACATTTCACCCAGTCCAGTTGACTACAGCAGAGCTTTGGTGGTCTTCACGGGGACTGATAACTGCTGCTATTCATCAGAGAAATCATTCAGTCAATCATAGGGGTGTCACGATTCTCCAAATCCAAGATTCGATTCCATTTTCTATCCCCGTTTTTTTTATTTATTTTTTATTTTTTTCCCCAACAGAGACGGCAGCAGTGCCACAATAAGAGCCACAGAAGGGTACTTTGTAACAACAGTTGGAGTTTCTCAGAGTTTATGAGGTGTAATTGAATGCACCATTAGCGTTACAGGGTGCACATAAATGACTCATTGACTCCCGTCTGAGCCAGGCCCCGAGGAACAGTGCTCAGCCTTGCAGCCCCAAATGGATTTTCCCCGATACGCCACCATTGTAAAAGAGGAACTGGAAATACAAAAGGTTTATTATGACTCTTTCTTTTCTGAATTTTTTAATCCATGACTTTTTATATTTGAAAAACTTCCCTATTACAATGCAAAGTCTATGGGCCAGGCGGGGCTAGCGGGAGAAACACTACTGCGCATATTCAGTGGGCCGCAGATCACGGAAGTAAACCCAGAAGCTTAGAAACTTTTTTGGCGTATGAGCCAGGCGAGCAACTCTATTAAACTGAATAGGCAATCCAGTATCCAGTTAATATAATACATCCATGGTCGTAGCCCACATGCCTTACCTTCATTGTTTGTTTCCATAACTCCGCTAAGCTAACCTTACCCCGTGTCTTCAGCTGCATGCTACCAACCGCTAAGCTAACGTTACCCCGTGTCTATAGCTGCATGCTACTAGCCGGTAAGCTAACGTTACCCTGTGTCTTTAGCTGCATGCTACCAGCCGGTAAGCTACTGTGTATTTAGCTGTATGCTACCAGCTGGTAAGCTACAGTGTCTGCTGTTGTTTTTTTGGATTTGCGCTAGTATGTAGGGGTGGAGAGAGGAAAAAAATCCTGGGGCAATCGCCGATCCTGCTTTTGATTTCAAAAGTCTAAATTTTATCGATTTTTCGATCTTGAATCGAAATCGTGACACCCCTAGTCAATCACTGTGAAAGCCAGACAGTTTGGGGAATACTGAAATGACAGCACGGTACTAAAACCAAATTCAGCCTGACAACACTCATGCCCTTTTGTCAGTCATGGGCTACTACCAACACTTATCTGCTGAGCCCTGTGATAGTTTTGCTCTTATCCCAGCTCGAACTCCAAAGACAATCTGACAGAACCACGATGGGGAAACGGAATGCTGTGGGAATTAAGCAACGCATGCAAATCACCTCTCATAGTTGTGGACATTTGAACTTGTATCAACTGTATTTGAATCATTTCTTCTTTCCCTTCCTTGCAAAGTCAAATACTAAAAACTGTAGTAAAACACTAAAAAAAAAGTTAATCACATTTGGATAAAACACTAAAAAATGAAGTAAATGCTGTTTTCAGAGAAGGGTTGTGTTTGAGGGTTATTTGCATAGCAATTTGTGATGATCATATGATTAATCCGTGTATTGCTGTAAAGTGGTTTGTCAGTTGAGTATTGGTGTTTTCTGATTATAGCTAATGCCGGGCCGATGTTTTTGGATAAAGATCCCTCGATCATCTTTAGTATTTTTTCCTCTAGCTCCGCTTTTTAAAGGGAATGAAGACCCTGCTTTAGTCTTGATTATTGTTTTGATACTGACATTTTTTACGAGGTTTTCCAGTCTAAATATGATCGATTTACAGTCTCTGAGGCTGGTTTGTACGATAATCCTCTGTAATGGTATACTCCAATATCTTCTCTATAAATATGAGCTCTTACACAGGGCAGTCTAGTCTCATTGCTTTTAACACTGGAATCACAATATGCAAATGAAAGGCAGATGAAGCTAGTAGAATCAGATTTTGGTAATATTGTGTAAAGCAGATTTAATAAGCCTTAAACATGCCGTGAAACAGATTGTCATACATGTGGTAGTTGCAAGAAGGCAGCACAGTGGATGTTTTAATGATTATAACGGAATAAAGGATGCATGGAAGTGTCTGTCTGACTTGTGTTTCTCTGTGTTAGAAAGATTAAAGGTTCAGTAGGTAACTTCTATACAGTACCAGTTAAAAGTTTGGACGTGTCCAAACTTTTGTCTGGTACTGCTCTAACTGTCACTATATCCTGATATTGGCACATTAGAAAAAAATAAAGTAAAAATCATGTTCCTTTGCCTTGCCCTAGTTAAGTGCTCCTAATGCCATTTGCATACGCCCTAAGGAAAACAACCAATCACAGCCGGGGAGTCTCTAACGCAGTGTCACTGCTTGCGAACTGCAGTAAAACTAGGCAGCACTGGTCAAATATGAATCAAGATTCTGTTACTGCATTGCCTATTTCTCTCCTCAAATGTTTTCAGAAAATATATATTCTATATATTAGAGTTTAGCTGTAAGATTAGAGTCTTTGACCAAGTCGAGCCAAAAATCAAGCGTCGACCGATAGGCTGAAACAACCTTTCTACCAAAATCTTAGTTGTCCTATGCTCCTAGAGAAATACAAGGATTATAAAGACAACGGCCCTCATTTATGAAACGTGCGTACGACGATTCCATCTCACGTCTGGTCTGAACTCGTGTACGCAAGTTTTCGAGTCAGTGTGGACTTGCGGTGCAGCATATAATCAGTTTAACAGGAGAAGGAGAAGTCATCAGTTGATCACTTATCAGCAATGGCAGATCTGGCTCTTTTAGAAGACCTCTATGCGCCGGTCTGCAACATTGTTTTAGCCTGGGGGGTTCTGCACAACATCGCACAGGAAGACACGGTGCCATAAATGTAGCGATGGAGCCAGATGACCCGATGCCCAGAGAGCAGTGTCCAGAACAGTCCCAACTGAGGGCTATATGAAGGAGACAGGATATTATTCCTCGCTTTTAAAAGGTAGCCTATAGTGTTATGTTTGGCAATGATATTCAATACAGGAAACATGACGATGCACAACCTTTTTATTTATTCTTCAGGTTTTTGTTTCTCTTTCAAGTGAATGATTTATTTCTGCCATTGACCAAGTTATTTTGGCTTGTTTTTCCAGCCCCTCTGGTGTCAGGAGACAGGGTCCAGCACGGGGGGGCGGAGGACACGCGCTCTCCCTCAGCTGTTGCCTCGTTCCGACGAACACGAGTAAAATAAAAGACACTGCATAAACTCCGCTACCGTGTGTTTATTTAATTATAGGTACACCTACATGTAGGCCTAAGAGATTGCAGTCGAAGCCTGTATATTACTATTAGGACTATAGAAAATGTGTCAAGGATGTGAATTAAATAGGCTAAACTTCAGCTGGAGTCAGATTTACCACGGCAACACTGTTGACCGCATCAGTGATCTCTTTTCATCCCGCATTCTTTCTACAGCCTTTAATACCAGTTTTCAGGCTGCCAAATAGTACACACGTTAGTGCAAATGAACCTGAGATATCAGGGTTTCAATCTCCACCTCTGAAAAGTTCCTTTTCTCAGCCGGATTACGTCTCGCCATGTCGTAAATTGTTGGGGCGAGGCCTCAAAACCCAGAATATATTGGGGCGTGATATTTAAATGACGATCGTTTCCAGCCGCCGCATTTATCAATGTACGACCATTCTTACGCTCGGATTGGTGTGATACGAACTTTTCACGAATCCCACGTGAAGCCTGTCATAAGATGATTTCTGCGCTCATATCTGCGCTGGTTTCTACGTTAGGTTGATAAATGAGGGCCAACATGAGCCTCTTTCACCATAGGTTCCAATTGCAGCAACGTCTAAAACTTGACCTCTCGTCCAAATGAACAATGAATAAATGAATGTGCAAAATGTAACTGTAATTTTTTGCTCGGAAACAAAAAAATGAACAGACCACATTGTTTCGTTACCCATGTGACTTTCGTTTTTAGTTTCAAACGATCAAAGTGTACACGAAAAAACAAAATGGGTCAATTTTTGATTGTTTTTTGATTCTGACACCAGATATGTTTTTTCCTTTTTTAATTTTGAAACAAATATAAAATATACAGTTTTTTGATTTTCTAATTACAAATGAATTACGGATTACTTACGATACCCGGACCTTAGACAACTGGCAAAGCCATTTTTTCTACGTCTATGCCACCACATTGGGTTATCTCAAGTATTTCTTCAAATGTGTGCTTGAAGATGAGCCACATCGTTCATGGTGACCATAGTTCTCTTATTTCAAAGAAACCGTACTTGGCTAACAGCCACTTGCCAAAGGCTTTGGGCATGCACAGGGGCGATTCTAGGATGAGACCTTTAGGGGGGCTCAGCCCCTAATGAGAATGTGACACGGATACATCCATCCGTCCATCCATCCATCTTCGCCCGCTTATCCGGAGTTGGGTCGCGGGGGCAGCAGCTCTAGCAGGGGACCCCAAACTGCCACATTAACCAGCTCTGACTGGGGGATCCCAAGGCATTCCCAGGCCAGGTTGAAGATATAATCCCTCAAGTTAGTCCTGAGCCTACCCTGAGGCCTCCTCCCAGCTGGACCTGCCTGGAACACCTCCCTAGGGAGGCGCCCAGGGGGCATCCTTACCAGATGCCCGAACCACCTCAACTGGCTCCTTTCAACGCAAAGGAGCAGCAACATGGATACAGTGCTTTGCACAAGTGTTAACACCCCCCACCCACTAAATCCAATATATATATATATGAAATAATAATTTCATTATCTGATAATCTGTGAACTAGCTACTGAACAACAACGTCAGTTACCGTTTTTTGACACTATTAACGCTATGATGGAACTAAACCTGACACTTTATAAGTCACAGTAATAACGACCAATTGAATTGAATGTTCTAACATTCAGCAATTTTAGTTGTTTACATATCAATTTGGGTTCTAATCTGCGCCATGAAATTACCAATTTATTCTCTGGGAACTACCAACGTTAAACTTCACAAGTGCACTCCTGTTCTCCCTCTGACGGATTAGATAGAGACTCAGCCAAAGCCGGGAGTATACATGCTGTAGTTCTAAATGTAAAGCTCTTTTGTGTTTCATAGGCTTATATCTACATTTACAATGTTCTAGAGAGATTGTGATCTGCTGAAAGTGGTTGAAAAGTGCACTGTAAAAAACAATGTAATGTTACAGTAAAACAGAAAATATAATATAATAATAGAGTAGCACAGTATTGTGGGGGGGGGTGGGGTGGAATTGTATGCACTTTGTGCTAAACAAAGTCTGATTGATTTGTAATGCTGAAATAGTCATTAGATAGTTGCATGCAGTATGGACACCACTGTAAAGCTACTCAAGATGGGCTTCTCTCATGGTCAATCCGTGGTTGATCACATGATGAATAAATGTGGCTCTGATCTCATCAGAGATGGCTCTCCTTCCCTTTCTTCCCTCCTCCTCCTCCTCCTCGTTGTCCCCTGTCTCTCTTTCCTACTCCCCTTGCTCTCTGTCTATTGTTGGCATCCATTGTTCAAAACCGGTAATCTGGCTTTTGACCTATGTATAGGCCTATACTAAAGCAGTGATTGGTTAGTGTTCAGTTATGACATAATGTATGTGCAAATGTGAGGAGTGTGTGTTTGCCCTGGTAAATATGTGTAGCATTTTGATTGGTTGTGTTTAGAAAAAGGAAAGCAAGTCACTTCCTGTTAGATTTTTGTGTCTTAAGTAGAGAATTGTGTGTAATGTTTTGAAAAAAGTGTTTTATGCAATTGAAAACTGAGTGAAAGGCTGAGAAATAGCTTATGGTTTTGGAGATTTGCTGTGTAGTTTTGCACTTTGAGTGAGAGGTTTCAAAAATCTTGTGACATGAAAAGATTTTGTGTGTAAGCAGTTGGAAAAAACTCTAAAAGCATGTTAATAAACTATGTCTGGCTCTTGATGTGATTCTTATTTTCCAGTGTGGCCCTTAGTGAACTAGAGATTGACACCCCTGCACTAGAGCTATGATCCAGCCCAAAAATTCAGGCCCGACCCTCTTTCCAGTCCTGAGCCACGACAGCAGTTTTGGGCCCAAGTCTGATTAAAAACCTGAATTTCCACTGCTTTTTTATACATGCGTGTAAAATGTATAGGTTAAGTTTTATAATAATAATAATTTCATTAAAATTAGAAATAAATGCTGTTGAACTGTGCAAGGCTAAGACGGTCTACTTTCAACAGCAGATTACACAATCTGCTACTAACCCAAAGACATTGTAGCAGACCCTTAAGGTCATCACTGGCGAAACTGAGAAGAAAAAGAAAAAATGTTAATATTCAAATTTCCCTGCAGGGTAGTCTACTCTTATCTCAGATTCAGAAAAGATTGCATGTGCTTTCAATGACTATTTTATATTATCTGTTAAAGAATTGGCAACAGATTTTACCACTGCCTCCTCTTTCTCACCTGTTCTCTCTTCAACACCTGATCAGTTCTCATTTTCTGAGATCTCACAGAACGAGGTGATAAAAATACTGCATTCACTAAAACATTCTCATGCCCGCGATACTTATGGTCTAAACACTTCCTTTTTAAAGACTCATGCTGATAGCCTCATACCTCTCTTTCAGCATTTAATCGATCATTGTATTAGGCTTTCTGTCTTTCCTACTGAATGGAAAACAGCACAAATCACTCAAATTTTTAAATCTGATGATCATACTCTTGTCTCAAACTACAGACCTATAGCTATATTTCCAGCAATGTCTAAAGCCGCTTTCTGACCGGAGGGATTTTTGCAGTTCCTAGAACCCCAATTTGGGGATTATTAAGTTCCTCTGGCCACAGTTCCTGCAACGGTAGGGTTCCACACAGCGAAACACCACGCAAATTTCGGCCAGCGAAAGTTTGCCTTGGGGGCGTGGTCGCGAAAACAACACGCAAGACTGCAAAACATTTTTAAATGTCCCGGGCTGTCAGAAGACAGAGGGCGGTAAAAATGCACAGCAGCAAACCATCGGTAAAATGTTAGCTCATAAATGCTCTGGTAACCTGGCTATGTAGCCTAGCTGCCTTGCTATGCTTACAATGAAATGCAATGTCCGAACATGCTAGCGGTTGACCTGTCGGCTAGCTGAATAATTTTGAGTGTTTAAACTATCTACAGTGGTCTATTTGGTGGTGTGTTTGCCCTGACTAAGTTCGTGTGACACATGAACAACAATCCGTGTTGCTACAAGCATCAATGTTCGCCAACAAAACATGTAATCAAACAAATGCACAAGTAGCCTAGCTAGCTAGCTGCCTGGCTAGGCTACAATGAAATCCAATGTCCGTACATTCTAGCGATTAGTCTGTTGGCTAGCTGAAAAGTTTGAGTGTTTAAACTAACATATACAGTGGACTATTTAGTGGTGTATGTGCCCTGACTAAGTTCGTGTGTCATATAAATCACAATTCGTGTTGATACAAGTACCAATGTTCATGTAGAAACATTTTAATCACATAAAAATGTTCATGATACAGCGCTGATAACCTCCGCCATCTTGGTCAGACATTTTTTTGTAACTCCCGCCTCCAAACACAAACACGCAGACCTGATTCGCTCTCGAGTGGTCCTCATTTGAACTTTCGTCAACTTTATTTCGCACCGCTCGGCGATTCGCTCTCATCTCTCGCCCAATCAGGGCGAATTTCGTCTCCATTCAACCTCAATGAGAGCGAAGTGAAATTTCGTTGTGTGGAACCCTACCGTATCTCTTTCAGCTCCTACTTCAGGGCAGGGTCTTTTCCCTTTTCCGCATAGTGGTGGTTAGATGACTGTGTTATAATAACAAAAGGTCAGTTCCTATGGCCACTTGGCCAGTGTGAATGTAAATGGCAAAAACCGGTTTTGGGGGAGAGCAGTTTGTACAACTGTTTAGAATGATATTCCCCATCACATCAGAACACTACCATCCATCACATATTTCAAAAAGACATACAAACTGTTCCTTCACAACAGTTACACTCGCACACATTGATTTATTTATGTACTGTCCAAGTCTTGTTTGCACTGTCTGTATTGTTGTTTTTAGTTGTCTGTATCTGTCTAGCCCATGCTAATGTCCTGTACAAATGTTTCTGTCCTCATGTGCCGTAACTGTGTTCAATGTTTTATGTTTCTGCAGAACAGGAACCTGCTGGAAACCAGTTTTTAAACTGAGTCAGGCGCGTTTATATTGTAACTTAATGTTACTTTTAACTTTCCTATATAATAAATGAAATGAAATGAAGTTGAACAAATATCCAGAAGATGTGGTCACACAAAGCCCACATACATATGACATTATTCATGACATTACACAGACTATAAGGTCTTCATTAGCATAATAAAAAACACAGCAGGAAATGCTTACCCGGCCCGGGATCAAGCCTGGGGTAAGTTTGAGAAATGTCAGCCTGGCCCGGGTCAAACCTGTCGGGCCTAATTGGTTATATGGGTTATGGCAGAGAATACTGTCTTTTTATGTACAGTTACAGTTCAACACAAAAATGATTTTGACCCTAATCTGAAGGTGAAACATGTTTGAATAACAAAAGACTAACACTGTGACTAGAAGCCACGTAACCAATAAGAATTTATTGTCACAAGCACAATTTGTTACACAAAAATAATGGGTCACATTTACACAATTTATACAGGTCTAGAACTCAATGTACAATTAATAGACTAACTAAATACCAATAGTTAAATATGTACTCACATTGCACACAATATCATTAAAACCTACACAAAAAACATGTACTGTGTGAAAGTAACACGCGTCGACATAAAAATCACATTATTTACAAAAAAAACATCCATTTGAGATCTTTAGCAAAAGGACTCTGATGTCTGTTCTCCCATCCGTCTGTCAGAGACGTTATACAATCTATCATGTAAAAGCTCCCCCGCTAGAAAGTATTATTCAGTCTCTTAATAGTTCAAAAGGTTATAAAGTAATAAAGTCAAGTAGCCAGAGCTGAAGAACACCAATACACTAGTAAATACTGCGCTTTGCTTGGACGGTATGGCGGTTTTTCCCTTTTTAAAGCAGGCTTGTGAGATTAGCAGTTAGCCTCATGAAGTGCACTTTAAGCCTTAGCTTAGCAACTGTCTGCAATGAGTTTTTTTTTTTTTTTTTTTAATTATTTTTTATCTTGAATTTATACATAGAATCCTTCTACACTCGCATCAGGTTTTGTCTCTAGAGGTGTGGACATCACTACACAAAGTTTACACAGTAAGGGTGATGAGAGAGAGAGAGAGACAGACAGACAGACAGAGAGAGAGAAAGAGAGAGAGGAACGGCAGACGGACAGCTTCTCTCCTGCGGCGGTTTGGCAGCGGTGTTGTGCAAGAGGCAGATGGAGGTGAACTTCTTCAACACTCACAGAAATATGTGTGTGTGTGTGCGCGTGTGTGTGTGTCTACAGTCACTGCAGGTACAACCAGAGGAGGCGATTGGTCGAGTATTGGTCCTACTATTATTATTTTTTTTTTTAAACTTTATTGGTCTTGCTGTGCTGTGAGTGAGTGAGTGGCATCCTGTCTGGACTGACAGCTGAAGTCAACTGATACACTTATTCCTGAATGGATGTCACCATGGCTACGTTCAGATCGCAGGCAAATCCGTTTTGTTTCCATAATCTGATCTTTAAGACAGACTGTCTGCTCTGTCATTTACAAGCGATCAGATCAGGATTTGTGTGTCCAGACATCACCAACCTATCTGCACGGGTTGCTGTGGTAACAACGTAGTCAGCGTAGCTGCGCTGGTGACACGGCTACCGACAGCAGGTGAAATGTATGAGCCGGTGCGTGTTATTGTCCAACACAGTCTCACGGCAGTTCGTGAAATGGTCACGTCATTTTTTCAGTCTATTGATTCATGTAAACGGACACGTTGATCTAGTTTTTTTCTAATATCATTTCAGTGTTTTTCGATGGGAAGCTTCTTTCGTGATCACAGCACGATTCCGGGTTGGGTTTAGGAAAACAATAACGGGATGCGGGACAACGACGGGACGGTTGGGTTTAGTTAAAGAAGAACGGGGAAAGGAAACGTGACACGCGGGACACAATCCCCGGTCTCTGGGGGACGCAGGACAACAACGGGACGGTTGGGTTTAGGAAAAGAAGAATGGGGAAAGGAAAAAGACCCGATCCCCGGTCTCCGGGGTGAAAGTCCTGTGTCGTTTGACCCATCCACCACCCCTTTCGTGTCTGTGTACACAAATCAACAGATTAGATTACGTGACCATTTCACGAACTGCCGTGAGACTGGATTGTATTGCCACATCGTTGGCTGTGAACCAGGCAACTGTGTATTACCCTGTGTGCTCACACTACAACATAATCATGCTGGGAAGTAAAGGGAACTGGCGATGCCACATATTTACAGAAACCGTTTGCTGTATGGGATGTTGAGACTGTGATGAGATCACAGCTGCTCACTCTCACACGCTCTATAGGCATGGTGTCGAACCTCTCCTCAACATCTTAAAAACAAAAAAAAGAAGCTATTTCAGTTTTTAATGTGCACAGAGTAAGCCAATGTTTTGTAATGTTTTTTTTTCCTCCACCCAGTCACAATCAGAACTCTGAAACCTTTGGCCAACCTTTCTGGAGTAGAACAAGTCTGAATTCCTCAACCGATAAGTCATGATTTATTACCATGGTGAAACTTTTTACTGTTAAATCAAATGTGAAGATATCGTGCAGCTGAACTCAGTGTCAGCTCTCCCACCAACACCATCACTAAGAGTGACATGTTAAATGATATAATAACGTATTACTGTAAAATCAAGATATTACAATTTAGGTCAAATTCACTGCAGCGTGTTTCAGTCGTCCAACAACATTAGCTTAACTAATCCTATCAAAAAGGCCTGCATGAAACAACTTGATCCGGAGCAGACCGGCTGCAGCAGAGACTCTCTGGGCTAGTACCTTAAGATGACATGGACTGTACTAACTGTTAATGCTCTGCAGCAGTTGAGGAGCAGTCGCCCTGTAGCTCACCGCCTGAAACGTTCAGAGGTGCACGACCACGCGCCACGACAACTTGCGGAGACGTCATTTTGTGGCTTGCGCACCTCACGCTGTGAACACCGCAGCGACCATAAACCTAGCTTTAACCCAGCTTGACAGAGCATGTCCCTTTGTCGTTGACAGCAGAATGACTGATAAGTGTAGAGACAAACGTGTTAAAGCAACTAGGCAGTAACTAGTTGTCTAACGCATTATTTTCTTTTAATTAAGTAACTTGATTGCCTGTCCACAGCTGATCTTGCATAGCCTACTACTAGACCCATCAGCCTAATATTTTTTGTGCACATTTCTGTGTGGGCCTACCGTAAACCATTATTAAACGGTGCCGGGGCTTAATTATTAAAGACGCGGCAGCATCTCCTCTGCTCGAAGATGCGGACGTAGATGGATGGATGGACTATTTCAACCCTTTGAATTTTCATTATTTAACAGATCAAACAATTTGCGCCGTTGATACGCTCTGTATGGAACACCATTGTGCCTTTGGACTTCGCGTTGAAGGCGGAGGCGTTACTTTCCCCCACTTTTCTCCAAAACCATTGGTCCAAAAGACATCAGTCAAAGTGTAAACCAATCAATGGATATTCCCCCGGAGAACTTGCATTCAACAACAGAGCAGTGCTGAGGTGCGCTGAAAGACAGTAAGTGTACGGAACATCGGGTGTAGTGTATGTGCAATTGGCATAGTCCTAAATTTACTTACAGACATGAACCGCTGACAAAAAATGGTGCCAATTTGACATCGATATATGAGACTAGATATCGTCTTAGATTTCGGATATCGTGACGCAAGTGTTGTCTTTTCCTGGTTTTAAAGGCTGCAATAGTGATCGATAGTCAACCCTACAATATCGCCGCAATATCAACCTATTTGTTAAAAGGGTTAGTGAGAGAGACTTTGTCAATATGAGCTAACCCATCAGACTGTACAAAAAAAAAACAACTGTCACTGAACCTGGATCTTTATATTTGTTTCCTTTGCTCGTCAGGTTAAAATGGATTTTTTTTTTTTTTCTTGATATCGGATTTGTTCCATATTGCCATAGCTCTACCATGTGGACATTTTTAGGGAGAGGAAGTGTAAAATCTTGGATAATAATACTGATACTAGTCTCTGACAAATACAGCTATAATCACATGAAAGAAGAGGTTTAACACACTTCAACCGCCTCACAGAGAATTGCAAAAACCTGTCCGGTGCGCTCAGAGAACGGCAATCTGGTCAGGAAAGACTTCAGAGATTTGGTCCAAAGTATTCTGGAGCACACGGCCATGAGGCAACAAACTTTATTAGATGACTAGTGTTTCATCAGAATCAAAAGAGCTACAATCACGTGACTGCCCTCCTCTGGTCATGCTGGCGCTGAATGCAGGGAACAATTTCAGCAACCTGAATGTCCCAGACCGCCCCGTTTGTTCTAAGAGCTCGAGACGATGTGTGTATCGTTGTGATCACAGTCAGAGAGCTGATCCAGGTTGATTGGTGTGCCTTCCATCTGTCAGCAGGGTTCCTCTTTACAAAGATGAGGTATGTGTAAGTTCACAGATAAATACTGCAGGCCGCGGAGCCCAAACGGTGAGTGAACTGTGTGTTGTGTATGACACGTGTAGACAGACATCACATCAGTCGTGTGTTGGCGATCCAGCAATATTAGAAAAATGAAACAACATGACAGATGAATGCAAACATCAGTCCAGTTCTGAGAGGGAGAGTGATGGAGAAAAGGTTTTTTTTTCTTTACTCAGAGAAGGGTGGGAACATGCCGAGGTCAGCAAAGTCCTCAATGTTGTAGTTGGCTGTTCCCTGGGTAGGATCGCCGGCCATCGGTAACATGTCCTGCAGAGACACAGGGATGGGAGGGGGTGGCAGACATATCACATATCTGTGTACAGTGGTCAGCAGCCAGCAGCTGGAAGAACTTTTTTTGTATAAACTGTGCAGAACAACATATTTGTCCTCTTACCAAAAGTGACAGTAAAATTGTATATTATCTTAAACAACAAAAATTGAATAAAAAAAATCAATAATTAGATTTTCAAAACAAATCCCACATCAAAAAGACGCAGTGATGTCTGAAGTCAAACGAGTGAAATATAAAGTAGATTTTGCCCTAGGCTGTTTTAAAATTGCTTTGCCATTTATTTTCTATCTCAAGCGTTTGTAATGTCTAAGTGTGTGTGTGTGTGTGTGTGTGTGTGTGTGTGTGTGTGTGTTACCTGGAAGACTTCTGTCTGGCTGGGGTTGGGGTGTGTGTGCTGTTCCCCGGCCTGCTGTGAGTGATGCTGGTTCTGCCACTGGGACCAGACCTCACTGGGACGCCCCTGGAACTGGGCTCCACTCTGACTGCTCTCCCCCGACACATCTGGAATCACACGCAGGGTTACAATTCATACAGGCGTTTGATTTAACCACAATTTATTCAATACAGGTGGATCTGATGAGTATGTACTGTGACACTGTTTTGTCTGGCTGCCGTTAGCACTGTTATGTGCTGCTCACACCAACAATGCTACTATTATCCTGTGTTTCAAATTACATTTTGTCTTGCTTTAGTATGTATTCACTTCATCATTTAGTAAATGCCACTTCTTCACTCTTAAGTCTTAAATTGAGACTGATAAACAGGTTGCCCATCTTTACCCTCCATCATAACTCCATGGGACACAGATATGGAATGCCAACCCACTTATAGTGATAAGTGATAGTGTGTTAGGCTAGATTTACATGTTTACATGTTTTGGATTTTAAGCAGAGTTTTGAGCCAAGTGTGTGATTGTTTTTAACTTCAGTAGAAGAACTAATCCCTATTTAAACTAACACGCTCAAACCAAAATATCTCATCAACATTCTCGTATACTGGGCATAAACATGAGGCAGCATGTATACTCCACCCGTTGCTGTTAGTTGCCATGGTAACATTATTAGCTTAGTCTCAGAGAATGAGACGTCATGACCGATAAGACCCAGTCAGGTGGAGAAACGTCAGTCAGTGTCGGTGTTGCCAAAGATCTCTGTTTGCAACACAAGATTCCAAACCAAAACGGGTCAGAAGTGTTTCCAAATGTCTCTGGTTTAGGGGCTCGGAAACACCAGAGCAGGGGGAATGAGAGGGGGAAACGTAGCAAAATATATATATATTTTTTAAACCAATATTTACAGTAGCAATGTAAATGTAGCCTTAGTGAACAGCTCTCTGGCAGCAGGTCAGATCATCTGTTGCTAATTCATGTTAATTCTGTGAGTAACTCGATGACAGAGCAAAATTAATCTTGGTGGTTGCCAGGATTGTGTGCTCTCTGCCAGCTGGTGTCTGTACTAGCTAAAGATCATGTGTGAGGGAAGACACTCCACTTAAATGTGACACTGTACAGTCAGAGTGACCTGAGTGCACCTGTAGTTCCAACAACTCCAATTGAGTGATCGTGTCAAGTCAATTTAAAGACTCAGTCTTCCAAATTAAAAATGAAATTGAATCCATATCATATCAGCAATTTAAGTCGTCCAACTTAATAGTTTTGAACCAGGAACTTCAGCATTTGGATCAAGAAACACATGAAATAAATAAATACATTCACCAACACTGCATACCTTCTGTTGCTAAAGGTAATGTGGTCAATGTAAGTATAGTAATGGTATAAGTAATGGTAAATGTAAATATAAGTATCAGATTGGCAGATACCCAGAATCACGAATCCAGATCAGGCAAAAGGCACAGAGTCCATCTTTAGACCATCTTTGCCATAAAAATATCTTAATCAGTAAGCACAGCCACAGTTTGAAACCAGCTTGTTACCTCAGCTCACTGTGCATCATATCTATTTATTTACCATGGATCCAGTCCTCACCATGGAGCACCTGCTGCTGCTTTTAATGTACAGCAGCTTTTACTGTGTATGGAGTGTGTGGAATGCGTTTTAATGAACCCTTTTTAATAGCAGTCCTTGCATGTGCAAACCATCTACGCAAAGCAGTACACAATTACATTTTTTCTAATCTATATAAATATGTAACATAAGGACAGCAAAAATAGCTATCACATTTATACATCCAAACATACATATAATATGATAAGATCAGAGTCCAAAGATTTCCCTAACATTAGTTATTTGTAGTAATTTATGAGTCCTCACTCCCCTGCCAACAGGGACGCTGTAGAGCGCCCTCTGGTGGACAAACTATGCAACGCCAACACTCATAACATGGTTGAAAGGTGTTTCGTCCATTTTTATTTTATTTTTTAAATATTCATTTATCGGCCATTATAAATGCAGATACCGATAGTTTGAAAAATGCCTAATATCAGCCGATAATATTGGCCTGCCGATAATATCGACCTTTGCAGAGCAACATTGTTGCGGTTTCACAATAATAAACAAAATGCTCATCTCATCTTCATGCAGAAACAAGAGAGAGGCTGAGCCGCTGATGGAGAGAGCACCATGTAAAAAAATAAAAATACAGTGGAAAAATAATTAACCAAACACATAGAAGGCTGGTTGTGTATACATGAAGTGGAAAGCATTCATGATAATAAAAAAAAAAAAACAGAGCTTATCATAACTCAATACTGATGAACACAGGCAACAACAGAGGAAATGAACGGCACTGGCTGTAACTGACTTCATCCTTGTAATGGGCTGGCAGCAAAGAGAGAACAAATGACGGAGAGAACGACAGAGTGCGTGAAATGGATGGAGTGTAAAAATCAAACTTGCAAAATTAGCCCGAGAGAAAGAACAAAAGAGAGGAAATAAAGAATAGACGAATGAGGCAGCAGAGAAAGAGATAATCCATTTGGCTAATGTGTGTGGCCATTAAAAGACTATCAAGTAGCCATTGCATGCTGGACAGGCTTTATTCCTACAGCAGTGTGGACGACAAACAGCAGCAGGCCTGAGCAGCTGGCTGATGAGCCATCGCTGACTGAACACACAGTCAAACATTCTCTTTGTGTTCTATGGTGTGTGGCTCCAGGAAACAAGATCCCACTCAGTTAACCACTAGAGTGAAATGTCTTGACAAGGGCTAAAACTTTTGTAGAAATTATTTTCAGAATAGACTATTCTGCAGATTATTTCCTCAATTACTAGATTAATTTGGTCTAAAAAAGTAGAAAAATGCTGTTAATAATTCCCAGAGTCCAGAGTTCATCTTGTTTGTTTTGTCCGACCAACTTTTGGTCCCCAAAACCACACTGCAGTTTCTGGCTGGATTACAAAGCTTCTGGAAGCCGTATGATCGCACAGAATAACTCGTTGACGTGGCCTATCTCTCTCCTCCTAGTCTCGCTTTGCCTTCCTCCACAGCGCTGCGGAGGAAGGTCTGGCTAGTCCACATAGCATTCCTGGATGGGAGAAAAACGTGCTCTGGTTTATTCTTTAAACCAATCACAATGCAAAATAGCCTCAGGAAGGAACTTATTTTGGTGGAACGTGTAGATTTAAAAGTTGTTTTAGTTGTGCAACAGAGAACTGGACAGATAGTCTAGCTAGCTGTCTGGATTTACCCTGCAGAGATCTGAGGAGCAGTTAAACGTAAAATATGTAACTTTATGCTGCTAGGGGTCTCTCAATCAAAACAATGGATGGTAAACACAGACTTTTGATGACGCTGGGAAGTTGCGTGGAATTATGGGAGTTGTAGTTTTTATTGTTAAACACCATCCCCGATTAGAATGCATCTATTCATGGACGAGTTAACCATTCAAGTTTATTCACGTTACGTTTAGTAACGTTCATTCATGTCATTCTAATAAAATAGTTGCAGTTCTTCTAAATGAATATTAGTAATAATTAAGTTTTTCTTGATTCAATTTGTATTGGTAGCTGACCAGTTAGCTATTGAGCCAGTAAGCTAACATTAGCCAGCCGCTAAAACCAACTTTATCACAATATATTTCACATATCAATGACACCTTTTGGATGTTTTCAACACTGGGGCGGACAGGGTTTGTTGTAACGTTACTCAAGGAGGCTGAGAGACAGGTGTTGGCAGGGATTCCCGGGGGGGAATTCCGGGACGACAAGGACGTTCGATGGCCGTTGTTGGCAGCAGAAGATCTCCCAGCTACCCAGAATTATCTCCACCTTCACTTGGCTGTAATCTTAAATAGTCGTGTTGGTGCTTAATCCACCTTTTTTGGGTTAATTTAGCTGTAACTGTTAACTGTAAAGACAGATAAACTCGAAGGTGGAAGAAATACCGGCAGGGAGGAGATTTTCGGCACGAACACTGGTAGCGCTAACGGAGACGTAGCTAACGTTATGGATGGCCACTGGGTCTGATATGGTCTGTTTCCCGACGCTTCATTAAACTGTCGTTAGCGTCGTTATTGCTGTAATGATAGTGGCTGGCTGCTAGCTGATTGGGGGCTAACGGTAACTAGATAGCTATATGTCGAGAGGCTGTTGTCAGCTGTCATCCCGATTAAGGTCTCTCTTCGCCGGGGGAGTGAGGCAAACTGACCGGGGTGTCTAGCTGGCTAAATTAGCATTAGATTAATCGTCTAACTAGACTAACTTACTGGCTTTTGTGGAGCTTTCATTTATCATTACGTCACATCAATGTGTGAATTGAAGTTCACTGGGAGGCTCAGGAGCTCATACAATCAGGTAGAATACTGAGCTAAACTGATGGGATTACATTTCACTGGAATTGTACCTCGGACGATTTCATGTGACAAATCAAAATTTTGATTGATTGATTGATTCAATCGATTTCCCTGACATCTGTCTCCATGAAATCTGCACATTCATGAGTCTGATAAAAGATTATCAGATTGTATGTGATGCGTTTGTGAACGTTTACTTGTAGCATGACAGCACATGAACCCCCCTTTAACATGCCCACAGCTTAGGGTCGACCACAACAAATATTTGTTCACTCCACTGTCAAACACTGCTATTGGATTTCTAAACATGCAGGGTATGAATTGGAATTTAATGATGTTCAGTATTTTGCTATTTTGTGAGAATATCCCAGGATGCCGACAACTCAATGTAAGCAATCTGACACAAATGGGACGACGCCTGCAAGCTAGTTTAGGCAGTCAACTCGAGCTGCACCACTGTACACACACGTGACATGCCTCACTCTCCGTATCATTTACCAAACACACCTCCTCAAATTGGTGGTCTATTTAAGCTGTACATTTCCCCATCTCTGCCTTGCCAATGCTGCTGCTGCCCTGCACCAGTATCGCTGCCTGCTTTCAGTCCCACCACCACCCCAGCATCCACCTGCAGGCTCCGGCCAGAGGGAAGCTACTTTATCATCACTCCCCAATATCTCATGGAAACCCAAACTGCGGGGAGTGATGAGGTCGGAGTCTAGCTGCTAAACACAATGTTCTGCTGTTATTATAAATATTTCAAATGTGAGTTCTCTGACTGAACTTCATTTATGCCAGTCTGTCAGTGGAAAAAGACGTTTTCTTAAGTAGCGTTCAGAAGCTCTTATCAGAGGCAACGTGCTGTGTTAAAAGGCTGGTGTGTATGAGCTGTTAACGCAGTGTGGCTGCTGTCTGCTTTGCTTCCCCATCCGTGTAATTACGTCTGTACAAGGGGGAAAAAAACAAGCCAGTAAGGCTTAAAAGAATTTGAATTGAATACATGTAACCTGGTTTCAGTTACGGTCTGAAGACGGCAACAATCTCTTCTTTTTCTCTCTTTTCTCTAATGTTAGAGGATCTTCCAGAGCTCAGCAAGGGGTTGATACAGGGGATGTAATTACTTGTGGC
The DNA here is from genome assembly GCF_004354835.1 of Perca flavescens. Lineage (NCBI taxonomy): Eukaryota > Metazoa > Chordata > Actinopteri > Perciformes > Percidae > Perca > Perca flavescens. The sequence continues at coordinate 8,373,211 of NC_041331.1, forward strand.
ATATATTTGGAATCTAAACTTTTTGATGTAAAAAGTACCCTCCAACAACACACCTCAAAGCAAATGTTGTTCACTGCTTCAGGGAATAGAACGGACCTTAGATACGACTTGCCACCCTTAGCAACGTGAGATATTTATAGTCCATTCAGTACGCCGTAGAACCCTTCAGCTCAGCTATGAGCCAGAGAGCTAACACTATGCTAGCAAGAGTCAAAGTCAATAACATTGTGTACAGTTGGCAATCAGTAAAAATAATTGAACAGTATGTTTAACAAAAAGACAAGCTAGTTATCCAGCCATGTCACTGTCCCCAAAACAATATAACGACTTTTACGAACAAATTTTATCCGCGATGTGTAACGTTACTGTTGGCCGCAGCCTGAAGTAGCGACCTGAACAGTGAACGGGATGTGAGGAAACGTTATTCGCTGTGAAACAAAGTCATTCCAGAGGGGCAGTGTAACTTACTTCTTGCAGCTTGTGTGTTAACACCATCTTGTGGTGTTCAGAGGACGAAGCACTGAAGCACAACACAGTGTTGGAAATAACAAATTCCCATTTCCCTTTTGTTTTACAGTTTTTTACAATTGCTTACACACTAAAATTAAAACCTTCCCACAATTAGCAAAACCTTACACTCAAGGAGCAAAACACTGGGCTAGATATGCACAACTGTAAGCACATTGTCAGCTTCACACTTTTTGCAAAACATCACACACAGTGATTTGCAAAACACTAAACACACATGTATGCATTTGACACAGACATTTATCATGATGTCATTTCCTTGCAATTTAAAAGCAAAGGCTTTCAAATGAACACACCCATGAACCAATTTGTTAAACACAGCCACCAGGTATGCAAACACAGGTTTAAGCACTATATAAAATGCAGCAGGTAAGTTCACCTGCCTTCAACCAAAATGGAAGGAGTCAGAAGAAGAAGACTGAGAGTGAGAGGGGGAATCCACAGAGGAGGAGAAGGAGGTAGAGAAAGAGGCCCAGCCAGAGGTAGTGGCCGAGGTGGAGGTAGAGGAAGAGGGAGAGGGAGAGGAAGACCTGAAGCCGGAGAATATGCTCAAAGAAGAAGAGGACCAAATTTATCAAATGAAAGTCGCGCAACACTAGTGGACCACGTATTGACGCTGAGGGAGGCTGGACTAAGAGTCAGCCAAATCTTAGCAGATATACAGTGGCATCTGTCATAAGGACATTTTGACAAGGAAACAGGTAAAAGAAAATGTCTACAGTTACAGTAATCAGCTGCTCATTGTATGCACCATATCAGCACTTTTGATACCCCTCCCTGGGACATTTGAGGATTGAGGGTCGAGAACGACAAGGAGGCCCCTTCCTCCTTGTCGTTCTCGCGAGGGTTTACGATCTCCGGCCCTAGGCTCAGGTATCCATCATTGAGGCCATGGAGGACACCTGTGACCAAGTCGATGCCGCAGCTGTGCAAGGATGGATTCGACATTCAAGACGGTTGTCTTGCCTATGAGGATATTGCCTGTGATGTTGATGAAATTCTCTGGCCAGATCCAGCTAGGTGAAGAGATAATTTCTAGCATTTTCTGTACTTTTTCAGATCATTTTTTTGTTTGTTGTTTTTTTTGTGATTGTAACCTGTACTGGATACCGTATTTTATGTTTGTCTGTTGTTTGCGGAGCTAACAGTGTTATGCACACTACTGTAGTAGCAGGAAAACTTGTGATTCTCCATGTTGACTGATTTGGGTATATGGAGAGAAATAAATTATATTTTCCTCAGTCTGCAGCATTGCTCTTGTGTAGTGTTTGGTGAACTTATTGTAAATTTGCACTTTCTCAGTGTACTTCATCAACAGTACTCTAATCGCTGAGAAGTAGAATTGCTAAAAGTGATTTAGGTTAGCAACAGCAGTGTGTATCTGGTTCAAACATAATTAAGTTAAATGAAACGTGTGTTTCATATGGTAACGAAATATGTTTTTTATAAATTAGTGTATAGTTTTTGCAAGAGTGTTTCATTTTGCAAAGGGTCTGAGGTGTTCTGCTAATTGGGTGTGTGGTTGTGCTAATTGTGTGTAGTGTTTTGAAAAAGACGGTCCCTGTTTTCAAAATTGTGCTTAAGCAATTGAAAAAAACTGTAATGTAGCACATTCATTTAGAACAGTCAGTTTCACTGGAACTCCTTTAGAAGGTGTCCTATGAAACCTTTTTATGAACACCCTGCAGCCAATCAGAATGGAGTATTCACCCAGACCATGGTATAAAATCAAAACGATGCCCAACCTAAATATAGCTGTTAAAAAATGTTTGATGTCCAAATGTTTGTCTGATGTAATGTAGAACAATGGTCTTTATTTGATTACTTTAAATGCAATTTTGTATTGCTATTCATATTTGCTATATTGTGGTATATAAGCCCTACCTAATAAGATTTTTATGGGACAGAACCTGTGCTGTAGATATGTTTCATTCACATGTTGTTCCTCACTTTCTGTGTTCATGAGATTATGTTTGCACACAGACAGATACAGACACACAAAGACTTCCACAGCAAATGAATGTCCTACAGTCCTCACCACACAGGTGGGACATTACAACACATCACCCAGTAATAAATGAGGACAAAATAAAGAAGAAGAAGGCTCACCAAAAGCTGTGCTGCGGTTTGTCAGTCCTGAGTAGGCGTTGCCGCTGGGGGAGGAAGTGGCCGGGGATGACAGGGGACTGTAAGAGGCCGGGTCCGTCTGGTAGCTGTGGCCAGAACCAATACCAAAGGGACTGGACTGGGCTTTACTGGGCTGGGGAGCACAGATACTGGTTAGCTATACAGCATGTACAGCAGGGTTCACACTGCATAGGTATGATTACCTATGAATGCCTACCATAGGCATTAAATATGCAAAAGCTTTATTTTCGAATTTGAACATGCTTTGTAATTAATTTAAATGAGTTAATAACCATTTTTTACACGCATGAAAAATTTCTGACACTGTCACGTAAACATTATTTCCATGAGTTAGCCAAACTACAAGATGAAAATCTGCTATTTGAGAAATGTGCTCTGAACAATGAACCTGATCCAGCTGCTGTATTTGTGTAACATTATTTTCTAAAAGGTAGTAAGCACCAGCAAATGTTTGCAAAAAAAGGTCAAAGAAGCTTCATGTTAGAAAAGTCAATCAATCCCAATGCAGCTACAACTAACTCAGGTGAGTCATTATGGGGTTTATTGTTGGTTAGAGTATTTGAAATGATTTACACATATTTTTTATTAATAATGATACTAATAATAATAATAATAATAATAATAACCGGGCGCTCAGATAGCTCAGGGTGGAGCGGGCGCCCATATATAGAGGTTTACTCCTCGACGCAGCAGGCCCGGGTTCGACTCTGACCTGCAGCCCTTTGCATGTCATTCCCCTCCCTCTCTCTCTCTCTCCCCTTTCATGTCTTCAGCTGTCCTGTCAAATAAGGGCCTAAGGATGCTCTACATGAAGGCAAAACAAGCAACGCATAAACAGAACGAACAAAAAACAATTATTGTATTGCAAAACTTACTTACTATTATTTACTGTTTAACTGTTGTTAGGTCCTTATTAAATGTTTCCATAGACAATATTTTGTGACTCACAGTATGTGACTCTCCTGGTTTAACCATCAGTCAGCAACATTAACAATAATAACTTTGATAAAAAGTAGAAGGTACAAGCTTGTGTAAGAAAATTTGTTGCTGTAACTTTGATTATTCACAATAAACACAAACAGAGATACAATGTATCTCCAATGCATTTCTGTGTGCTTCAAGAAACTGTTTATGTTCAGTTTGGGTTATTGTTCAGGTCGTAACTGTGTTGAGAAATTTTACACCAACAGCCGCTTACAATGACCATAGAAATTAACTGAATTTTGAGGATTTCAATACTATTATATACTGACAGGACTGCTGCTATTTATGACATAATATTCCAAAACCCTACAGACCGATGTTTCTTTACTTTGCTCCTGTAATTCAAACACCCAGCTGTTGCAAGGACGTCAGCACAAAATACATGTTGGGGGCTTGTTGTGGTTCCAAAACAACTTGATGACTTTGTGGCACAATCTTCTTTCATTCCTTAGACACAAGTCATTGTTTTAGGCAAATGGACTTTTCCTACATTGGGCAACTGCATTAAATAATTCCATGTTTACCTACGTACTGCAGAACACATCTATCACCCTATGATGTCTTAATGTCTGCTGTGTTTAGAGATGGTGAAAACATACAACCCTCTTTTTCCCTCATATCATCTGGCTCTAGTTATTGTGATGCATTTAGTGGTTACTGAAAAACACAGAATTCAGTCCAATAGAATGACCTGACAAGTGCAACAGTGTGTGTGGAAGACAGATGAGCCTGTTAAGAAACATATGCTCAACACATTCCATTAGCAAGATTATGAAACACACACACACACACACACACACACACACACACACACACACGCACACACACACACACACACACACACACACACACACACACACACACACACACACACACACACACACACACACACACACACACACACACACACAACAAACATGACTAATAAGATAAGTCCATCTGTTAACAGAGACCAGAGATAGGAGTCTGGGGAGAGAAAATTAGTTTGGCAGTCATGGCTGACTTTATTATTGATTCAGAGAGCAATGGTTTCACATACAGTGATAATTGTGTGTGTTTGCTTTCATTTGTGTGTGTGTTACCTGTCCAGAGAAGGGGGGTCGGTTGCCTGACCATGCCACCTGGCCGGGATTGAGCTGTCTGGAGATCTGAGCTAGATTCTGATTGGATGAGCCTGATGGCTGGATGTCGTTCACACCGGGGACATGGATCACAGAGGAACTGTGAGAGAGACACACACACACACACACACACACACACACACACAGTCAGTCTTCACTTTTCTCTATAGACACACTACTATCGCACCACAGGCCTAGTCTCGCTTTGCCAGACCCTCCTCCAAAGCGCACTGAAGGAAGGTCTGGCTACTCTACGTAGCATTCGGGAATGGGAGGAAAACGTGCTCTGGTTTATTGGCATTTCTTTAAACCAATTCCTCACTTCCTCCGTCTCTTTTCTTTTCGGGTTGGAAGGGGGGGAAGGTGGAGGGTGGGGGTGTGGCCTTGACCAACTGCCACTTTGCTCGTTTGAAAGCCACGATGTCTCTCTCTCATGGGTGGGCCAAATTCTCAGGGCGGGCAAAGCAGAGAAAGGGGCGGTAACCTTGCTCCTTATGACCTCATAAGGAGAAGATTCCAGATCGGCCCATCTGAGCTTTCATTTTCTCGAAGGCAGAGCAGGATACCCAGGGCTCGGTTTACACCTATCGCCATTTCAAGCCACTGGGGGACCTTTTTATGCCATGGGACCTTTAAACAAAGGCACCAAAAGTACCAACACGTTTTCTGCTTTGCACTGCATGTTTGCAATTCTGCAACAACACTTCTTGCAAAACACTAGACACTGTTTCTTACATTAGAAACTTTGTTCAAGAATGAAAACTCTTGCAATCACTGGGAAAACACTTCTCTTCAAAATGCAAAACACTATTGGCAACACATTCAGACACATGATCACCTTCTGTGCCGCTATTAGTCTGCAAGGAGTTCTCCATCACCATGCCACTCTAGGTCCCTACAATACTGCACACATAATCACATTTCTGGATGCACTACATCATTTAGTTGTACAGGACGGACCACAGCAGCCCAGGTTTGTTGTCATCTGGGATAATGTTAGTTTCCCCTAGCTGCTCTGGCCCGGGACTGGTTCACCAACCACTGATGTAACTTCACAGTATGCTTGGCCTCTTACTAACCATTTCTCAATCCGTTTGAGAAATTCTTTTCAGCTTGGCGTTGGAAAGTTTACAACCGCCAACCACATACCCGCATGCCTCTTCTGCAAGCAATGGAAGATGGAATTGCTTGTGATGTGAATGAGGTGATGTGGCCAGACCCTAACATGAGGCGGGATCCATTAACCATCCACCCCATCCTTTACAAACCACAAAACCACTAAAAACGAATTTAATTTCAATTATTTGCAGGGGGAGGGGGGGGGGGGTGTAGCTCATATCTCTTTACATAAATATTTTTTTCTACTACTATGGGCCAACAGTTAACATAGAAACGATTAGACATACATTTAAATGCCCTCTGTAAATGGTGCCCTGCTGGTAAGTTTTACAACTTGACCTACTTTCACTTAAGTACGGTGGAGTAAAATCAATCAGATGTCCGTGATCTGCGTAACGAACAGTACAGTGGGACGTTTGCCTTCAACAGAGCGACAGTAATAACCTAACATACCATCATTACTGAGTTTAAACTACATTCTCGGTTATGTTTGCACTGAATAACGCATTCAATAAACAGAAACATAACTCTTGCGGCGCACATGAACAGATGCGCAATATTAGCTCACACATAAAATAGCACCCTCGTGAATTAGCCTACTGTTGCTAACGTACATTCATAAATCCTGCATAACATCGTCCCGTACCTACAGGACCTCAGAATTACTTATTGATGCGCGCACAGAGTAGTGTCGACAAACTTAGTCCAATGAGGGGAGAAAGGAAAGTGTGGTATCGTCCATCGGCACAACCCTAGTTTACAGTAACATGTATTGATTACTGTATTGTAATTCTCCTTTTTGTTGTGTTTTTGTAAAAATCTGCAATTCACTGAAATGTCGGTAGATGTTCTGTACTGCAACAATCTTTTACAGAAGCCTGTGAGAGGAAATAGGTATGCAAAGTACTAAAGAGAGCAGTGTTTTGTATAAAGTACATCAGTGTGTTGTTTCTGCTTTGAAAGAGTAATTCAAATGGTGCATGCGACTATCATTTTGTTGCAAAAATGCCTTTTTGAGAAAGGATTGTTACATTTTGATTGCAGAGTTTCATATTGACATGGAAGTGGTGTGTCTTATTTGGCTTGTGTGAAGAGTTTTGACACAATGAGCCACATTCCGCATTCTGTGTAAGCAGTCGGCAAAAAAACTGTAAGTGACACTCCCACCGCCGCACAACTCTGCAGCGAATCGCCGGATGGCTTTTTCTGGTCTGAATGGGCCCTAAGACACATCGCTGACATGTACCTGAAGCTTTTGCCAGCATGTCCCTGCTGGAAGGGAGAGCTCTGTGAGTAGAGCTGCTGGCCTCCAGCTGTAGAGGAGGGAACCATCATCTTCTTATCTCCCGCTACACACACAAACACATACCAGGGTCAGCATTTTAGAAATAACAGAGGAGAGACAGCAGGTGATAAAAAAATTCAGTAAAGCTAAACACTATCAGGACAGTGTGTGTGTGTGTGTGTGTGTGTGTGTGTGTGTGTGTGTGTGTGGGGGTGGGTGTGTGTCGTACAGCCAGAGATGCCAGTGTACATCTCAGCAAAGCGTGGGTCTCTCTCCTGGGAGAACAGGATTTCTGTCTTGTCGATGTTCTTCCCAGCCTCATGGACTCCGCTGCTGACGCTGGCCACAGGCACCTGAGGGTGGGGGGGAGGAGACACATAGTACAACGGATGTCAGAGGAGGCAGCACTGAGCAGATTAACCCCCTTTCTCCAACATGGCGCCACGCTGCTGCTAGTTTGCTACCCTGGCCTGTTTGTTTGTCTGAGTATCATACGTGTGTCGCTATGTTTGTCCATGAAATGCATCGCGCAGTGCAAAGCTTAATTTACCGTCACCACGCCATAAAATGATGTCACCGCGGCTGTCGTTTCCAGCACAAAGGCTCTGCAAGCTGTCGCGGCGCGTGGTCGTGCAGTCCAAGCACTCCTGCAGTTAAACTCCATGCCTTTTCTTTTCGGGCGTTGGCTTTATAAAAAGGATCTGTGATGTGTATTATGTTTTTCCACCTCCAAGATGATCTCTGGTCGCCCGTGGTGTTGTAGAGGAGACATGTAGGATATTGTGGGGTGTATTTTGGTAAATTGACTTTGACTTTGGCTTTCCGAATGCCCCGTGGCTCACGTGAAAAAAGACCTGCCGCGTATCTTTAGCGAATGAATGAATGGCAGCGATTGCCCCCAGTGGAAAATAGGGGTGAGGGTGATCATGAAGTGTCTCTAAAGCAGAGGGTTACCTGGGAAAGATCGTAGGCAGTCAGTCCATCCCTCTGGTGAACCTCCAGCTCTGCCTGCTGCTGCTGCTGTAGCTGCCTGCCAAACACAACACACCGCATACACCATCAGCACCTCGGCCTGACACATACAGCACGTTGTTCAATTGAAAATTTTACATAATAAGATACCTAACATGATAAATAAACATTGATTAAAACATATAATGCGCGTAAATGATGAAAGTGTGACACCAATAGAAACAGACCAGCTAGAGAAGAACGATAGTTACATGCTGTAACACCAGATTCTATGAGTACAGGCGTAGCCCTCGACGAGCTGTGTGTGTGTGTGTGTCTGTTAGGGTTTTTCCTGCATAGAGGAATCTTTGGCGCCCCCCAATGAGGTTTTAGCAAGCACCAAAGGAACCATCAGTGCTAAAATGATAAGAATTGAGAAAAAATGGGAACTGAAATCTTCTCTAAATGGGTTTATCATCAATTTACCTAACAATTGTTGAAGAAGCAGAACATAAACTTAAACCTAAACATAAACATGAGAGCTAAACTCACCTTTCCCGTCCATTGTCAGCCTGTACCGGACTCTCGATGATTTTAACGGTAGTATTTAAATATTAATATTATTTTTTAAGCAGTTTTTGGGGGTTTCATTTACTCAAGCATAATAGGCATTTTTGTTTATAAAAAAATGTCAGAAGAAAACAGGCAAATGCATAGATTTCCTTCAAATAAGGTAACACAGACTCATTGCCTTTACTGTACATGGACCGATAATGCTTACTGTTGTGCGTAGTTCCCCGCCAAAAAGCCGATTTTGTGTGTGTGTGTGTGTGTGTGTGTGTGTGTGTGTGTGTGTGTGTGTGTGTGTGTGTGTGTGTAAGGGAACCTACTTGACGTTGGTGTTGGTGCAGATGATGTACTCTATCTCATCAGAGTATGGGTTCTGGAAGGTGAAGCTGCTGGTTCGGATCAGCATCCACTCCCTGTTCTTCATGCGGAAACGGTACATCACAGACAGAACCTGACCCTTCAACTTCAACACCTACAGAGGGAGGGAACCACTGATCAATATCACTGTTTTTAATACGTCCTAATTATCCAGCTGTCTGGTGGTGAATAGTAGCAACAATTAAAACTACGGTGAGAAACAGCCTTCTGTACTTCTTATTACAATCTCATTACCATTACAATGTTCTTCAATCGTAAGTTAACAATTTCCAATGTGGCTGCTTGAGAGCGAAGAGTTGTCTACATGAAACCCTTTGAGCAGAGCAGGCTTCCCTGAGACAAGAACAGAGGGCGAACCTATGTTTTCCATTTCCGTTTTACAACTTGTCAACAAAACCACTTTAATCTGAGAAGAGAGACTCTTAAAGAATGCAATTAGCAGCTATTTGAAGTGTTTTCTGCTGTATAATTTACTCTCTGTGGCAAGCTGCTGCTACCAATACTGTAGTCCCTAACTTCCTGTCCTGAGCTCACCATTCAAATACTTTAAGCTTATCAACCTAGCTCTGACATCCAGTATGATACATATTAAATTTGTAAATTGATTAACATTTTTAAGTTGTATGTACAGGTTGTGAACATTAATTAGGCTGACACTAAAAACTGTAGTGTTTCTGCCTTCTCAGCCAACAAAAAGTGTCAACAGATCTGAACTGAATCTTTATATATAGTTTATATATATTTAACTTTCACTACTTTTGTTGAAAGCTTAACCTAATTAGATTCAATAAGGGATGTGCTTTTTTTCTGCCTGTAAGCAGGTTTACAGACAAACTACAAACCAAGCCAGTTTTTCCATTCAGACTTGATGGAAGGGTGTAGCATGGGTCAAGGAAGAACCCATTAACTATAACATTATGACTTAAAGCTCATAAACACACCGAAGTTGGAAGAATGGCTTCCCAACTCGGCAAATGCGACCATCTGAGGAGCTTGTGAATGCACCATTGGCCTCAGAGGTCTGCGCTCTCTCGGAGTGCGATTCTAGTTTATAAATGGTTCAGTCTCTCTGTCACTATTTACTGGCACCCTGAGAAAATTGTTACATCAATTTGTACTAAGACCTTAAACATATCTGAGGGTTTGATCTCTACGATTTATGGCTGGCACACACTTAAAGATTTTTCAAATCTTAACAGATTAGGTTATAAAGGTGAAAGACCCCACACATAACAACATGTAATGATACATGTAACAAATTTGTTTCTACAGTGTGTGAAGAGCAATACTTTTGCCAGAACAGCACACCATACACAGAGTCCCGAATCTCAAAACCGGAAATGTTGTGCGAATAAACGTGACTTAAGAGCATACAACCATGGCAGAAGACAGGCAGGAAGAACCCTGCTGTCCAGACCGGGCTTCTGCTGGAGATTGGTGCTCATACGGAGGTAGTCTCGCTTTGCCAGACCCTCCTACTGGAGGCTACTCCACATAGAATTCCAGGATGGGAGGAAAACGTGCTCTGGTTTATTAGCATTTCTTTAAACCAATCACAATTGTCTTGGGCGGTGCTAAGCACCAGAGAAAAGCCGCGGTGCCTCTGCAAAATAGCCTCGGGAAGGAACTTGTTTTGGTGGAACGTGTACGTTTAAAAGTTATTTAGGTTGTGCAACAGAAAACAGATTGGACAGATAGTCTAGCTAGCTGTCTGGATTTACCCTGCAGAGATCTGAGGAGCAGTTAACCATAGTCCTCATAAATCCACCGGAGTTTAAAATGCCAACATAAAGGAAGCCCAAGGCAGCGCATATCCGGCCTAAATGAGTAAAATCCGGCGGATTTTCCAGCGGCAACGGAGCAATCCCGGAAGTGGAACGTCAAGGATATAGACTAATACAGAGATAACCTACTGAAAATGACCTCACGTTGTGTCAATCATGTTTACACACTGCCTCCGTCATAAAAAAAATTTGGAACGGGTTCAATTTTCTGCGTTTTTCCGCATCCGTAGCAAACATTTTGATGTGTTTTGACAAAGAGAGGGTATGAGCCTATCCAGAAACGCAGCACAGAAAGATGCTTGCAGAGTGCAACGTATCATTTCATAACTCAAGATAGTCTCATGTCACAGTAGGGTGATGATGAGGAGAATGGAAGAGGGGAATATGAGAACGCAGACAGAAAAAGGACAGCGCAACTCCTTCAGGAGGCATGTGCCAAAACGCAAGAAGACGCAGGCAGAGAGGACAGGCAGAGAGGTAACGTTACTGCCAGCGAAGAGAAGCGAGGGATGAAGTGAGGGAGAAGGAGAGAGGGGCAGAGCGATAGCAGCGTCACATTTTGTATTGTTTTTTGCAAACAATTTCGCAATAGATTAATTAATACGCATCAGACCTTTGCCTTTGAGCAAGGCTCTTCTGAAGAGGCCAGGTCACCCCGGTGAGTGTGAGCTAACCATGAAGCTAACTAATGCTCTGTTTGCACCATAGCCATTAACAACATTTCTGTGAAAATGGTGAAATATGCGAGTTTTCTGCTGTATAATTTACTCTCTGTGGCAAGCTGCTGCTACCAATACTGTAGTCCCTAACTTCCTGTCCTGAGCTCACCATTCAAATACTTTAAGCTTATCAACCTAGCTCTGACATCCAGTATGATACATATTAAATTTGTAAATTGATTAACATTTTTAAGTTGTATGTACAGGTTGTGAACATTAATTAGGCTGACACTAAAAACTGTAGTGTTTCTGCCTTCTCAGCCAACAAAAAGTGTCAACAGATCTGAACTGAATCTTTATATATAGTTTATATATATTTAACTTTCACTACTTTTGTTGAAAGCTTAACCTAATTAGATTCAATAAGGGATGTGCTTTTTTTTTCTGCCTGTAAGCAGGTTTACAGACAAACTACAAACCAAGCCAGTTTTTCCATTCAGACTTGATGGAAGGGTGTAGCATGGGTCAAGGAAGAACCCATTAACTATAACATTATGACTTAAAGCTCATAAACACACCGAAGTTGGAAGAATGGCTTCCCAACTCGGCAAATGCGACCATCTGAGGAGCTCGTGAATGCACCATTGGCCTCAGAGGTCTGCGCTCTCTCGGAGTGCGATTCTAGTTTATAAATGGTTCAGTCTCTCTGTCACTATTTACTGGCACCCTGAGAAAATTGTTACATCAATTTGTACTAAGACCTTAAACATATCTGAGGGTTTGATCTCTCGATTTATGGCTGGCACACACTTAAAGATTTTTCAAATCTTAACAGATTAGGTTATAAAGGTGAAAGACCCCACACATAACAACATGTAATGATACATGTAACAAATTTGTTTCTACAGTGTGTGAAGAGCAATACTTTTGCCAGAACAGCACACCATACACAGAGTCCCGAATCTCAAAACCGAAATGTTGTGCGAATAAACGTGACTTAAGAGCATACAACCATGGCAGAAGACAGGCAGGAAGAACCCTGCTGTCCAGACCGGGCTTCTGCTGGAGATTGGTGCTCATACGGAGGTAGTCTCGCTTTGCCAGACCCTCCTACTGGAGGCTACTCCACATAGAATTCCAGGATGGGAGGAAAACGTGCTCTGGTTTATTAGCATTTCTTTAAACCAATCACAATTGTCTTGGGCGGTGCTAAGCACCAGAGAAAAGCCTCGGTGCCTCTGCAAAATAGCCTCGGGAAGGAACTTGTTTTGGTGGAACGTGTACGTTTAAAAGTTATTTAGGTTGTGCAACAGAAAACAGATTGGACAGATAGTCTAGCTAGCTGTCTGGATTTACCCTGCAGAGATCTGAGGAGCAGTTAACCATAGTCCTCATAAATCCACCGGAGTTTAAAATGCCAACATAAAGGAAGCCCAAGGCAGCGCATATCCGGCCTAAATGAGTAAAATCCGGCGGATTTTCCAGCGGCAACGGAGCAATCCCGGAAGTGGAACGTCAAGGATATAGACTAATACAGAGATAACCTACTGAAAATGACCTCACGTTGTGTCAATCATGTTTACACACTGCCTCCGTCATAAAAAAATTTGGAACGGGTTCAATTTTCTGCGTTTTTCCGCATCCGTAGCAAACATTTTGATGTGTTTTGACAAAGAGAGGGTATGAGCCTATCCAGAAACGCAGCACAGAAAGATGCTTGCAGAGTGCAACGTATCATTTCATAACTCAAGATAGTCTCATGTCACAGTAGGGTGATGATGAGGAGAATGGAAGAGGGGAATATGAGAACGCAGACAGAAAAAGGACAGCGCAACTCCTTCAGGAGGCCGCGGTGCCAAACGCAAGAAGACGCAGGCAGAGAGGACAGGCAGAGAGGTAACGTTACTGCCAGCGAAGAGAAGCGAGGGATGAAGTGAGGGAGAAGGAGAGAGGGGCAGAGCGATAGCAGCGTCACATTTTGTATTGTTTTTTGCAAACAATTTCGCAATAGATTAATTAATACGCATCAGACCTTTGCCTTTGAGCAAGGCTCTTCTGAAGAGGCCAGGTCACCCCGGTGAGTGTGAGCTAACCATGAAGCTAACTAATGCTCTGTTTGCACCATAGCCATTAACAACATTTCTGTGAAAATGGTGAAATATGCGAGTGACACTGGTCACAGGGTTTAACCAGCCCTTTTAACATTTCACTGCCATTAAAAAAATGCAGTTCTCACAGCCTTTCTCTGTTGATGTCGAAGGTGTGCAGGAGGACGTGCAGTTGGAGCATACAGAAATGTGTACAGAAATGCAACGTGACGATACTTTCTCAAGTCGCCACCAGCAGCTCCCACTGTCTGAGTTCTGGCCCAAGATTATATACTTTTTTCTCCATGTGGCCCCCTGGCATTAGAAACACCCCTTTCTTTAACATTCTATTCTTCCCATTTCTCAAGTTTTAAGCCAATGATCTCTGCTGTTATTTTACCTTGACTCAAAAAAGAAACCTTTCGGTCCAATTAACAGCTACAGCTACCTACCTGTTGGAAACTTTCCCTCAGGTGACTCTGGTCCTCGGGATGGCAGAACTCCAGGATATCTTTCCCCAGCAAGTCCTACAGGACAGGATTACAGTCAGTTAACAGGTATATGTCCTCATTACACAAAGGGTTTCTTTAACCAAATACAACAAACAACAGCTATTTCCTACTACATATTGTATTGTACAGCAGGAATGCGATGCCCACGTATTTGTTTTCTTCCATTACATAAACTGATATTCAACAACAGTTCAGTCGTGTTTTTTTTTTTATTATTATTATCACGAATAGGCCGCTTTACCTTTGCTAATAATATGTTGGATTCAAATATGTGCATTTTTTCAGACATGTTTTAATTTTTGGAAGAAAAGCAAACGTTCAAAAATGATCAAACCATAATTTGGCAGCCTCCCCTACAGTAACAACGAGGACCCCCTAAATCTCGGATTTAAAGTATATGCTGAAAAACTTTTGGATCAAGGCTACAACTTTAGCTACTAGGAAATAAAGCAAGCTCACAGAAATAGCAAACACTGCCAGCAAGATTATATGGAACCCCCAGAGACAGCTGGTGGAGTTGTACACCACACAAACCAAGAGGACAGCAACATTTATATTTCAGGACCCATCATATGCTTTGTTTTATTAATTTGTAAAACTCCCTTTAGGAAGATGATATAGGTTACCCACAGCAGCGAGAAACATATTTCAAAGATCTTATATTCCATCCTCTGTTGTCTCACTAAACAAATTACTTTTACATGAATTGTTAATATCTTAGCACTTTAATCCCAACGGGTTGGCCCACTTATTAGTTATGTTTTGTCTTTACTTCATGTATTCTAACACATGGCAGAGGAGTTTTTTATATGTACTGTATAATATGTAACTTTTCTGCATTCAAATTTCTAAGAACAACTAGACCTACATTTTGAGTTGTGTGCTAACATTATCCCCAATGTTTCCAGCAACGTTCAAACCCAGAGCTGTTAAATTTTTGTTTTTTTTAAAGATTATTTTTTGGGCATTTTAGGCCTGAAGCCTGACATCTGAAGACATGAAAGGGGAGAGAGAGGGGAACGACATGCAGCAAAGGGCCGCAGGTCGGAGTCGAACCTGCTGCAGCTGCGTCGAGGAGTAAACCTCTATATATGGGCGCGCGCTCCACCAACTGAGCTACCTAGGCGCGCAAAGTCAGTTACATTTTGTCGCCTGTCAATGACCCACATATGTCAGTGTTGTCGTCTGCCAGAAGCTGCCATAAATTGACTTTATGAAAAATGACTAAATTGTTTTCAACTGTTTGTTTCATAATCGGACCTCTGGATCGTAAATCTAATCTTAATGCAAGCCTGTTTCCAATGAAGGACTGGTTCTCTGCAGCTGAAGTAAATCAATGATTCACCATAATGACGAAAATTTATTCCATGCTCATGAAAGGTCAATGTTGGCAACTTACAAATTGAATATGTTGAAAGGCAAATTTTCCCTTTGCATGCAACTTAAACAGATAACGTTCCTATCTCTAAAATGAATGTTTATAACATTATCAGTACAGAGTCCCTTTGCTCCTCGGAACTAACCTGAGGCTGGTAACCAATGACGTTGATGCAGCGCGGGTCGACGAAAGTGATGACACCATCCGAGTTGTGACGTGACAGGAACTCTGTAGGCACTGACAGGCCGTTCATGTCCATAGAGACTGGAGAGCTGGTCACCTGAGGGAGGATGCAGACATATTTAACATACATCATTTAGTCATAGGGACAAAGATATTTAGTAATGGAAATGGAGAATTGGATCACAAATACAACTACACCAGTATAAGGGCTGAACGATATAAGGAAAATATGCAATATGCGTTGTTGAATTGCTGAACAATATTACCGAGTGAACTCCGTTCTGATACTTTCAGTATTCTGCTAAATTACATAAATTTCTTGTTGGATTTAAAACAAATGAAAGGAAATAATTTCGAACATTCTTTTATTGAACAAATTGAACATTGAAATGAATATAAAAAGGCAGCACTAACAAAAGATTGACAGTTACATTTTAAAGTGCAGTTTTCTACTGATACTTTCTTTGAACTAACACAAAAAAAAATCTCTTTTGCAGTGTGTTTATTGCAGCCGTTGATATTGCAATGACGATAAAAAAAACAATATATTGTACAGCCCTAACCGGTATTGTTACACAATAGTTTACTGTTGACCACTGTCATTGTGTACACTCAAGACTCTATTACAAAACAGTCTAAAATGAGTCCCTCTATTTGGGCAGTGACTGTTAATAGTGGCGCAGTGCCAACTCACTGAAGCTGCAAGTTGCGGAGTTTTAGTAGACTGTGACAGACTTGAGATTAACAACATCCATGATTCATTAATAGTGGGAACTGGAGCATCCATGATACATTTTTGCTGTTGTGGATATCGCCCATCACTAAATGGCAGCTGTTGCCTTTTATAGAGACCTGAAAGGGTGTCAAAACTGTGGAATTCTGTGGAGCTGAGTTCGCTGGCTGTTCTTTTGTCTGAGGAACAAATACTCCAGCTGGAAACTGCATACAGTTTCATAAGTCCCAACATTACATAGACTTTGATTCAGTTCTTGGAGACTTGACCTAACCCTAGCCTTAACCGCCAACCCAAAAATCAGCTTTTCCCAATTGGGGACACAGCTTTTGTCTGGAATGTGTCCCAGGAGGTAGCCTAAGGGCCCATTAAGAGCAATAAAAGTGAACCGGTGGAGTGTCACTTAAATGGCCCACTTGTGTGATGTCCTGTTGTGTTCTTTAACCCCCCAATGTAGCACAAGTAGACTTTATATTTCACAAATACTGTTTTCCGTCAGATCATTTTAAGATCACGACATTATCGACCGCACTTGAAGGCAGCTTCATTTCCCGGAGAAAGAGAGAAAGAAAAGAGCTGTTCCACAAACTCCTGGGAAGTTCAGTTCTTGTGTTTGGTGTTTTAAAACTTTGTTGTGGCAGCGATAGAGGGCAGCGATGTTCCTGTTTCCTGTACGGGACTCTCACATCGCCTAAAAACCATAGCTCAACACAAGTCTGATCTCCAGTTACATGATTGGCCACTGCAGCGTGACGTTGGGTTGCGTTTCTCCAAAAGTTGAATCGGTCTCTCTGCTGCTTTCTTCGCTCCCCCTGCGCCCCCCACCGTTTCAGCCCGAACGCACTAACCCAATTGAAAATGAATGGAAAGACCTGTGTTTTTGCCGGACCGTCGGACACACACACACACACACACACACACACACACACACACACGTATGATATGATATTTATGATATTTCCTTCAGGGGAATCAAAGTGGTTCAATTGAATGTGGCACCACACCTGCAGTCTTCCAATGGCCACCAGGCAGTATTTTCCAGTCTGACCCGCCTCTGTGTCTTCTTCTGGTATAGTCATACCTGGGGGGGGGGGGTAAGAGAGAAAGAGATAGTGAGATTGATTGTGTTTTGTCCGAATATTTGGACATATTGTATGTTGAAGCTTTGGGAACATTGTTATGGAAACTTTAATGCCAGCAAATCCCCTTTGAATTGAATTGAATTGAGAGAGATAGAGAGGTGGGAAACAGAGAGGCAAACAGACATTTCTCATTAAGTCTTACCACTTAATTTTTCATTTGCTACTTGAACTTTGCAAGCAGTGAGAGGTAATCTACAGGGCCGACACAGCCACTGCTCCTCTACAATGATTTATAAGTCATGTTTTCACCATTAAGCCTACCAAACTGAAATATAAATTTCAGCCACAATACCAAACTCCTCTCGCATTTCACATTTCATTGAAACAAATATTCAAACGTGTCCCTCTCTGTCTAATACAAATCATTCAGTAAAAGAGAAGGGGGAAGCAGATAAAGACACAAACAGACATATCAATTCCATTTTGATTAAAAACAGTGTTTTCGAAATCCAAGATGTTCCTCTGCCTGGCCCCACAAATCAAACTTAAAATATTGATGTGATATTGAGAATGCAGATAGCTGCCTAAACAAACTGCTCACAACACATAGCTGCAGCAATCTTCTTTTGCTACAGATCCGTTCTGCAGAATACATCTTCAAGCACATCTGTAAAAACTTGTCACGTGATGTGTTGAGATGTGTCCAGGCGTATCGCAAGATGTATAAATAAAGCAGAATTGTAATAAGGGCTTTATAAAATTATTTTTAGTTTGTTTATGTGGTATTTTGTATGGATTTGGATTTTGGATGCAGGCATTTTTGTCTTAAGGCATTGCAGAGATATTCAATTGTCAAGCATATACATTGGATTGATTTTAGTAACTTCAATGTACTTGAAGTGTGCACTGTGCTAAGTATAGGATCAGGACTTGATAAGGGCCGACTCAATATTAGATGAATTCGGATCGGGATCGGTGGCCACATTGGTGGGACATCCCTACAACTAACTAACTAACTAACTAACTAACTCACTAGCCAAATTTGGTTTGTTAGAGAAGAGGCTCAACTGAGTAACACCACTGTACATCAGAGTGTTTCTGTAGTTCTAACAACTTCAACAGAGTGGCACGCCATCTCTCTATTTAGTCAACATTAAGGACAATCTAAGTCTTGGCTCAGACTTGGTATCAGCAGATATCCAATATTAAGGGTCCCATGGCATGAAAATTTCACTTTATGAGATTTTTTAACATTAATATGCGTTCCCCCAGCTTGCCTATGGTCCACAAGTGGCTAGAAATGGCGATAGGTGTAAACCGAGCCCTGGGTATCCTGCTCTGCCTTTGAGAAAATGAAAGCTCAGATGGGCCGATCTGGAATCTTGCTCCTTATGAGGTCATAAGGAGCAAAGTTACCTCCCCTTTCTCTGCTTTGCCCGCCCAGAGAATGTGGCCAACCCATGAGAGAGAGACATCATGGCTTTCAAACGAGCAACGTGGCAGTTGGACAAGGCCACAGTCCCCACCCTCCACCTTGCCCTCCCCTCTTTCCTTCTCAATAGCTACAGACACAGAAATGGCACATACTAATCATTGTGGGACTGGCTCTAATGGCTGTAATTCTGCACCAAGACTGAATTTCGGGAAAGAGACTTCAGATACAGTATTAAGGGACCACTAAGGTCTATATAAAAGCCTCCAAAGGGACCTTTAAAGAACTCTCATCGGGTTCCAGGCTGAAAAATATTTGATCAGATCCAGATCATACTGATTTTACAATGACCTTCGAAAGCCATATTCTAATCCTTGTCTGGATAATCCCAGGTTTACCAAGGACCATCCACAGCCGATCCAAAGGCCACAAAGAAGATAAATAAGTCTATAAAAAACAAATCAAAGGTGTGTAATCACATCCAGATTGACCTGGGTGCTGGAGAATATGCAGTAATCACAGAGCAGACATTTTAGTTCCTTCCAGTTAAACTATGGCAGTTTACTATTAGCTACTCTCCACATAACAAAAAACAGAACCATGACTCTGTCTTCATTCGTGATAAATAAATTCCTCTCCTCAAACAGTTCAATCAGCAGCATCTGTACGGCTGCTCAATGTGCAATGCATCTGTGTCTGCAGCGCATGTCTCTCTGTTATACATCTGACACTTATGAGTGTGTGTGTGTGTGTGTGTGTGTGTGTGTGTGTGTGTGTGTGTGTGTGTGTGTGTCGTGTGATGACTGTTTGCAAGCAGTATTATGCCCAGAACATTCCAAGGAGTATTTTTAGTGCAAGTAAGTAAACCATGTGTCAGTGATTTCAAAACACATATGTTGAGTGTGTGTGTATTTGTGTTAAAGAGAAATATTCCAGTGTGAAGTCTTAGAAGTTCTAAGAGGCCATTTAAGACCAATGGGGTGCACCCAATACAAGTGTAAACAATGTGTTTGTATGTGTGTGTTGCACTAGTTATACAGTATGAGGCTAAGATTGCCTTATATTAGCATATATATTGCACTGTATTTATATTGCGCTTTTCTTGCCTTAACAACTCCTCAAAGCACTTTTACATAGTACAAGAACCATTCACACACACACACACACACACACACACACACACACACACACACACACACACACACACACACGTGACAGGTAAAAATATATCTGAAAGTTAAATCTAAGACTTCTTATAAATAGATTCTCCTGTTCTTTTATAAATCTGATCTTCTTAACCTTAAGAACAGATTTTGGACAAATGGTTTCAGTTGACAGTAGAGTAAGTAAGTCTACCTTTTCCTGTGTTATTTTAGTTCTTCTTACTGTCAAAACTACTTTCCTACTTTCCTTCTATGGTGTTAAAACAGAAAACACAATGCACAAATAACTGCAGAGTGATTTGGGTAACACTTTATTTGAAGGGGTGTGCATAAGACTGTCATGACACCGTCATAGCACGACATGACAGCTGTAATGAACATGAAGGAGTCTTTATGAATGTCATTAAGTGTAATTTACTAAATTATAAAATGAATGCAAAGAAGACACTGTTTGAGAACTTGACATTAAGCAAGACATTATAAGCTTTAATAAATATGTCATAGCAGGCCTAATTATGAAACTAATTGATTGGCGTTAACAGTAGCCAATAGCACTGTATGTGTGTTATGTTCCCCCCCGCCATGCTTGGTAGGATTAGCTGCCTCTGCCTGGCCTGAGCTCCCAGTGAACAAGGTGAACGTGTCCGGTGGAGGACAGAACATAGCTCTGACAGCTGTATAGCTAACCGCGCTAACCAAGCTAAAGGCAGCTAACTACAGTAAGCAGCAGTTAGCGTTTACTTTAGCAACAAGTGGCCTAAAACTATCTGTCCAAAACTCCATAAATCACCTCGGTACTGTATTCACTGTCATCAAACTGGCCGTTTACCATTTCATGACATCTTTATGACAAGTCCAAATTGTTTCACTTGACAATATTCATGACACAATTATATTGGTCTAATGCCAGCCTCTAATGCCAGGTCTAATAACCAACCACTTTAACTTTGAACTTTTACCACGTTTAATGTAATGTAAATAGATAAAGCTAAATAGTTTCTTGGGGTTTGATAATTAGGCCTGCTATGACATGTTTATAGTTATGTTGTCTAGGTTAATGTCAAGTTGTCATAACACAAACATCTCAAACAATGCTAACTTTGCATTTAAAGTGTCAGAACTTTTCAAATGACACTTCATAAAAGTGTAAATTAATTATTAAAATAAAGTAAATTAAACATTAAACTAAATTAAATTAATTACCAAATGACAGTTCATAAGTATTTGTTGACAATATGAAAAACTAGAATAACATAGAAAATGGTAGAATTACCTACTGTACTTTTCCAAATCAACCGAAACCATCCTGCAGGACTCATCCAAAATCTATGTGACTTGACATTTGTTTGTGAATACTTATGAGCAGGCCTTATGAGGTATGCAAGATCTAATCAGTTCATCCTTAAGTCTAAGTGGACGTCTGTGCTAAATTTGAGGAAATTTTCTCCTGCGTTCATGAGAATGGTACAAAAACATAGTGCCTCTAGCCACGGCTGTCGCCAGCACGCAGGCAATCAAATATGGAATATCAGCAGACTTGCAGCAGACAATGCTTTAAATGGGGGGTCTTCAAGGAGGTTCCAAAGAAAGTGACTTGGCTTCAATTTGATGAGAGTGGTAAACAGAAAAAACATATTCGGATGGGTTAGGGAGTTTTTTTTTCTTTTTTATTTCCGTCTGCAGGTCAGTAAAATAGTTGGACAGGAGAGCTAACGCACATCTTTGAGAAATGTTTAACATAGTGAAATAATTATAATTTATAATTTATACTCTTTATTGATCCCCAATGGGGAAATTCAAATTTACACTCTGTTGTTATTATATAATACACACATGCCCGAAGTACACACACATTTTCATGACCAATCAGGCTTGCCGACTTCTAAATAGCAACAGCAGAAGTTGCATTGTCTAAATAGTAACTGGGGGCCAGGGCCTTCAGCTATCAGGCTCCAGTATTGTGAAACCAGCTCCCAGTCGGGGTTCGAGGAGGTTCACATCCCGCAACGCTGTGATGTTCCTATGCACAGAGTAGTCAGGATCCGGTATAGGAGACTGCACTACTCAGTATGACACGATGTGCCCTGCTATGACATGAACTTCCACGATGACCTTCAAAGTCACTGTGACTTCTAATGTGACTGTTATCACCACTGTTCATCACGCCCCCAACCGGCCCGTCAGACACCGCCTACCAAGAGTCTGGGTCTGCCGAGGTTTCTTCCTAAAAGGGAGTTTTTTCTTGCCACTGTCGCAATAGCCACTACTAATGCTTGCTCTTGAGGGAATTACTGTAATTGTTGGGGTTTTGGAATTTATAGAGTGTGGTCTAGACCTACTCTATCTGTAAAGTGTCTCGAGATAACTTTTGTTATGATTTGATACTATAAATAAAATTGAATTGAATTGAATTGAAATGTCTTTAGCTTAATATCCTACATATTAATGAATCCAGGTACGTTTTATGAAACTAAAAATAAGGTTATTGTCTACTCCACTTGTGATCACATAACTCAGGAGGTTAAAGTGTGTGTGTGTGTTTACCTGCAGGAGGCCATGCTTTGATGTAGCCAGTGCAATGCACCACAGAGTACTGAGCCTCTCCTTCTTTTGAGGGTCCAAGGCCATTCCTGTCCATCACACACACACACACACACACACACACACACACACACACACACACACACACACACACACACACACACACACACACACACACACACACACACACACACACACACACACACCAACATGTTAGGTACCCAACAACAATGCAGTAAGTATAACAATACAAACATCCCTTAAAATCTGCAGCAATCGAACAATTAGGGCATTGTGCTGTCGCCTGAGAGACAAAACCCTGGGAAAGAAAGTCCTTAAACCTACATTGTGTAATGAGTTGATTCTTAGCAAAAAAACCTTTGTTCTTTCACAAATATGTACTCATTCATGTGTAATTACTTCCACCAACTAATCAAAGTATACTCCTAAGCGTAGAATCTGACATTCAGAATCATTCAGAATACATATGAGCGACTTGCTCGAATGATGGCAGGCGTGTAGCGCCTCCATCTTTAAAATACATCAGCCAAAGAGGGATATACCTCCGAATTTCGCCCTCTTACACCTATTGGCACCGTGACGAATGCAAGGGGGAGAAAGTGTAAGAAATTCTTACACAATGTAGCTTTAAAGCACTTCCTGTTGATTGCAAAGCCTGTGAGTGTAGGTAATAATTGAAAGCAACCCAGATGAGCATATCAACATTTGTTTTATCTCCTCTCATCTCTCATCTGGATTTTAGCAGCTGGACAGTTTGTGACAAACCCAAAGACTAGCTGAAATCTACAAAGACGGGACTAGAATCTATACATATCGCACACTATGTGATTTTATCTGCTGACTGTCAACAGCCAGTCAGAGACTGGAACAGGACTTTGAAGCCTGACAAGAACATGTCAAACCGGGGAACGAGGGTGAGGCAGAGAGGAGTCACAACCATGTACCTGTATCTCTTCCTCATGGAAGACAGACGGTTTAGGGAGATGTGATCCAGAGGAGCACTACCGCACCTGCACACAAACACAAAAGAAAAACAAAAAAAGCACAAATTACATTCCAGTGGTACATGATACCAGCAATCATGGTTGCTAATCACAGTAGGAGGCAGCACTGCTTAACAAACAATGTCATGTACAGACACAGTTGACATGATCTCTTTATTCAATCAATCATGATCAACCAATCAATTCTATTTGTAATTTTTATGGTTGGTAAATAAGTATATCCTATTTGTTTTTCGTTTTTAATAACTTTTTTATAAATATTATTTTAACAGTTTAACTAATAGTATTAATTGGTCAAAATTCTTATTTGTCGGGTTACGGTTAAATGGTTAAACATTAACATCCCTATTGGATGGGTTATATGATTTGTGTTTGGATTCATTTTGATCATGTAAATACTATTTCACATCAGTTTTCGTACATACAGTTCAACTTTATCGTCAATTTACACTGAAATTCATTTTGCGTTCATGAGCAGCTTCGCTCAAAAGAAGAAATGAAAAGAAAAATACACAGTTAGATAACAATTACACAAACAGAACAAAGATGAAGCATTCTTCGTCTGAATCAGCAACATTTAGGCTGACTTAAAGCTCCAAAGCTTGCCGGAAGCATGACTGAGTGACTACACTTGTCTGGCCATGGCAGTAGGTTGTTTTTGTAACATTGCCAAAATGAGGCCTGACTACATGTTATCCCTGCTCAGTGTATAGAATGAACCCCAAGTCAAAGGGGTTACAAACTGGAGCTTGAACCCTGGAGGCAGCCATTGCTTTCAGTGGAATTTCCTTCAGGCCAGTGGTAAACAGTCGTTTTCTGAATAAAGGCCAGTTTTGTGGCTGAACATTACATAAGCCTGCCTGGAGCCTGTAATGGCTTCCCTGAAATGTGCTATTCCTCTAAACCATGTTAACGTACGTGTCACAGAAGTGGTTGAGTTTCACTGTTTGCTTGCAATGTCTTTCCGACTGCATGTTGTTTGAATTAAGCAGAGCCTGGAATAGCAACAGAACAGGAGAACATGCCAGTCCAACAAATTCCAAACAACATGACACACTTCCGATCTCGTGCGACTCGCAGGCCTTTGTGATGGATCCAGACAAAACAAGGCTACAGCCAGCACGCGCTGGACAGAAAGAAGGAAAATGGAAAAGGTCTGCTGTTTTGTTAAACTAAACAAGAGCCCCTTCAAACCCTTGAAGCAGTAAAAGCTGCGTTGATGCAGTTTGTAGCCAATGAGTCAGGAGGGCTATGATAATGTGATATCGTGACACAAGGAAAGAGAAATATTTAGCAAGAAACTGGGTTTGTACAGGGTCAGCAGCTCTGGAGCGGAGATAGAGTGGTGTCTGCCACATGGCAATAATTATTAGCATATAGATAAGGAGCCTGCTAAGTCTAATTATCTATGCCGTATGGAATCATCAGTTATTTAATCAACAACCTCGGGGGTGCGATGAGGCCTTTTTCCAATTAAATGCCACAAAGACCAAGGACATGGTCATTGATTTGAGGAAAAAAATCTCTCTCCCACCATCTCTGGCATTGAGTTTGTAGGAAAGTATAAGTATCTGGGAACTAGGAAGATTTGGATTTGGAGAAAAAAGTCATTTTACGATTGCGATTTACATTGCTGCCACTGAGATATAATGGTATCATCAGTCTACTGGCTTGATTATCGAGGAAAATAATGTGAATAATAATGCATAATAACTGCTGTTATGCGCTCCCTGCCCTGCTCTCTTCTTCCTCTCTGGAAGGCTGGGAGACAGGGATAGGGTCTCTGAGACTGAAGCAGCTCTAATCACTGTTGTCTTCCGTTGTCTTCTTTTGTCTTCTTTTGTGTTTTATTGCTTTGAGGATGGAGGTCTGGTTGTCTAGTTTCCGCAGCTGTGTTTCTGTTAGTTAGTCACTACTCTTTAGTTCTGGGTCCGACAGCCCTTAATTGGTTGGCTCAGGCTTCTTCCCTTCTTTTGTTCTTTTTGGCCAGACTTCCAGACTCCGATAGTTTTGGTTTAATCAATAATAGTTAAGTTGTGAATAAACTTTAATTTACTTTAACTAATATTCGGGTTTGGTGTTCTTTTTCGATATGTTGATGGTCACATTTAAGTTGTGTTTGTTTGCTGTGGCCGTAACAACTGCGATAGTAATAATGATGATGTTGCCAGTGTAAGACAGCCGGGCTCCAAAGCATTCCATAGAAAATGAGAGTGAAAATGAGAAACAAATGAGTGAAATTGAGAGAGAAAATGAGAATCGTTCATACATTAGGAGTTTTAATCCCATTCATACCTTGAATTTATTCCATAAACTAATGTTCAACTACTATTACTATTGTAATCCTGATTATTGCTCCACTCTACTTTTTAACTGTTAACTTACATCTAGTTTCCTTCTCTGCTTTCAGCTCACCTTGGTACTCCTTTTTCTATTTTTATAAATAATTGTGGGAATGATAGCCTGATCACCACAATCACAAATCAAACATTATTGTAAAAGCTTTTTGAGGGACTAATTAGAAACTGCTCAGCACGACTCTTGAATATCCTGTGTAGGCAGCAGCTGAAAGAAAGAAAATTGCCATTCATATGTCTAATGCAAACGTTGCAAATGTTTAATGGCTGTCACTTTGTGAGTTACATACTGCTGACTGCCTGCAGCATTACAATAGCCCTCCACTATTTATCACGAGTACCATTTCAGCTTGCCTTCCTGTCATTTGATTCCCAATCACTGTTACAAAGCAGATGTGACCTTATATCAGAGGCTCCATTTGTTTTCAATAGGCTTCGTTTTAGCCACACCTTATTCATTTTAATGAGTCTTTTATCTAAATCTATTCGTGACACAATTCCTAAATTCAACTCAAGTCCTCAAACTCTGGTCTCTGAGTCAAAAAATGGACTGCAGAGCCTCAAGGAGTGAGAACCCCCTTATTTATGACATAGCAGCAAGGATACACACAGCCCCCACATACTACACACAGCCAGGCAGCTTACCTAACAGCCTGAACCCACACAAAACTCTAGTGAACTCAGCAGTGTAAAATGTGCTATTTTGCTTTCTATTTTTTTATGGCAACATGGGCATGCTACACATCGTTAGATCAGTTATAGTCTCAACAATTCGATCGTTCAGTTCATCTAATTGCAGTTTTACAGTAAAATATAAGAATTTAAATATGTGAATGGGCTAATTCCTAACCTAAATATTTCACAATCTCTTTTGAAAAAATCACAATATTAAGGGTGACATAACAAAATACTATAACATTTTGAAGTTTTGGAAATGTAGTGCCTTGAGATTTGTATATCTGTATCAGTGTCTCTGTATATCTGTATCATTGTCTCTGTGTCTCTGTATATCTGTATCAGTGTCTCTGTATTTCTGTATGTGTATCATTGTCTCTCTATATCTGTATCAGCGCCTCTGTGACTCTGTATATCTGTATCAGTGTCTCTGTATTTCTGTATGTGTATCATTGTCTCTCTATATCTGTATCAGCGCCTCTGTGACTCTGTATATCTGTATCATTGTCTCTGTGTCTCTGTATATCTGTATCAGTGTCTCTGTATTTCTGTATGTGTATCATTGTATCTCAAATGCTTCTAGAAGTTAAAAGAATCCCTGTTCGGAGGCTATTTCAGTGGTTCTCTTGGGAAAATGTACAAGCAAGATGAAATCATAACAATAAACAAAGGGCTCTGTTCTGTAACATATTGCACACAACCATGTCCTTATTGGAAGCAGTCCTGGAGCTGGGACAGGGCTGGGTCAGACTAGGTTCTGATAGTCCTACTTGGCTGTATAGTCCTTCTGACCGGGACTTATGCTGGGATCAGGAGTTGGATGTGATCTGACTGGCCCAGGTGAGGGAGAGGTGCAGTTCTGTATACATGGTCTAGTGTGTTCTTCCCTCTAGTAACACAATCTACATGCTGGGAGAAAGCTGGAGGGGAACAGACTTTAAGGACGCCTTGTAAAAGTCCCCTGTATCCCGTATTCAGGTGATCGCGCTGCAGTTTGTTCACTATGGTTAGCAGTGAACCAAACTTTTGCTAAAGTTAGCATCGGGGGCTATGTAGACGGCAGTGTGCTGTTTTCGTAGTAAATAAAATGGTCAGTATATTACCGACAGGGCTCCTGGTCAGGTGAGCCGTGCTTGGCAACGATCCTGCAGTTGGTACTCCATTCATTGTGCACAAAAAGGCAGTCCTCCGCCTCTGGTCGTGCCAGAGTTATTTTCTCATTCTGCCGGTAGATAGCTAGCTCGGCATGCTAGCGCCGACAACAACCTGGAGGGCTCCGGGATGCTATGAGCCGCCTGGAAGGCTCTCGTAACGGCTGTGTTATATCGTGGTCCTGTATTGATTAGTTCAGTGTGGCTGTACGTACTTGTATAAATATACACCGACAGGAGAGCCGCTGCACAATCGCGCGCCGCCATCTTTGTTGACATGAGTGAACGTCATAACGCGCAAGGTAAGAACTAGTAGCAGCTTACTCTCGTGCGGGACGATCGTGATTTTGTACAAGAAAATACAGTCAAACAAACCCCTACAGTATTAAAATCGCTACATATAATTGTTTAGAAGGTTATGGTGTGCGTTATTTGTTTTCTCTTTAACTTCCTTCAGCTCATTTAATGTTTGGGGGGTCGGATTATACAAATTATGAAATATTCGATATCCCAATTTTGCATATCGTTATATATGTATCAGTGTCTCTGTATTTCTGTGTATCTGTATCAGTGTCTCTGTGTCTCTGTATCAGTGTCTCTGTGTCTCTGTATATCTGTATCAGTATCTCTGTATATTTGTCTCAGTGTCTCTGTGTCTCTGTATTTCTGTATATGTGTATCATTGTCTCTCTATATCTGTATCAGTGTCTCTGTATATCTGTATCAGTGTCTCTGTGTCTCTGTATATCTGTATCAGTGTCTCTGTGTATCAGTGTCTCTTTATATCTGTATCTCTGTGTCTCTGAATCAGTGTCTCTGTGTCCCAACCGGAAGTGGCAGATGGCCACCCACCAAGAGCCTGGGTCTGTCCGAGGTTTCTGCCTGTAAAAAGGAAGTTTTCCTCACCATTGTCACACCAAATGCTTGCTCGTGGGAAATTGTTGGGTCTTTGTAAATTAAAGAGTGTGGTCTAGACCTACTCTATCTGTAAGTGACACTATGAATAACATTTAATTGAAATTGAATTATGTTTAAATAAAACAAGATAATGTAACACTTGTGCATGACTGCAGACAGACTAGCTCTGGATTGACTGCTCACTGATTTTTAAAATAATAACAACAACACTTTTCACCAAGTCAACGGACAGAAACACACACACACACACACACACACACACACACACACACACACACACACACACACACACACACACACAGTCGCACACACACCTCATGCGGCAGATGAAGGAGCGCCGGGACCCCATGCACATCCTCATGGAGGACTGCTGTCCCTCCTTCTTCACTGTTCCTGTCTTCAGGTCCAGAATCCGTCCTGTTAACACACAAACCACACATACCATTAACATGCAGACCAGTACAGACTTATTTACAACAAACTGGTTACTCCTTATAACCTGTGGTCTTAGTAGCAAACCTGAAGGAGGAGCAAATGGTGTTGTATGTGTTTAATTCAATTTTATTATAGCCCAATACCACAAATCACAAATTTGCCTCAGAAGGCTTTACAATCCATACAGCGCAGCAAACCCTGTCTTTTGACCCTTGCATCAGATAAAGAAAAGACTCCCCCCAAATAAAACCTTTAAGGGGGAAGGAATGGTAGAAACCTCAGGGAGGGATCCCTGTCCCAGGACAGACGTTTACTGGGCTAACAGAAAAAACTCAAGAAGACACACCAATTTAGTCTTTGATCGAAGCTCAATAGTTGTGTTTCTTTTTTTACCTCCAGACATGGGAGAACAAGGGAATGCAATGATGAGAAAACACTGTAGCCCAGCAGGAAACACAACTGAAGCTGTATAAGATAAGATAAGATAAGATAAGATAAGATAAGATTTAATAAGATAAGGGCTGCTTCCCAAGTCCCTTATTTGATATCTCTTTGCTCCCGCTTGAACCGGAGGTTGTTCTGGTCCTCCTTCATGAAGGCAATCTCATAGCTTTTATTCCTGCCCCGAGGAGCAAGGAGCAAGGAGCAAGGAGCGAGGATAGAGGAAGAGATTTAAGTGAGGATACATTTGAGCAGCCTTCCTGTAAGCTGTGCAGTTGAAAGCCGTTGCTAACTCCGCCCATAAAGCTGACGAATTCATGCGACGCTCAGAGGAAAGGACGTCTCATTCCTCTACAACACATTTTCTCATTTCCTCTTTCCTCGCGTCTCTCCTGTACTTCCTCTGTGGGACAGACTAAAGCCTGTTTTATGGTTCTGTGGAGGCTCCATGCAGAGCTTTCGCCGTAGCCTACGTAAGTGGCCTGATGTTTATACTTGTGCGCTGGTGTGTGCGTCGAGCCAGCATGTGTGTGTGTGTGTTCCCCAGAGTGAGTGACAGAGGGATAAGTGAGAGAGTGACGGCGATTAGCTTCGGAGCAAGTACCGACTCTAGAGTCATAGTGAGAGAAACAAAGTGTCTCCCCTGTGCTTTCTGACCACGGTGGGAAATCTTTAACAGGAAAAGTTAACCCTCTCTTTGATTTCATGATGTTTATGGAGGAGAACCAGGAAATGAGTTGACTCAATATGGGCAATGGGCACATCGCCACGGCAACACCGTTCCATGAAAATACAAAAGCTTTGCAATTTGGCATCCTGAAAGTCTTGACATGATGCTGACCCAGTTTGAGAAGGATCGGTTGAGTGCTCTAGGAGTTTAAAAATGTTCCACACCTGTTAAGGGCCTAAAATGGCATATTGTCACATGACCTAAGACATCTTCGTTCAAGCAATCGACTATTTTACTATTTAGGGTCACATTAGTTGGAGGATTATAATATAAATAAAAAGAACTGCTTAAATCGCTGGGGAACTACGTTAGCATGAATGCTGATTGTTTCCACTGAAGCATGTCACGCAGCACAACCATTTGGACAATTATTTAGACAGACTAACTACAACAATAACACATGTTGTGAGTGGCTGTGGATTCAGCGGTAGAGTGGGTCGGTCCTAACCTGACTCCGCCAGATGGATTGCTTCGCATTTGCTCGGCATATCCATCTGGGAACTTTCCGTTGGAGAACTTTTGGGAAGGGGCGAAAATACTGGTTAGCTGATTGGATGAACCATTTGTCTATCACCTATGTTGGTGATAGACGGGCCAAATCAACCAATCTGAACCACGAAGCTGCTGCTGCAGGCAAAGCATAGCTCGTTAGCTCAGCATGCAAACATGTCGGTAAAGGATATTTGCCGTTTGTGTAATGAGAATTTAGGAATAAAAGGCACTATTTCAGGTTCCCGGACCATATTCCAAAAGAAGGATCCAAGAGAAGAAAAAAAAATTAGCGAGCGGCTAACAGAATTAGGGCTACCGCTGTCTGAAAATACTGGTTAGCTGATTGGATAAACCATCTGTTTATCACCACCAACCCACCTCAAAACCAACGCTGATTGGCCTGGTCGTTTGGCGAACGGCTCCATATTTTCTCTATCTCAATATGCCAGACTGATCTGCGAGTGGAAAACTGGAGCTCGCGAGATCAGGAAGGTCTCACGAGGCTAGGTCGGTCCCAGACTCCTCTGGCCACCTGTCAATTCGAGTTATTTATGTATTATCTGCTCCAGCTTTTCTAACGTTTTAGACAGAGATATGGTTATCATAATGATCCAAAATTATCTGAAATTGCATTATTTTTTATTCAAAAACATCACATGTTCTTGAGGGACAACCCCTAAACCCCTGCGCCAAATATGCGCACATAAGTCTTCCACAAACCCAGGGAAAATACTGTTGCGGTTAAATGCAGAGAGTGAATTTCACTACATTGTACTGTACGACTGTATGTGACGAATAATAAAGTGTCTATCTTCTTCAACATTCCTCAGCAACAATGACATGTTTTGCTGCCAGGATGACGTTTTTATCAGTGTACATGGGAGAGCTAGTCTGGCTCAATGGATGTACACTGCTGGGATAAAGACTGACATCTGGCGCATGGGAGATGCGCTGGATGTTCCTCCCCTCTCGCTATCTCCACTATCTTAGGGTCTTAGGCTTAGGGAGAGAGCTGAAGAGAAAGCGAAATCCCCGCTGATATTACCTGCTTTCAGGAGCAAGAGGAAACACTTAAGAGGACAAATAGCTAAGTTTATTGTACTTGTATATTAGGGCTGGGCAATATATTGATATTATATCAACATCTATATAGGCTATATATTGTCTGAAATGTTGGATATTGTAACATCATGATATGACACAAATGTCTTTTCCTGGTTTAAAAGGCTGCATTACAGTAAAGTGATGTAATTGTCTGAACTTACCAGACTTACTAGCTGTTTTATTATTTGCCTTTACCCACTTGATCACTGAATCAGCATTATTGGTGATTATTTATCAAAGCTCTCATTGTGTTAATATTTTGTGAAAGCACCAATAGTCAACCCTACAATATCGACATTGATGTATTTGGTAAAAAATATCGTGATACTTGATTTTCTCCATCGCCCAGCTGTACTGTCTATTAAAATTCCTCCATCTGTCATTGCAGATCAGAGGCTGAAAGAGACTCCACCAACAGCATTAAATAAATAGTTCAACGTTATTTTCTTGCTTTCCGAGAGTATGATGACAAGATTGATTTCAATCTTGAGTCTGTTTAGTAAGTCCAGAGCTGGACTCAGGATATTGCCAGCTTAGCCTAAGAACTGGGAGCAGCTAACCTGCGATGGGACTCTGTCCAATGTTCACCAACATGCCTAAAGCCTACTGAGTAACATGTTGTTACCCTCCCCACCCCCGGAAGAAAAGATTCCAAAACAGTTAATGGATTATCATTATTCCCACAATGAACTACAGACAGCAACAACTGGTGTTCTGGCTCCACGTCAGTAAACTGGAAAAACATGCAACATTTCAAACACTGAGCAGCAGAAGACTTCGTAACCCGGAGAAATGTTTGGACTTCAGAGGATGTGTATGAGCTCATGTATGCGTGCATGCTCGTGTGTGTGTGTGTGTGTGTGTGTGTTTTCATCTGTCACAGCTCTACATGAAGATGATTGTGTTATGTGGATTACACGGTTCAGAAGGCCTCCGGGGTCAGATGCACCGACTGACAGACACAAATACAAACTCAGAGAGTTGACTGTGAAGCCTCCAGAGTATCACGCACAGGAAGAGATTTAACACAATGTTTAAGACAATGTTGCCCTCTAGTGAGCACTATGAGCATGCTGGACAGCTTTACATTTTAAATGTCACTCTCACCCTCAGTGTCTTACTGTATAACACACACACACACACCCTTTGTGCATAATGTGGCAGAACAGAGGAATATTAAAAGTAGGAATGTTAAAATACTATCCCTTTCCTGCTCACCTGATCTGGATTTACCGTCAATCCGATTCAGGCCATTGTGGGTTGATGAGCAGGGATATTATATTTTATTGTAACATCCTTAGTTCATAAAAATACGTTTTGGTTTGGGTTTACTAACCCTGATCTGGATTGGTTGTGGCATTTTTCGTTGGGATTGATGTGCTAGTCATGGATGATTTACTCCACCTGTGCACTACTGGCTGTGTAATTAAACCCACCTGTGTGTGGAGAATTGGTTCTAATTGCCCGAGTACACTCTCCGCCGCTGCCCGAAACCTCCGTTGTGTTGCAATGAACTATCAAATTGGAGCGCTGTCCTGGTAGCTTTATTTATGATTGTTTTAATTCTTTCTTTTGCCTTCTGTTTTTTTTTTCTTCATCTCGCACTTTTTTCAGTGCATTCTGTGTTTTTCAAACTTTTCTTTTCATTTTTTAATTTAATTTCTGGGGGGCTTGAGGAGAAGGGACAAGGAGAGCATGATGTACATGTAATCTGAAGGAAACAACGTCTTCTGGACCCACAGCCCGCTCTGAAGCCTGGCCACACACCTCTCCACACAGCTAGCATACGCTAATGTCTTCCATGAGTTCACCTGGAACTACCAGACAGCAAGCATGTCTGTTTCTTTTTGCCATTTTTTGATAAAAAAAAATAAATAGAACTGGCTGGTTAAAGCTTTAGTGTGCCACTATTTTATATTATTTGGCGTCCGTTAGATTCAAGCCATTGCCAGATGAGTTGACACAAAGCTAATTGAGCCTATCGGCTCCACACAACTCTCTCTGTATTTCTCAGTATGGCTATGTTTACTAAATGGTGTCGCCCGGCGACTTTCGCGCATAGATGCTCGAGTAAAGATAATTTCCTCTTCTGAAAAGTCCATCTAGGGCTGGGCGATAAAACGATAACGATATGTCTCGCGATACATCAATAAGAAACGGAAGAAACCAGAGGTTGCGAAGCAAGTTTGGTTGCATGAACAAAGGCACTCTCTCTGGTACCCTAGCAACGTAGGCAGTGACACTCTAACAGCCAATCCTGTAACAGTATCAAGTTTGGTTGCACCATATTGCTGTCTCGTGTTGGATTCTTCAATAACAGAACCGGCGGTGTGGAGTGATAAGTGGAAAGTGAGTGCCGCAGCGAGCGAGGAAATGGTTGATAAAACAGGAAAAGTCAGTATGGCAGTTTTTAGGATTTTATAACTATGTAAAATTGGTCTGACTATGTAGTCCTGGTCCTTATTTGAAATAGGTCATAAAAAATATCAATAATTATCGCTCACACTTATATCGTGATACAGTTTTTAGCCATATCGCCCAGCCCTAAGTCCATCATGTTTTTTTTTTTATCTTCCATGTCCTCCTTGGCTACAAGCAACTGCGTGGATGTTGTCATTACTTAGAATTCCTCATGGGGGAGACAGAAAACTATGCACTATAGCTTTAAATTTAACTTGACTGAAGTTATGTAGAGGTCCGCTGCAACAAGCGCTACCATTAGCTGATGTCAGCAATCGTAGCTAACACTAAGCTCTATGTGAAAACAATGGCAGTGAGAAACTGACATATTTGTGGTTTGGGAGTTCCAGGTGAACTTGTGTTGCCGTAGATTTACAGCAAAGTCAGAGTAATACCATTTTCCATACAATCAACACCTGGTATTGTGCTTGCTGGCTCACTGGCATGGCTTAATGGGACACTTCATGGAACTGAGCCATCACATTGAAATTTGTTTTGCCTTTCCTGCTATGACAAGTTGAAATGTCTGCCAAACTATGGTCGGTCATTCTGACGAATGACGATGAAAAAAGGATTCTGATTGTTCATTGACGGCTGATTGGGGTGGGTGTGGCCTGCATGTGTCATAAGGCTTAAAGCAGAAGAGTGAGGACACGTGTAGAGTTAATCCAGCGTTTCCTGAGTTAGTATATTAAGTTTTCTCGATGTTTTTCAACGTATACTAGATTAACTGTCAACCGAGTGACAACGCTGAAGTTTCCATCGAGTGACAAGGGAAGGAGCCTTTCTGGCCGGCAGCACCAGAGTGGAGCCCAAGCCGCGGAAGCAGCGCACCTAGCCAGGGAGCAGCGGCAGACGGACCGGGGTCTGGAAAGCCATGTTAGGCCACACTTCACTCCTCCCAGTCGGCAGTTAATCATTACCTCATTGATTCAAACACACAATCTAACTGCATACCTGCAAACTCGGAAGGGCTGAAAAAGGTGGCACAGTTTCGGAGCATCAGAGAGAAGTGCAGGCATTTGATATCCAGATAGCCTTGCCAAAATCCTTCACATTGAACTACTGTGTTGGAGTGATTGTAAGCTGTTGCTTTAATCTCTGCACCAGTGTAGTAAACACAATAAAGGTGCTGTTATTTAAAAGTATCTGTTTCATGTTTTGTAGCCTTATCTTAGGACCTTTTAAGTTGATTTTATATAAATATCCCTAAAGTATAAAAAACTGAAAAGCTAATAACTGTTACATTAGTTTTGCTATTAGATGCAAATGTGGAGTAAAATTTACTTAGAAAAAGCTAGGCAACAATTTCCACACATATATTGTCAGTAAATTGTATTTACAATTTAAGAATAGTTTCTATCTAAAGCACTTAAGGAAAATTTACTTGCAATTTTCTGTATATGTGACATTTTAATTACTATTCCTTAGTAAGTTTTACTAGTTTTTCACTAAATTTTACACACTATTCCTTAGTAAGTTTTACTAGTTTTTCACTAAATGTTACACACTATTCCTTAGTAAGTTTTACTAGTTTTTCACTAAATTGTATTCATGATTGCTTAGTACATTTTACTACTTGCTAGTTAAGTTTACTTTAGTGCCTTTGATAGAAACCGTTCTTACATTGTAAGTACTGTTTAGAATTTACTGTGTCAAATTTACTAAGAAATTCTGTGTGGAAATTGTTGGCTAGCTTTTTCTAAGTAAATTTCACTCCACATTTTTCTCAGTGTTGTAGGCTAACAAGTAGGGTTGCACCGATCCGGATTGGGTATCGGCCCCGATATTGACAAAATAGCTGGATCGGTGGATCGGAAAAATTAACAGATCCACGGGCTGATCCAGCACCGGGACCCCTGTTAACTGCGTACCATTCTCACTCATGGTAGTAACTTCATAACACAACAATTAACCCACAACTAACTCTCTTTACAAAGGATAAAACACCAAAGCATATAACAATTTGAGACTTAAACAGTTTCTAACACTAATAATTTTACATTTACAAATGTAGCTACACCGCCGAATTGCATGCTGGGTAACATTACAGCTGCCAGACTAGCTAGCCAGATAGCATAACAGTCTGTTAAGCTGGGAGAGGCTCCGGTCGCTACTGCACATTCAAGACCCGAGAAGAAAGTTAGCTAGAGGATGAAGAAAGACCGGAGATGCACCAGAACAACGTGTGCTCGAGAGAGGAGCCGTCTGTTGTTACCAAGTTTTTTGTTTCTAACAAATCGGACATAATTTAGCCACTGTTGTTGCCCGTCGCTCTAACGTTACTCGGTAGTTGTTTGTATGTGTATTCATTCGATTTGAGTTTATTTTACTACTTTGCAGTTTGTACAATACAAATAGTTTAGCTTCTGTAACTGTGTCATGGATTCTCCTTCATATAAAGTTATTGTATAATGTCGTGGGTCCAAACCCTTTAGTAATAAAAGCTTTTAGTAAACATGATGACATTAACATGTTTTTGAGATATTCTATGTACTCCGGACAGTAGAATAAGCCATTATAAACTTATATAAAGGTGGCCCATTACTGATGGCCCATTATTATTTATTTAAATTTATTTTAAGAAGTTTGATTACAATATATTTTCGATTTGAATGCAGAGTTGTTTTTTAAATAACAAATAAATAAGAATTCAATACATTACATCTATGTTATTTTGTCTTAGTTAGGAAAGTAATGTTTACTTAGGAAGGTCTGGTGCCTTTAGTCTCTTCCATATGGTGGAAGGAAGTTATAAGGTGGAAGGTATACAGTTTATTATTAATTCAGCAACGGTATCGGATCGGTATCGGGTATCGACAGATACACAAAGCCCTAGCATCGGTATTGGTATCGGGACTAAAAAAGTTGGATCGGTGCATCCCTACTAACAACAC
Organism: Perca flavescens; assembly: GCF_004354835.1. Lineage (NCBI taxonomy): Eukaryota > Metazoa > Chordata > Actinopteri > Perciformes > Percidae > Perca > Perca flavescens. Next base: position 8,410,534 of record NC_041331.1, read on the forward strand.
AATTCGCTAAACTTACGTTAGCTAACAAGCCGACTATTTATTAGCAAAAGCAGGAAAAAAAAAGGAAAACTTTGAGCTGGAAGAGAGTTTTTAGTGGCGGTACTGCCTCTACCTGTCATGGAGTTTTCTGAAGTACTGAGCTGTTCCCTAAGCTTGTCCACGTCGTCGGGGTGGACCTGTTCATACAGAGTGCTGCCAAACCACTCCGACTGGGGATGGTTCAGCACCGGCGTCACCGAGTCCGACACGTAGATCACCCGTCCCGTCTCCGCAGCAACCACAAACAGGAAGCCGTCCGCCGCCTCCAGGATCAGATGCTTCAGTTCCTACAGGGAGCAGAAAGAAACAGAAACTCTAAAAATCAAACTGCCAATACGCTCACTGACCGTCATTAAGTTGTTTTTCCTGTATATCGGTAGTTTCATTTAAAAGAAATATAAACACTTTATGATCCATTTCGGTGTAAAAGGGCCACACAAACCTCGCGTAAAAAATATAAATAGAACTATTTCTAGGCTTGTAAGGATCTCTGCGGTGCATACGCACCACTTACGCGCTGCTCTCGTGCCTGGTGTAGCCAGTTTCATTGATTATAGTGGAAACGTAGTGTTGTGTGTGTAGTGTTCATCCGCTCTGCATGCGTTACGCGCGAGTTACAGCAGAGTTGGAGTTACACACTGGCTTTAGCCTTCCATTGTCAGTGTATATAATCATGACAATCATCAGTCTCAGGGTGTGTCTCAAACCACTGTCCAGATTAGTAGGTATCGATCTGCCCAGGGAGTCATTTTCAATGTTTCCTAACATTTTTTTCCAGTTTCTTGGAACATTTCCAGGATGCACAGTTAAAAAGTGACAGTGAGCATGTTTGGCCATGGTAAGCAAAGTCCAAGACACTGAATCCAGGTCACCCTTTGGAAAAGAATGGACCTGTTATATGAGCTTGTGGCCCTGTTGCTATGGTGCTTTTGTTGTGAAACAATGACTTTATCAGAATATACCAATCCTGCAATAACTGAACAGAAGGTAAGTCTTCCTTTGTCTCCCTGGAGGCGGAGGACATTTCCCATTGGTTCCCCTGAGTGTTACATACTCTTGTACATGACAAACAATGCCTCTTCACAGAGGAACATTTTGGACCTAATGTGCAAAAAGAGAAAACGTATTTTGAAAAAACGAAAGTAACCGCGGAGAATATTTGCATCATACATTGAGCAAGATGGGAAAAGGTTTAATCCACTAGTTTTGAATGAGGTTTGTAACAATTATAAACAATTACAATTTCTACGTTGAGCGAGCTCTTATTCTGATGCACAGAATATTTCTACATGCACACTGTTATGCACACTGTTATTCCCGTTATGATCAGGTTAGAAGATTATTAACTTTATATCTTGGTTTCAAAAACCTAGATAAGCATTCATGGAGTCCCAGTTGTTTTTGTACTTGTCTGAAAATGTTCATCTTGCTCACCAGATGGCTGTCCAAACTGAGAATTTCCACAATTAGTTTGTGAAGAGGAATTTATAGAACCAATTTTTTACTTGTGTAGTGTCAAAACTGGACTATTTCCATATCACATCTCTATAATGTTGTTTTGGACAATTATGTGCAATAATGTATTAGTTACAATAGTGCAATACTTGATACCATTGTAGTCTGACATGTTCCAGCCACTTGTTCACTGCAGCTACCTATGTTCACACTGGACTCCAATAGCATTTGTACAATCCATTGTACAACATACAACATAATCATTTTAAACTAATCTTACTTGATAAAGTATTACTTTTACTTAATTTTTCATTTCTTGCACTTAAGCTATGTTACTTTATACACTTATAGTATTTTTCTTACTCTCACGCCTTTTTTTTTTTAACCTTAAATCTGACTAAGCAACTGCAACTTTCCAATTTCCCTGAAGGGATCAATAAAGTCTTCTGATTCTGATTCTTACTTTGATATTAAAGCATGTTCACTGCCCAAACCACTTCAATTAAATGAAATTAAATGTGGTTAAAAAATATAACAAGAAACAGTGTGAGGAAGGTGAATATGTTTGATCTGAATCCGTCCCGTATGACAGATCTGTGGGGCTCTGACAGAACAGTACCTGTTCAGTGAGAAAGGAGGGCTTGTAGGCGCCATCGGTAGACGTGTTGCCGGTGCCCCTCATGGATTTCATATGGGAGACAGCCATACGCAGGATGGTCAGTTTATCCGGTTTCCGGGCCAGCGCGCTGCAGGTAGGGACCATGTCCGACAGCTCGGTGATGTACTGGGTCATTTTGTTGCGCCGGCGTCGCTCAATCTCACTGTGGTTCTCTCTGAAACAGAGGAGAGAGCAATCAGAAGCCTGGCGAGCACACACTGAGAACCACTTTAGCTAAACTTTAAAAAAAATAATCGCAAATCGAAACTTTTAAAAAATAATCGCAAATCGAATCGCAATAACTGGCAGAAGAATCGCAATTACATTTTTCCCCCCTGAAACGTGCAGCCCTAACCACACTCAGGCCCTTGAACCGTGCCTGACCACGATTGGCCCCCCTCCCCACTCCCCCGCTGGCCTGCACTCACACTGCAATACAACATTCAGGGACAGATTATACAATTATATCCTTACATTGCGGGACTCACAGACTACAGTTCCCGTTCATCTGTAAATTAAGAACCTGACCCGAGCACGTTTAGCGATCACAGTGATGCCTACCACGCCAGAGTCTCACCTGGCCGGTCCCACCTTGGCGGGCCAGGGCACGGTATGGATAACTGTTTGTTTTCAAAAGAGATTTGAGGAATTTCAAAAAGCCAACATCAAAGTTTCAGTTTTAGCTCCAAAAATCTATAAAAAGAAAGTGGACGTCATTCTACAGAAAGCCGAGTTTGTTCTGAACATTTTGATATGAAAACATGGGGATCCGTTATATGCAAATACCTTAAAATGGTCAATTTAAGAAGATGTGTGAAAATGGCCTTAGACCTCAGAGAGTTAAACCAATCACAATCGTCATGGGTGGCGCTACGCACCGGGAAAAGCCACGGTGCCTCTGCAAAATAGCCTCGGGAAGGCGCTCACATGGTAGAGTGCTTGCCTATATACAGAGGCTCAGTCCTCAACGTAGCGGCCGCGGGTTTGATTCCCAATATCAAATATTTTGGACAATTCTCTTGCCAAAACTAAATAAATTAAAAGCCTAAAAAGTATGTTTTTCTTCTTAAATGTTATTCTCTACTCTTCTTGTAGAACAATCCAAAGTCTGGACACTCTAGTAGTTGTGTGAGCATCTCCATCATGCAGCATGTAACAGGTTTAGTGTTTTTATATCAGTTTATATCTATATACACGGTATCATGATATAATGATGATATAACGTCAATATTTCCCTTGAGCTTTAAGATTTCCTTGAGCTTATCTTTCTCTGGTATTCAACACAGTATCAAGAAGTGTGTGGCAAACAAAAATCTGTACATCACTGCTCACAGCCAGGGATGGTCAATTATGGCTCAATAAAGCTATAGTGCGTAGTTTCTGTCTCCCCCATGAGGAATTCTAAGTAATGACAACAACACTGTCGGCGCGTCCACATGATACAGCCTTCCATAACCGCGCCAAAATTTGCCAATGGCTTGATTGTAACGGACATTCATTAATATCAAAAAGTTACGCACAGAGGCTTTAAGTTTGAATCCCTCATTTCTGAACGTCCGTTTCACCATGTATTTTACTATTTAAATAGAGAAAAAGCATGTCCAGGATATATGGAACAAAGCTAAGAAAGCAGATAGTAATGTTCCAGTCTGTTGCTCAGTGCTTCATTGTTTGTTCCAAAGGGATTTGTCTACTTTCTGGTGTTTGACACTGTGGGTGTTTTTAGTCTAAATGTTTTCTTGGATGGATTCATTTCTGTGATGTCATTTGTTGTTAGTACATTTTCAACCAATGTGCCGCTCAGTGTTTCTATCACCCAGCCCAACTGACTGCACACCTGCTGAGTAAACTCCTCCCCCCACCACAGTGGAATGGCTTCTTTGGCCAGACATCTGATATAAAACAAAATGACCAAAAACAACTCATTCTGGTCTGATAAGGACTTTCATATGGATAGTTGAGTCGCTTAATTGTCGCTAAATCCAGAAGGCATTTTCACTGGCTGCAGTTTATTTTTAAATCAATTTTCTTTAACTATCCTACTTATTTAAAACAACATCTTGTCCCATATAGATCAACATACAGTCCGAGACATACTGAGTTCGCCTTTTTCTTTGTTCCCAGAATGTCCAAAGAAATTGGACGGCGTGCCTTTAAATTTAAAGCGCCATCTGATTGGAACACCTTGCCCACCTCACTTAGATCGATTACACCTTTATTTTTTATTTTTTTTTTAAGGCATCTGTCTTTAATTATCTACAATCAACCTGCTCTTGCTTCTAACTTAACATGACACAATACTTTTTTCTCTCATGGTTTCTTACTTTTGTCCTCCTTAATGTGTTGGCTCCTGTTTGTGCATCTACTGTAAATAACAGCACATTTGGGATGTATGCAAACATACTGGCCCTCATTTATGAAACGTGCATACCTAAAACAGGCGTAGGACGAGCGTGCGCTGATTCCTACGCAAAGCTCGGCATTTATCAATTTGAACGTGAGTGCAGGCTGCGAAAAAATCTCACGTCTGGTCTGAACTCGTGTACGCAAGTTTTCGAGTCAGTGTGGACTTGCGATGCAGCATATACTCAGTTTAACAGGAGAAGGAGAAGTCATGAGTTGATCACTTATCAGAAATGGCAGATCTGGCTCTTTTAGAAGACCTCTATGCGCCGGTCTGCAACATTGTTTTAGCCTGGGGGGTTCTGCACAACATCGTGCAGGAAGACACGGTGCCATAAATGTAGCGATGGAGCCAGATGACCCGATGCCCGGAGAGCAGTGTCCAGAACAGCCCCAACCGGGGCTATACGAAGGAGACAGGATATTATTCCTCGCTTTTAAAAGGTAGCCTATAGTGTTATGTTTGGCAATGATATTCAATACAGGAAACATGACGATGCACAACATTTTTAATTATTCTTCAGGTTTTTGTTTCTCTTTCAAGTGAATGATTTATTTCTGCCATTGACCGAGTTATTTTGGCTGGGTCGAGGTGGTGGTCCAGCACGGGGGGGGCGGAGGACACGCGCTCTCCCTCAGCTGTTGCCTCGTTCTGACTCATGAAAAAAAAACACAAGTAAAATAAAAGACACTGCATAAACTCCGGACCGCTACCGTGTGTTTATTTAAATATAGGTACACCTACATGTAGGCCTAAGAGATTGCAATATAAGCCTGTATATTACTATTAGGACCATAGAATACATATGTCAAGCATGTATAAATTAAATAAACTTCAGCTGGAGTCCAATTTACTACGGCAACACTGTTGACCGCATCAGTGATCTCTTTCTATTCCACATTCTTTCTACAGCCTTTAATACCACTTTTCAGGCTGCCAAAAGTACACACGTTAGTGCAAATGAACCAGAGATATCAGGGTTTCAGTCTCCACCTCTGAAAAGTTCCGCTTCTCAGACGGATTACGTCTCGCCATGTCGTAAATTGTAGGGGCGAGGCCTCAAAACCCAGAATATATTAGCCGTGATATTTAAATTACAATCGTTTCCAGCCGCTGCATCTATCAATGTCCGACCATTCTTACGCTCTGATTGGTGTGATACGAACGTTTCATGAATCACACATGAAGCCTGTCATAAGAGTATTTCTGTGGTCATATCTGCGCTGGTTTCTACGTTAGGTTGATAAATGAGGGCCATTATGTATTGTGTGGGTGTGTATATATATATATATATATATACAGTACAGGCCAAAAGTTTGGACACACCTTCTCATTCAATGAGTTTCTTTATTTTCATGACTATTTACATTGTAGATTCTCACTGAAGGCATCAAAACTATGAATGAACACATATGGAATTATGTACTTTTCAAAAAAGTGTGAAATAACTGAAAACATGTCTTATATTTTAGATTCTTCAAAGTAGCCACCCTTTGCTTTTTTTGATAACTCTGCAAACCCTTGGTGTTCTCTCAATGAGCTTCATGAGGTAGTCACCTGAAATGGTTTTACCTTCACAGGTGTGCTTTGTCAGGGTTAATTAGTGGAATTTGTTCCCTTATTAATAAAAAAAGCAAAGGGTGTCTACTTTGAAGAATCTAAAATCTAAGACATGTTTTCAGTTATTTCACACTTTTTTGTTAAGTACATAATTCCATATGTGTTCATTCATAGTTTTGATCTAATCTAATCTAATCTAAGACATGTTTTCAGTTATTTTAAATTTTTTTGTTAAGTACATAATTCCAAATGTGTTCATTCATAGTTTTGATGCCTTCAGTGAGAATCTACAATGTAAATAGTCATGAAAATAAAAAGGAAACGCTTTGAATGAGAAGGTGTGTCCAAACTTTTGGCCTGTACTGTATATATATATATATATATATATATATATACTGTATATTTTTTTACTTCTTTTTTTTATTACTACTTGAATTTTTACCCTATCCTGACTCTTTCGGCACTAGGGCCCATATTTATCAAGCTTCTCAAAATGCCATTTTAGTCTGAAGTGCTGAGAATTCATGAAATGTACTCCTACTATTAAACTTAAGTATAAAAGCAAGTTATCAAATTTCTAAAAGGTAAGCATCAATCTTACTCTCCCAGTTATTTCAGACAGTTCCAGAGGTCTCTCTAGTGGTTAGGAGTAGCCAGTAGGGGCTTATGATGACAGAGACATGCGCCAATCTTTCAGGAGAGGAAGAATGTTTTTGAAATGTTTGACTACGAGCAAACATTATCGTTTGGACAGAGCAGGCACAACATATGAAATCTAAGCTATAAATACGCAGGTCAGTTAACAGCACACCGGTTTAAAATAAATTAGAGACATGGTGTAAAATGTGTTTATCTTTTATTTTTAATGTGTATATCATAATGTATTCTCTTGAAAATTCTTTACTGTCAAATATATGTGTTGAATGCAAACTTCTCTTAGGAATTAGAACACCATTCAATGTGAATGTATCTGAGAATATTCTTAAATAAGGAAATCTATTCAGTGATTGGTCCATGCCTACGTTGTCATCCAACAAAGTGTTGTGAATCATTTCTAAGACTGACACTTTAAGATACAGTCCTACACTTCACTGAAATTACAACTGAGATGCCTGGTAACTAACTTTTAAGCGCAAGATTTTTTGTACTCTTATGTCAATTCTTAGCAGTGTTCTTTGTGAGTAATTCCCAGAGGCTTGATAAATATGGGCCCAGTTGTAAGTATTTGGCTTCTTCAAGTCAGAACGGGTGTGTGCAGGTTAAACAGTGCTGAGCCCTGAATGGAAAATCCTCTGTGGCCTCAGCTGGCTAGGCCTACCTGGCGTATCTCTCCTTTCCCCCACCAGGAATCTGATCATCATCATCATACCTACAGAGGAGAGAGGATGCAGCATGTAACACACTGTACATATAGAGGTAGAAAGCATCAGGCAGCAGATTCATTATCCGTATTCCTCACATCCAATGATTGTCACATATCAATGCAGAGTAGATGGTTCAAAGAGGGATGGATAGAACATGGGCAAAACTGAACAAAACAGGCTGATGTAACTGGTGCAGTGATACAAATACTTTGCTTACGCTGAGAAAAGGCCAATTACAAAACTAGGTCTTTCTTACATTCTGGGTTTTATTTTCAGAGTTGTGGCCTTATATTAACTCCCAAAACGCTGACGGTACCATAAGGGGGGTCAGGCAATCAAGACACTCAAGGTAAACTCAGGTCTGATAATCTGACCAATCAAATATTTTTTAATTCAGTTAAAATCTGCGGAAATTCTGTGAAAGATTCTGCCGAAAATTCTGCGTACCCAGATTCCATGTGGCAATGCTCATAAGCAACTGACTACCTAAGTGCCAGGATTTAATCAGAATGAGATCCAAATTTGACAAATTAAATTTGAGCAACTTATATAGTTATATTTTTTTAAATATTGTACTTAAAGTGACTATATGTAACTTTTTTTCATTTCAAATTTTTTTCATACAATGACCTTAAATGAGCTGTAACAGCAAACGAGACTAACAGTGAAAAGAATGCTATTTTTACACAGTTTGTATCAGTGCCATTGCAATAATCAATAACCGGGATAGTAAATGATTCAAAAACATCGCCAAATTGGGCTTCAGGTATTTAATAAGTCTATTTAATTCATAAAACAACAAACTCTTAATGCTTTGGCTCGTGACACAGTGACAGTGATACCTGTTTTAGCTCACGATACAAGTAACCGTATGCGACACTTGAAATGCAATGTACTCTCTTATTGTAGATGAATCAATACAAACTGAAAGTTACATATAGCCACTTTAAGTTGAATTAGTTAACTTTTAAAAAGTACTTGTTTCATACATGTACAACTGTTAATATACATGACAAATCAGCAAACAACATCTTCTGATGAAGGCTATGAGATGGGGAATTTATAGTAAAAGTAATCATTACTAAAGTATAGAAATTAGACCCAGGCTCTTATTTCCTTTAAAATGGCCATTAAAATACAGAAACACTAGAACTCCTTACTTAAAAAGAGTAGATTAAGTAAAGGCAAATAGCCCTTATTGTAGAATGAACTTTAAGGAACCAAAGTTAGAATCTAGAGAAACTAATCTCTGATATCCTCCTGTTGATTTCAGACTGGAATTTCCGCTCAGTCACATTGTCAGTGTTTGGACTGTCCTGTCCTGTTGTGTGCAACTGAACTTGTCCCTCTCAGCTGTCTTCATACTTTGCTGATGTTACAGCCTAAAACATTCAACACAACCCGTTCCCTCAAACACACTGTGGATTGGGAAAACACTGTACATGTATGTACAAAGTGTATGTACAGTGGCAAACCCTTTCATAGTGTGACTACAGAGCCTTCGGGTAGCCAAATAAATCCTACACGTGATGCTACTGTCCCTTATCAAGAGTGCAGTTACGCCTGTGTTCAGCAGAGAGCAGCTCCTCCTCCCCACTCAATTTAGCAGAAACAGATCCACTGAAATAAAGCACTTCTTGTCCATCCTACAGACGTACACACTACACAATATGAGGAAGAAAAGGAAAACAAGTTGAGGTCAATTAAATGGGATAGGACGCATGAGATGCAGGGACAGAAAAAGACTTTAGTCCCTCTTTAAAAAAAAGGAAAACATAGACTGTATATTTGATGGAAAGGGGGGGGGGGAGTAATGATGAGTCCATGCAGTCAATGTTACAAACACAGGGTATCTGCAGGGTTCTTATAGACACCTTTTTTTATTAATCATGCTAAGATCAATTTAAAAACCTAAGAAAATTGATACATACTGTGCTACAACCCCATTTTTGAACTGAGTGCAGTAAAAAAAAATGACATCCACCAACTTTAACGTATCATACCCGCAGATACCCTGAAACAGGACCTGTGTTGTCGTTGTGAACTATAGTTCTACAACATTTCAGGACCGGCGCCATCTCCCTTCGGTGTTCTCACCTTGAAAATTTGCTAGGTCCCTCTCCGTCTTCGTCGTCAAAGTCCATTCTGGGAAACAACCACAGGAAACACAGTTACTACTTCTGTTAGACGTAGAGCAGCCCGCGCTCTGTCATGACTAAATTCCCTGTGTTTTCTGGTATTTAATATGTATATCCACGGCAATCACTTTAAACAGCTGCATACAGCAGACATAAGCTGAAAATAAGATAAGAAAAAAAACGTTGTCTGTTCACACAGAACATTTTCTTGCATCGTCTGCTCCAGCGATCAACAGATAACATTAAAAAAACATCTGTATGGTCACCCAACAAACATCTGACACACCTTTCCGTGCCACACAGACACACTTACATGTTTGTGATCTGTGTATCTGTATCTGTGTGCGAGTTTGAAGTTCTTCCTCATTTGATTCTGCTGCTGCAAAGTGATACAGTTATATCTGCCGACAAATTAACCAGAGCAGCTGATGCTTTCCTCTTCTGATCATGTCATTGCCCAAACACTGGGATTAAATCACTTTGACACAAAGTTTCAAAGCAGCCATACGCGACGAACGTTTGCTGTGGGTGTCAGATGGTAGCTTATCCACCCTGTATAAAGAGCTTCTCAGTATAACTAGACTGCAAACCCTTACCCACTAGAGATGCACCGATTGACCGGCTGGTGACCGGAATTAGCCGATTTTCACGTGATCAGCTATGACCGTCGAAGCAGCCAGTCAGTCTGACATATGCCGATTTTATGCCGGTCAAATGCTGAAAATAAATAACATTGTAAAGGCTACCATACACACATGCATAGGAATTATATATTGGCTAGCAAATAATAACAATAAACCCACTATTAATTACATTATCTTAATGCAGTGTAACTACTGTAGCATGTAAATAATGCACATAAAATACAAACGTGAGCAAGGGCGTTCAACAATCGCCATTATATTGAATCAACAGCCACGTGCAACCTAGCCAGCAGGTGAAGAACACAAGCAACGAAATCACTGGTCTCAACTGGCTAGTTATCCTCCAGACAGCGACTCAAGTCTCTTTTTTTTTTCCCTTCTCCCTTTTCCGCCGGGTGGCGTGCGTGCCCGCTCGCGGTGTGAAGCGTGTGTCCGCGCTATTCTCCGACATGCGCTCTAACAATCACAGAAGTTGTGTTTGCTAAATAGATCCAATTTTTTTTTTGTTGGATATTGAATGTGAAAAGAAGGAAATGGTTCTTCCATAACGTTGCACTTTAGATGTGTGTGAATTTCCCACACCAGGAGTAATTCATATAGTTCTTTTCATTTTATAGCGATCGATTATCTGTTCAAAACATGTTCTAAGCAAAATGTAAAATGTTCTATTAAAGAAAAGATAGAAAATTAATATTTGTGTGTGCTGTAAAGTGGAAATCGGAATCGGCTAAAATCTGTATCGGCAGGTCAAACTCAATGAAAAATTGGAAATCGGAATCGGCACTAGAAAATTTAAATGGGTGCATCTCTATTACCGACGTAGTCTTGTACTAAACCCTAACTGCAAAATAATGGACAGAAAAAAAGAAACAGAAAAGGGTGATGGGAATGAAAGGCAGAGCAGCGTGACATGGAGTGCTGTGACGTACGCCCTGCTTCTTCACCGTTGTTTTAGTTTCAGTGCAAAATGCTAAACTCCTCCTGGACCAAAACAAGTATTTCATCAACTACTGCAATCAGAGTCGAACTGAGAGAAAACTTTGAATGCAGTTTGAGGTGTCATCAAGCCATCCACGCTTTCTGCCCCTTTAACATGAATTGGTGTATTTGTGCCTCTGCATAGATTGTCCCCATTGTTAAACAAACTGACACTATCAATATGGAAAAAAGTTGCTCAGAGAAACGATCAGGCTGGATTATTATCATGAAGCCACTTGTTGTGCAGAGGTTTAGGGGTTTATGGAGAAATTCACTGACGGGATTAGGGATCGGCTGATACTAGTTTTTCGAGGCCAGTACCGATACCGATTATTAGCAGTTAATGAAACCGATTACCGATATGCATTTACAGTGAAAATGAAAATCTTTAAGTCAAAATTAAGATTTTGGAATGTTACAAACTCCGACACAAAACTTTGTTTAGATGCTTTAAGCAATTATTTAATCAATTAGAAACTTTCAACATAATACCCAGTAAAAGATAGTCAGATAGTGTTGTGTTGTGTGGGCGGGACATTAAGTCAGACTCAGTGGTGAGTGAAACCGAAGCAGAGGCACAGACACAGAGCTGTTGCCGAGCCAAAGTAGCAGACTTTTTAATAATTAACTTTATCGGTTATCAGCCAAATAAGACGCTGATACATATAATCTGCAAACTACCAAAAAAACAGACTGATAATCAGCCATGTTACAGCAGTAATATCACCACTGCTCCAGCTAAAACAACTAAACAGTGACAGCATTGAATGCATGGACACTGGCAGACCAAACAAGCGGGCCATCACTTCCAAACATCAAAGATCCTTGTGTGGTTATTTGAACTATTTAAATGACTACTGACTCTATTATTATATGGGTGTGGTGAGTTGCATTTAGTCTCTAGTCTAGCCCATCTACCAATATTGATATTCATACATATGCAATATACAGATGTATACACTATATTTATTTATATACACTTTTTAATATACTTGTGTACCTAATATTCCTGTCTATTATTTACCTTAATCTGTTCAGAATGTGGTCATTGTTCTTAGCTGTTATGTCTATTATATTACATATTATTACAACATGTTTTGTTGCTTGCATGGCTTCATGTACTGAATGTGGATACCGTTGATGTGTAACTTTACTAATGTCTTGCGAGAAGCTTATTTTGTTGTTCTAGCTGGCCTTATGGTGTCTTATTGACTTCTGACTGTACATTTATTCAAGCTCTTGTCTTGCTGTTTTCTCTTCATCTGGCCAAGGGACTACAGTTGAAAATTACATTTGGCACATTTACAGAAATGTTGATTAATGTGCGTTGTCCTTTATAAATATGAAATATTTTTGTGTTGAGAGCCATGAAAAAAACATTCAAGTCAAAATTCCTCGTATGTGTACACATACATACTTGGTCAATAAAGCTGATACCGATACCATAACACAGCATAAAGAAAAAGAGATGAGGATATCAGTGGTCGTGCACCTTGTACTAATATTCCTGTGATTTTCACAAACTGAAAATTTTTAGCCTATCCTCACTTTATTTGACTATTCCTGTCTCAATACACTTTTTTGTTACTATCTACGTATATTTACTATACATAGTATTTAGAACCATAGCTTGTTAGTCATGCTTCGTTTTGTATAGAAACCCATATTCTCAAATGTTTTGGGCTTTGATGGCCTTTATTCTTTAAAGAGGATAGAGGAGAGAGAGGGGGAACGACATGCAACAAATGTCCGTGTTTCGGATTCGAACTCACGGCCGCTGCCAAGGACTCAGCCTACATGGGGGCACGGCGTCTACTGGGTGAGCTAGTGATCGACTCAAATACCCTCAAAACTGGTTTCCTTATTTCTTTTTTTTTTTACAGATTATTTTTTTGGCTTTTATTGCCTTTATTTATAGGACAGATTAAGTCAGGAACATGCAGCAAAGGTTGGAACCGAACCTGCGGCCGCTGCAACAGGGACTGAGCCTCTGTACATTGGGCTCCACCAGGTGAGCTCCCCAGTCAAATGTTCTCAAAATTTGGAGAACAGGATTTTGTTATATGTAACAACCATGTCAGGCGCTTGTTTCTAACTTTTGGAGAGCGGGCAGAGCGGTCAACATCCTGGCACTTTCGCCGCCTTCAGTGGACTTGGCTCATACCGCATATCGTATCTTCTCATAGGGAATAAAAGGAGCCGCTCCACTCTGCCGCCTTCGCGGCGGCCTGTCATGGCTCAGTTTGTATGCATGATCTAACTGACGACTTTATGCACCATGACAGCAACAGGATAGGAATTATTGTGTCTGCTGTTGTCTTGGGATACTATTACTCACACCCATCCACCCACACACACACACACACACACACACACACACACACACACACCTTAATAAATAAAGCAACAATGATATAGAAGAACAAGTCCCTGTTGTCTCCCTGTGCCATGTTTACTTGGCATGTTGCCTAGATCAAGTTTGTATTATTTATGCATGTGTATGTAGCCATGTCTGTGCATGGGTTAAATGCATTGCTTTGGCCCCTGAGGATTAGAATATTCAAGGTACTGAGCTTGTGTACATAGCCTGCTCTTTCCGAACTTGTAAATGCCATTCTCGTGTCAAATGGGGTTCCACTCATAACAGAGTTTTGAGATCCTACTTGAAACACCCGAAAGACATAAGTGGTCGCATTGCTTCCCCCCTAGAGCTGGGCAATATATCGATATTATATCGATATCGTAATATGAGACTAGATATCGACTTAGATTTTGGATATCGTAATATGGCATAAGTTTTGTCTTTTCCTGGTTTTAAAGGCTGCAATACAGTAAAGTTATGTCATTTTCTGAACTTACCAGACTGTTGTAACTGTTCTATTATTTGCCTTTAACCACTTAGTCATTATATCCACATTACTGATGATTATTTATAAAAAAAAATCGTATTGTGTGGGCGCCTGGATAGCTCAGTTGGTAGAGAGGGTGCCCATATATAGAGTTTTACTCCTCGACGCAGCAGGCCTGGGTTCGACTCCAACCTGCGGCCCTTTGCTGCATGTCATTCCCCCTCTCTCTCCCCTTTCATGTCTTCTGCTGTCCTATCAAAAAAACATCATCTTAAAGCCCCAGTGTGTAACGTTTGTAGTTGTTCATTATCAAAATCTGTATTGCCCTTCACAAACTTGTCCTTTTTCATGAATATTGTTGAAAGTGAAAATCCAAATTTCAGGAACAGGAGTCTTCTTCTTCGCCCAGAAAATGGATATTGAAAAGAGCAAGAGACCGGAAAAAGAGTGAACACTGGCGCTGCTTTGGAGGCACACACCAAATCCCAACAAGTTAATTATCCTCCGGACCGCTGCAGTCTCCTTTTCTTTCCCTCTCCTTTCCGTCGGGTGGCGCGCATGCCCACTCGTGGTGTCCGCGCTACTCTCCGACATGAACCCATGGATGTATTAAGAGAACGCATGAACTCCAACAATGACGGCTGATAGACGGCCTTTCGTACACCTTCGCTTTTTGAAGCCTGAAGGCTACCGTAGCTGCAATACTGCCTGGCGAGAGAGAGAGTTGATTGCGATATATGATCTCAACGCTAGATGGGAGTAATTCTTACACAATGTAGCTTTAAAAAGAAAAAAAAAAATCTCATTGTGTAAATATTTTGTGAAAGCAACCAATAGTCAACACTACAATATCGTTGCGGTATCGATATTGAGGTATTTGGTCAAAAATACAGTGATGTTTGATTTTCTCCATATCACCTAGCCCTATCCCCCCCCCCTCGCTAGCATCAGGAGCAATTTGGGGATCCTTGTGCAAGACACTGAACACTGAACACTGCAGGGCCATGGATTGAACCACAAACCTTCCTATTGGTAGGCGACTGCTCTACCACCTGAGCCACAGCCGCCCCTTACCAAAACAGAAATGCATCAGCTTCTGGGAACTGTTGGCTGTTCATTTCAGACCCTGCTATAAAAACGTTTTAAACTCTTGCAGAAGTATTTGTAGTGGTTCATTTCCACAGCAGTTTAGCTGTGAAGATACTCACCCTCCTGATCTCCTCTTGCCCCCGCGGCCTGGCACAGTCCCGCCCATCCTCACCTGACTGGCTCCAACGGCCCCAGGCATGGCTACTGTCCCTGGCAACTCACTGCCCATCTCTGGAAGATAAAAATAGTAACAGAAAAACAGCACAAGGTTAGCACAAGTATCCGTCACATAGATGGGACTACCATTTAACTTACATGCCTTCCCATTTGTCCAATTATTAGTGTAAGAGCCATTTTGGTGTTTGTGTTTATTTGATTTCAACCTCCTGCCACTTGGGGCAGTAGTTCATTATTAATTAGAGGTAACGTATTGTAATCAAGAGGTAACTGCACTCAGGTGTTGCATGAATGGAGAAGCAAAGTTTTTTTGACCGTGTGGTAGATGATTGTTATGTTTTTTGTTTATGAGAAGAAAGAAGTAGACTACAGTAGGAACAAAGTGGCTGTATTTTGTTGTAATACAAATTTGAAATAAATACATTGTGTTGTAATTGGAAACACTGGATACTTTGGTCATTTACTACACACAAGACTCTACATCAAATGGGTCATTAGTTATGAAAAGGGGTGTGGCTAACGCATAGGGGGCGGGTCAAACCATCACAAATCAAAAAGCAACTCTCTGCTGAGTTCAATGATACCTCATACAAGACTCTACCTTAAACGGTTCAAAAGCCATACGGGGACGTGGCCTGATTACATGGGCGTGGTTAAAGTATAGGGATCGGCTCAGTATCACAAGTAGACCACACATTATAAGTTTCATGTAAATCGGATGATGTTTGTCATAATAAGACTGATTTCCTGTTGCCAGCGGGGGGCGATATGACCAAAAGTCAGTATTGGCCTGTAGATGTCCTCAGGCCTGGACTCTTGAAATTTCAAGCAGATATGACAATGTACACTGTAGTTACAGCCACTTTCTCGTTCATCGCTAAACACTCCGCCACGCCACGCCCACACCGTTTGACCAAGTCAAACTCAAGTCTTTGGTCACAAGTCCAAGTCCAAGTTTCTTATGGTTTTAATGAACGTTCTATCATTATCATTATTATATTGCTGCAGGTCATCTGGTCCTTAAAGCACTGTATCATCACTCCTTTATCTATTAGCATAGATAAGTGTGTATTAGTTGTTTGGTATATGAACACTTTAAACAGACTATTGCAATGCAATATAAAAAAAAACATACAATGAAAGCTTTGCGTTAATGTTTATAACTATGTTTTGCCCCTAAAATGGATATAGACCAACACAAAAATATTGCTAACATTAATATACTGTGTGGTCTGATTAGTTTGGCAGTTAACACACAAAATTTAGTTTTCATGAAACCTCAACTCCTGGCAATTGCTCCTGCTGTTCTTCACCACTGTTATGGGAAAAAGAAATACCAGCAGTAACAGGTGAATCAGTTTTTAAAGTGACTTATTTTCTGCGCGGTTAAGTTATGCCACTGTGAAGAGTGTGGATTTCAAAGTATCTGGTAAGAATTTGGTGCGGTGGTAGAATAGGTTAAGGGTCTTTCACACCGCCATGCGGTAACTTGCTGGCTCTAATCATTTCGATGAGGGGTAGGCACTAGGGATGCAGCGTTAACCAATGTGCTTTAAAACGTCACGGTTAATTAATCGTAAAGGCTCCGCTACACCGAGTGTTAACTGACTGCAAGTTATGTGTAGCAGTGTGTGCAGTTCTTATTAAACCTCCTTGACAACTTAAATGTTCGCATTTGCGAACACACAGCACATCAGACGCCGGTCCGGTCACCGTGAGTAGTGACTGTCAGAGGTAGAATGGCTCTCCGTGGTGGCTCTTACTGCTGCAATTTTTTAAAGCTTTAGTGCGTAACTTTTTGATATTAATGAACGTCCGTTACATTCAAGCCAATGCCAAATGAGTTGCTACAAAGCTAATTAAGACCATCAGCTCCACACTCCAACTCACGGAAGGCTGTATGTGGACGCGCCGACAGTGTTGTTGTCATTACTTAGAATTCCTCATGGGGGCGGCAGAAACTACGCATTATAGCTGACAAACACCAGGAAAAGACAGCAGAGGCAGCCTCCGACCTCAGGAATTCAACCAAAGTTGGTAAGCTTGCTAGCGACTTTATTGTTTAACATTGTTAAGCGTTTTTTAGCTTGTTAACGTTACCAGTTAGCCTGTTTAAAGTTAACGGTAACGTTACAATTAACAGCTAACGTTAACAAGTCAGAATCCGATGTTTGCATTTACAGTGAGCGAGCTGACAATAGCGGTACGTTCGTATGAGTCAAAACTCCGCAACAGCTGGATCATGTCACTGACGTTACCACTTAATATTACTTACTTGCTCCTCTTCATCTCCTGTGGGACATAAGGCTGCAAAGAGATCTCTCCATCGCATTGGCAACATGTTGTGCATCTCCCTGTGACAGGTGCATCTTATCTTGCAGCTCCTCCAACTTTTAGGCACACCAGCTAGCAAACCAACTTCTTCGTTGTTGCCAACATTAGCAGTGAAATTAATTAATGCATAATAATCCTGATAATCGTGAAAAATATTATTTTTCAGACTATAATCATACCAACAAAATCTATAATTATTGCCTCCCTAGTAGGCAGCAGAGGGTAAGCGGTTTTGATCACAGTGGTAAGGGTTTGAAGCGGTTGTCGTCCATGTGAATGATTGCCACAGACCCTGTTTGTGGCTCAGAGATTACCGTGCTGGAGGTAACCGCCGGACGGCAGGAACCGCAGGATACAGCGATACCTTTGTAGTATCGGTATACCGTGCAACAGTAGCTGTTCCATTCTATGTGAAGCCACAGTGCTGTGTGTCATACTGAGGGCAATTATACTGTAGCCTCCATCTTCCTCTCATATTTGCCTCTCTTTCTCTCTTAATGCATTATTTCCCTCCTTGCTCATACACTAATCCATTCTTTTGTCCTTGCTTTTCCCCCTCCGTCTCTCCACTCCATTCCCTCACTCATTCATTTAGACAGATGCAATAGATATGCCAAACAAACCCTTCAGCATGCCCCAGTGCACCAAGTAACATAGTTAATATTTGATACAGTGTGTATTCCCTGCCCCCCAGGTCTTTTCCAGAGAAATACACTGATACTGCAGTGCAGGGCCTTCCGAGGAGCAGTCTTCCATCATTCATTCATGAAGTGGGAGATTAACACACAGCTCTAAACTAGAATCATCTGATGAAAAAACAACTTCATCTGATGGTCATTCAGCCTGGCAGGAATACAGCAAACACCGCTGCCTTTCTGCTACCAGTCTGAATAGGGACTCTTTTGCATGCACTTTACCATTCAACGTGTTACACCTGTGCCACAATACACATACATTAGGGCTGCACGATATATCCTTTCAGCTTTGACATAGCGCAATAGTCACATTGCAGGACGTTGCGATGGCAAGTCAGGTAAATGAACTCAAACAAGTCATGCTGCTTCATACAAAAAGGAAAACTAGCCCGGTTCTCATTTTCCATGACTAATCCAGTGTTTCCAGTTAATTAACTTAAGTCTAGGCCTGCCCAGTTTCCACAATGTAGTTCAGTACCTGAGAGCGCGTAACTGCGAGCTACTCTGTCCCCTATGCACGTGGACAGAGAGCGGATCTCAGCTCTGACAGTGCGGTGCCGACGAGGCGAAACTACGTCGTCTCTGCAGCTTGTTCAAGTCACAGTGAATCATGGAAAAGCCACTACAGTGGTTTGAGTGGTGTGTAAATTGTTTAACATAAATAACGAAATGTTCTAAATAAATAGGTTTGGAATTATTTTTACAACTTATTAAATGTTCTGTTATTACAGAGAAAAAGTACCGGTAAAAGGTACCGTTGGGTATTATGAATGATGAAATAGGATACACCCTTTCTTGACTTTCCGACACTTGGTGCTTACAGTCAGTACCAAAAAAGTTCCCCCTATAATATACAAGCTGGTGGGCCACCAGGCCAATGGGAACCCCCACCAGGCCACAAGAATCTTTTTTTTAATAATGAAATCAGTTGAAACGTTGTCGGTAGCCTACCGGTTACAGACAGGCTCGGTAGTTTAGCGATTACAATTTTTAATCGCACGATTGTCTATTGTCTATGTTAACTGGCGATTAATCGCAAATTAATCACACTTATTTAAATCTGTTCTAGATGTTGCAAAAAGGATATTTTTCAAGTTTTTAATGCTCTTATCAAAATGGGAATGGAGACAAATATGCCTGCTTTATTCATATGTTTCTTATTATTGCAACCATAAATAACAATGACAAATACTGTCTAGAATATTCTCCAGAATAACCTCAAAGGTACTGCATACTCCAAAACCTGCTGAAAGCATAATATGGTAAACTCAAGCCCATCAAGCAACAACAGATGGGCCATTATCCTGAATGGAACATTACTAGGTAATAATTACACAATGTAGTGTTAAGTGTCCCACTTTACACTTGGAAAGGTTAACTTAAAGGCTAACTACCGTTTTTTCAACCCTATTTTCCTATGTTTTTGTGTCCAAGTGACTGATGGGAACAACAATCTTTGACATTGGTCCAGTATTAGGCAAGATCGCTGCAGTTGGCAGCAGGGAAACAAGCTACAATGTAAGTTAATAGGGCAATTGTCCAGCTTGTATTTACCTTCACAAAAATGCTCGTTTTGCCACTTACAGGCTTAGATTATTATTGTGTCTGACAACGTTACCTATCTCTGATCCTTTCCATCATGTTGTCAGACACAATATTAATCTGAGCCTGTCAGTGGCTAAACAAGCACTTTTGTGAAGGTAAATACAAGCTGGACAATTGCCCTATTAACTTACATTGTAGCTTGTTTTGCCGCTACCGACTGCAGTGATCTTGCGTAATACTGGACCAATGTCAAAGATTGTTGTTCCCGTCAGCCACTTAGACACAAAAAAAAAAAAAAAAAAGGCATCAGGTTGAAAAAATAACAATAGTTACCCTAGAGTTATACTGAGAACAAAACGCACTGGCCCGCGAGGCTAAATCAGTCAACCCGGGGGAAACACTTCCTAGTGTCACTGTCAATGTAGCTAAAGTGATAGCAAGGAGCACTAAAACCAACAGTCTCCCAGCTGTAGGGCTGGGTATCGTTCAAACAAATGCAAAGGAATGTAAACAAGCAAATACGTTTTAGTGCAAACTGGATAATGACACAAACCTTTAACAATAAACTTGGTGACTGCCCTGTTGTCAACATTGAACTAATGGAGAACTAACTTAAGTGCAAAGGAATGTAGTTGAATTGCCTTGTTGCTGAAAGGTGCTGTAGAAATAAAGTTGCCTTGCCTTACAACCTCAGCCTGTCAGTCAGTCACCAGGGCAGAGAAACCATTGTTGTGCCTGCTTGTCTCAGAGGAAGTGTAACTTCAACTGACTGCTTTCGCCTCTCCATTAATATCATATCGCAGCAAACTGCGAGAAGTTTTGAAAAACTGTAACCACACATGAAACCACTTTATCAGCATTGCCGTGACTCACTGTGACTTCAACAAAACAGCAGAGCCGACATAGTGATAAAAGTTAGCATGAAATACATAAAATAAACCAAACACAACTTACCAAAACTTTAAATCGTCCCGCACTAGCAAGGCTTCTCCTTCAGTATCTGGGGCCAATTGGTGTTCTGTCTGCAAATACGGCCCAACCTAACTATCGCTATCTGTAAAATCCACTATCCGTCGACTTCTACTTTTGGAACCAAAATTTGGCACCGAAAGATAAATAATTTTTCGATACACATAGGATCGGAGTATTTCGGTCGGTGCAATAAAAGTATCAACGTTCGGTGCCCAGCCCTACCTAGTTGTCTATTACTGGTTAAGCTGACAATCTCTGCATTCCTTTAAATGCATGCCAGGTTTTCCAGGTTTCTTTGGTGCAGTGTCTTAACGGCACATAGCAACAGTCGATCAGAAGCCTGGTTTTATGTAAAAAGCCCCGAGGTCAAACGCATTAATGAGCCTGTGGGGAGACCAGGGAAAATCTTGCATACTTTCTCCTTTTCAATCACTGCTCTCCCTCAGACAAGGTTGTTTCTATTCTCTCTCTTCAATGTCATCTTTTCTTTCTTTCTACAGAGGTCT